>NC_079370.1:11200753-11550753 GCF_021018895.1 Seriola aureovittata
AGGATGGGGAGCCACAGGGGGAGAATTGACAGAGAGGAAGCAAAATGGAATAAAGTGAATAAATAATGCTCGCTGGAGTGTGGTAAAAAAAAAAAAAAGTGATAAAATAGGGGGGAAAGAAAATCACACCAAGAGACTATAAAGCAGAGGATGCACAGGGCGATGACAGTAATCAGACTTAGAGGAGGCAATTAAGCAATCGGGAAACAAAGTGAGTGGTCACAGTTTCCTTAGGAACAGATCTCTGCCACTGATTGCAGCCCCAAAGTTAAAGGTAGCAGACATCACATATTTCCATTTATTATTCATGACCTTGAATTATGACGTTCCATGTAGCTTTTCAAAATCAGAGATTAATTAGAGAGTATTTTTTATAATCTGTGTTGTATTTATTTATTTATTTTTAGACGTATATATCACTTTCAGTCTGTGATTTACTCAAAAGCAGTTGGGATGCTGAAAACTTTGACGCTCTCTACCTCAGAAAAGGCCTGATAGCAGAAGGAACCTCATAGTTCAAGGCTCATGTATAGCGTAGCTTGCAAGCTAATCGACATGTTTAAATGTTCATTCCCTTTGAGTTAATCACTGGTGAAGCAGGACACTGGTCTGAGGTCAGTTTTAACCTCCATATTTGTGTTGCTGATGTTATTTCAGGAGGACCAAGCTGACCAGAGACCTGTGCCTGAGCGAGGCGGGTGGGCAGAGCAGGCTGGGACTTGCCTCCCACGGGGGCAGCGAAACAGGTGGCCACTCCCACGGCACACGCACACACCAACAGGTCCTGGTTATGGGTGCCATTCTGGGGTTAAGGGTCATGGGTGGAAATGGACAGGGAGGAAGGGGGGTGGGGGGGCGGCGGACACACACACAGACAAGCAGGGATGAATGAGAAAGTCAAAGGGAGGAGGAGATAGAGAGAGAGCAGGGGGAAGGGGGAGACAGGGATATGGGAGGTCACTGTTAATACACATGCCAGACATTACCATCACACTATTAATACTGTGAGACACAAACACAGGCGAGGTGCGAGGGGGCGAGCCAAAACAAAGACACAAGAGAAACTGGGTGGGGAGGGGAGGGTGTGAGCTGGGTGGGAGAGAGACAGATGGGAGAGTATAACAGACACAGGGTTCCCACTTTCTCTTCAGCATCAAATTCAAAGAACTTTCAATGAATCTCAAGGACTCAAAATTGGCACATTTGGCAAAAACTCAAACACCGCAGGGGCCTCGTGTAATTTAAGACCTTGCCAAGTAGAAAGTGCTGATAGAACTGAGGGAGCAGGAATGGCATTTTCAAGGTCACCCAGTCATTTTCAAAACAAGTCTATAAACTTTGATTTGATGATGGCGGTAAATGAAAAGTCAGGGGATCACCAAAGTTAATATAATTCACCCTGAGGGGGGCATGAATGTGTGTGTGCAAAGTTTCATGGCAACACATCCAATAGTTATTGAGATATTTCACTCAAAACTACAAATGTGAAAGGAAAGTCAGAGGATAACCGAAGTAATTAGGATACATCCTTTTGGGACAATGACATCTAAACAAAGTTTTATGGAAATCTATCTAACGATTGTCGAGGTGTCTGAGTCTGGACCACAGTTTTGAACCAACTGACCGACTAACAGACATTGTCATCCCTTGATACTAGATCGGGAAAAAAAAATCACAACAATTAATTTTGCCCAAATCTGGAGATGAAGATCTTTAGAGCCTGTGGGAACCCTGTAATTACCACAAAGACGAAGCAAGTTATGACGGAAAAACTGTATTCCACATTCATTAGTGCTTTAACTGTGAACTGTGAATGAGGCTTATGGGTAATGTAGTCTTCTTTTTGGTCAGGGCCTCAGCTTACCTCATAGACTCCGGAGAAGATGGACATGAATCGACTCAGCACTGCGGCGCAGATACTGGCGATGTGGACAAATGGACCCTGGAGGTGATGGGAGGAAATCATTGACACAGATGAGCGACATGTAATGTTATCTACACAAACACTGACCATTGTCTGTAAAACACAGAGTCTAAACTGGGACATGTTGTATCAGAGCAGATAAATCACGAGATAAACGCTGGATGTGACAGTTGGCCTGTTACTGAAATAGGGAAAATGAATGTACTCCTTTGCTGAGGACTTGAATAATTTGCCTCTGTCCCGTGAGAGGAGGGAGAGAGGAAAAACATGACAGAGGATGATTTATTATCCTCCGAGCTCAGAGATAGGATAGAGTGATGGAGAAATAAAAGAAGAGACCTCTTTGCCCACTGGCATCCCACTGCCCAGGCCAGCAGTCAGGCCGACGACTTTAGCTATGAAGGCTTTCAGGGTCAGATATTCCTTCAGGACGACGCCTCTAAGGATGGTTTTCAGCTCAGGGATACCAGAACCTTTACGACAGAAAAAAAAAAAAAACACAGGAGGGATAGAGAGGGACACTAAACATCTGAGTGGGAGGAAAGAGAAGTTAAAATGCTGCTATCCTTTAAGAGGAAAACAGAGGCGGAAACAGGAAAAATCAGTGGTTGGAGAGGATAAGAGAGGCTGACAGGTGAAGGAGAGCTTACCGATGGCCTGTGGGGAAACCAGGTGACAGAAGAGCGAGGCGAACATGACAAGGATCATAGGATACGAAACCCAGGCGAGGTACTGGAGCGGCACATTGCCCTTAAGCTCCCCATGCATCCACTTGTAGGCTGAAAGAGAGAAAAATAACGACTGTAATATAAAGAGAAAAAAGTGCATTTCACACAGGAGTTTAAATGGAGTAATTATAAAGAGCAGAAACTAAAACCCTGTGTTATCAAAGAGTAAGTTTGACAGGAGTAATCCCTTACGACCTTGGCCTGTGATACCTTGCAGGCTCTTGGCACTGGCGTAGTCCATACTCCAGCTGACCAGAGCCATAGTCAGTCCCAGAAGAACTAGGAAAATCCAGTCCTCCCCCATCTTGGTCACTATGTACCGCCGCACACGAGCCAAACAATCTGGGACAGAGAGATAAAATTAATGATTCACCTTGAAGCAATTTATCACTAGATTTAATCACTGACAGTTAGCTATTGTAACAATGCCTGAGAGGGAATCATTCAGTGTGATTACGAGCGCAGTTATGGTGTAGCTCAGCACAGAAATACCTGTAATGTCAGTACAGAATGAGCTTAATGGTTTGTGGTGTTCTGACATTTACAAATGGATGTGTGTGTGTGTTGTCTGGAAGATGTTTTTTTTTTATAAACACATACAAAGGAATATAGGAGACAATACAAAAATCACTGGCTAGTTCCACTGGCAGTTTTTAACACAGGTTTTCTGGTTAAATTTATAGCCTTCAAGCAGAAGATGAGAGATTTTGAAAAGGAGCTTCTTTAGTGAGCAAAACTACGAAGCGATGTCGTTGGAGTAGTTTTCTGGGACGTAACAGACTCACAAAAGACATTACACAACTGTTTTCTCCTGCACAGGCCGAGTAGAAACCTCAGTGACTAGTAAATTGACTTTGACATGTACAATCAGTCGAGTACCCCTTTAAGTAACTCTTGTACAACACAATGTCATCCCACTTTTAAATGAAGGGTGGGATTAAAATAGCAACAAAATGGCGTGACAGTAAAACAAGAGTCCAAATCACCACAAGCACAACGTCCTCAAAAACGACCAGTTAACAGCAGGAAGTAAGAGAACTCAGTCTACAGACCAGCCCTTTTCCAGTGTTAACTTATTGATGCATCAATGTAGATGGTGAATGTTTTATGGTTGGTAGTCAAAGCACGGCCCTAACTAATTACCACTGAGGGCACCGAGGTCGGTGGTGGAGGAAGTAGTCCGATCTTCTACTTAAGTAAAAAGAAGTGATACAACACTGTGGACATACTCCATTAAAAGTTAAAGTTCTGCATTGAAAGTGTTACTTTATATGAAGGTATTATTTGGAAAAAAATGGGCGATGCATCACAGAAGTACTCAGTGCAGAAAATGGCTCCACATGAGTGTTATATAATTCAATTTATAACTGATGCAGCATTTTAATGTTGTGTTTGGACAGTGTGGAGGTAATTTCTTATATTTATATTTTATAATCGTATACATTTTATGTAAAATCTTATTCTGAAAAGTAACTATGGCTATCAAATAACTGCAGTGCAGTAAAAAACGACATAATTTCCCTCTAAAAGTTAGTGAAGTCGAAGTATAAACTAGCATGAAATAAAAATACTCAAGTAAAGTAGAAGTACCTTAAATTTGTACTTGAGTAAAAGTGCTTAGCAACATTTGACCACTGACTGAGGTGATGTACTGTGTTTGTGCTTGTGGGAATTTAGTTCTATAATTAAAACACATCCTGGGAATATTATGTGCTGACTCCAGTAGGTTTTAGACTCAGTATATTCCAATTTGGTCACTAATAGGCTGACAGAAATAAAGAGATAAATATTAAGCTTTCAGTATTTTTCTACTGGATTGGATGTGTTTGAGACAGCAATTAGACGTTTGTGTTAGGAAACAAGACGTAATACATAATTAAAGAGAAGATTAATAAATAAATAAATAGCCTAGATAAAATATGAGGTATCTAAATAACAAATTTCAGTGATGCTTGTTCGTTATTTTTGGGTGGGGTACATGACCTCAGTACGTCTAAAACCCTGAATCCCAGGTGGTGCTAAATCTAACCCCTTAATGTTCTGTGCGGCAGCCTTATAAATCTATCGCAGCACATCTGATTTTATGAGCTTATCATGTTGCATGTAAAGTCATAATCTGTAAAGTAACCAGTAACTGAAGCCATCGGACAAACGCTGCTCTCTCTGCAGAGTAGAGCAAGTTTCCCAAAAAAACTAAGTGTAGTGCTTGTAGCTCAAAATTGTATCTAGTTAAAGGTAATTTGTTAATTTCCACCTCTTTTACCTGGTTACCACATGGGGTGTCATGGCAACCAAAGCATGACCATGGTAACCCGTCACCACAGTTTGCACCATCCAAGACAACCTTTTGTTTGGCGCCTGAACGTTCCTGAATGATAACGTTAATTGTCATAACTCCACATCCCTGCTGGTCACCTTGGCATTTGGAGTAGGGTCGAGGCTTCTTGGTTGATGAGCCGTGGCTGTGATGCGAGTCCACAGAGTGATGATGATGATGATGATGATGATGATGATGATGATGATGCCGCCGGCCGTGACCTTTGCGGCCTGAGGCTGTGGTGTTGTCCCCTGCCTGCCTCCTCCATTGTCTCTCTGTTAGCAAACGGGCTGCTTCCCGTCGGGCAAAGTTCCCCAGCTGCTCCCTGTACTCGCCGTACAGCTGTAAACAGGGGGAAACACTGACAATGAGCTATGGAACAAAAAGCACCAAATCAAGAAATCATATGTTTGTTGGACCACTTCAGAGAGGAGACAGGAAAGGAAGGAGAGGAGGGAAGAGAAGAAGAAATACCTTTGACAACTGAGACTTGGGTGAAGGATAAAACTAGATCCAGAGTCTTGAGATAACAAGAAAGATATAGGGGGAGTGCGGCGTGTGTGTAAGGGATACACACCAACCTGAATACCCTGGCAGACAGAAATAGACAAAACGGGCATAGAGATCGGAAAATCCCCTCCCTGAGAGGAGGAAGGGGCTGGAGAGGAGCCAGAGGAAGAGATCCTGGAAGAGAGGACATTCCACATCTTCCCCTTCCGGCTACATGCGCACTTTACACCTACAACCACAGAAACATGCACACCCACAATGATACGCACGCACACACACACACACACACACACAGTTGCGCAAATACTTGGTCAGAAAACACGACATGACCTTGTGAGCCAGTGTGATCAGTTTGCACTGCACTCAGGCTGTAAAATACTGCAGATCCAGGTGCGGCTACGATGTGCAACTGAAACCTACAGATCACATGCATCCCAGCTTACAGCAAAGCAAGATGCTAAATCACAGAGAGGGCTGGCTGCCACACATTTCTGTCTCATGTTCACACAGGGAAGGAGAGCTGACACATCCAACCGTGAGGCCCCTACCAGGAGGAAAGCTCAACTAACTAACGTTCGCCAATAATAATATAAAGTGCAACAACAATATGCAAACGTATCAAACTTAACAGTGGCTGTACGACAAGGAAAAATTGGTTAAATCTGTCTTTTGGTGAAACTCTCTTCAGTTTTAAGTCCACAAAAACCGCCATACACAAACAGTCCACTGTAATACATGAGTCTCTATGACCACATGACAAAGTGACTGATATAGAAGTTTATAATTAATACATGAATACACCACATAGCAGGTGGCCACACAGTTACACTGTTAAAGGCTCTTGAGAACTTTTGATGCCCCTAAATCGTCCAGCAGGTTATTTTAAACCTCAGTAAACACTACGAACCGCAAACCATTAAGTGTGTGTTGCATTGCTCTTGTACTGATGCTGTAAAAGCTGAGATAACAGTTGGCCAGTGATGAGCTATAGTGGGGAATGCAAACCACTATTTTCTATTTGAATCATTTGGTATTATGCTGGTTAGAGCCGGTTGAATATTACTCTCATAAATCATCTGTTGGTTTTAGCTTGATTTGCTGCTACAAAGGACAAGACGCAACCTGAGTTAACCAACCATCATCATCCTTTGATTTTTGCAAATGATTCTTGCCGTCAATTATTTAACCAAACCTATTGTCTTTTTTTTTTTTGTCTCACACACGCACACGGGATAATATGTGAATTATCAAGGTTTCAATCTCTTATTATCACTGCTTTTAACATTACCTGATTCATTTAAATGTAATCTCACATAAACCCTCTTATCTGCCCCAAAACAGTGGGAACCCACGCATATAATTTCAATTTGAGCTGTGACTCAGATTTTAAATGATTTTTTTTTTTTTTAAATAAAACAAAAAGCGTATGACCAATAATAGAAAACAACACGTTATGTAATATCTTACTAGTAAAGAGAAAAAAGTGAGACAAATGATTATAAAACAGACTGCAGGTTTAAAACTGTGCACTATTGTCACACTGCATATAGTTGCATAAACAAACCATTAAAGCTCTTAGTGGAAAAAATTTAATCAAAATATGTGAAAAGATACAGCAAATAACTTCTGGAGCTTAAAGAAAAAAGCCTGGAGTTTGTCATTAAGTTTGGCAGCTAAAAAAAATAAATAAAAAATGAACCCGACCAGATGGAGCTTTTGGTCGTCCCGTCTTTACCTGGTCCTCATCAGTTGTCTCAGCATGATGCAGCAGCAGCTCTGTCCCTGTTCTGTCTCCTGTCCTACTCTGCAGACACCCTCTACACCACCACCACCACCACCACCGCACTACACATTAACACCAAAGAACTAATCCATCAACATCACCCACAACAGGCGCTGGCACCAGACGCCATCAAAACCAGCTACAGTACCAGAGACACCTGTGCACTGTTCACAGAGAGTGAGAGATCTGTTGTTTTATCTTTTACCTCCAAGCTCTTTGTCAAGTTTTCAAATGTCATCGTTTTCTATTAAACATCTTCTTGGTGTTGTAGATGACTTGTTCTTGAAATGCTGTATTTTATTGACAGTGTCTTAGAGAAGCTGTTACAGTGGATTTTAGACGTATTGTGTATGTTACTTACCTCTCAGATGTTTTGAATCACAAAACGTGTTGCCTGTGACGAGGGAATATTATAACTGTATGTTGTAATCTTCAACCTAATGCTGTTGCTTCGTCACGCATAGTTATATTGTACGTTAAAATTTTCTTTGTATGTCAATAAACATGAACTAAATAACTATTAAACTAACTGTGTTAAACAGAGCTCATGGGCGCTATTTCATATGGGAAAATGAATGGGAATCATTTATGAATGAGCCCCATTAAGGTGAGGCAACATTTTGATGGGAGACCCTCATTTCCGCTTAAATACAGAATGTACTTGAATCATTTATTCAATGATGAATCAGCACGTTTTTCATTTTTAAATGAATAGTCCTGTATAATCCATCCGCTCTCAGCCTCCCCTCAAAACCCTTTTAAGTTTAAGTCATTCCATTGACTTGATTAATTGTAAAAACTATGACATTAATTGAAAGTTGCAGGTTTAGTTGCAATCCTGATAAATTGCCAATAAATACTAATAAAGTCTAAATGGAAATAAGCTGAAACAGTGAAACAGAGATAAAATAAAAAAAGAAAAGACAAAGGTCTGACAGCGTGAGAGAGACACTGTCAGCTGACTTCATTCAGTCTCCATCTCTCAACCCCGTGTTTACCATTGTGTCACCATCTAACCTTGTACTGCGTCGCACAGGGCCCAGAAATGACACCAGTATCCACCATATGCACAACTTTCACACGCTCTGAACATAGTTGCCGCCATCTTTCTGCTCTCTAACTGTCCATCCAATGACCTTCCCACACCAAGTCAAGAACACCAGAGGACATACAGTACCCCCCCCCCCCCCCCCACACACACACACACACACACACACTCCTCTTCCTCCTCCACCTGCACTAATTTACTCACAGCAAGGTTCCCTATACCTTCCCTCGTGGCTCTTATTATTTTCCTGCCCTTTTTTCTCTCTGATCTCTCTACAACACATGAAAGTAAGTCAGGCGTTACAGTACAGCTCTGACACTCGCACCCCTCCTTATTCGTTTCTTGTGCTCTACTGTAAGAACTCGAGCTTTTACTGCTGTTCTTATTGCAGGTCTCACGGGATGAAGAAAATGGATGCAAACCATTCCTTCCCTGGCTTTGTTAGGAATACAAAGCCTGTGTTACATTTTTGCCATTGAGCTGTCAGGAGCTTTGAATTCATTTATGGATCTGCCTTTTATGAGCTGGCTTTAACAAGGTAATCCGTCCTGTAAAAGCACAAGAAAGAGGGAAGAGGCAACTTCAAGTGTAAACAAAAAGCAGAAACAGGCTTGTTGAAAGAAAGAGAGGGGGAGAGAGGGAGGGAGAGAGAGCTTAAGTCATAGTGAGAGCTGCTAATAGATACAGAGGTTGGAGGGCAGTGTGACATTGAGAGTTAATTAAAAAAATAATAGCACATTCCTTCGTCCCTTATGAGAGAGAGTCAGCGCTGCATATTCATATATATCTGTGTGTGTTTGTGTGGCTTCTTAAGCATGCAAAGTTTATGTTTGTGTTTACAAGTGTGTATAAATGGAAGCCTCTGTGTGTGTGTGTGTGTGTGTGTGTGTGTGTGTGTGTGTGTGTGTGTGTGTGGTGAGGCTATACAACAATATAGTCCTGTCCCTTAGCACAAGGTTAATGATAAAATCTGACCCGTTCACTGACGGATAGATCAGGAGATTACCCCCCCCATCTCTCTCTCTCACACACAGACACACACACACACACACACACACAGACACACACATTCCAGAAGCGCATGTCTCCATATGCATACACTAATTAACCAGCACAATAACATTTCCATGCCTCGTCCAAACACTGTTCAAGCTGTCATGTTCTAATTAAGGCATGTCGGCGCAGCCAAAGGAGAAAAATAAACCAAACTGTAAACTTCCAATGTGTTATGTATGAGCCTGCAGTTCAACTTCACACCAAGTAATCCAGGAAAAATCAACCGTGGAGGCCTTTTTATCCTCTGTAAAGCTGGTTTACATTTAATTTGGCCTCGCCGCAGCGTGAAATTTAAAATGTAAAGTCAACAAACAAGCAAGAAGCAGTACAAACGCTGCCTTTCTCTAGCTCTCACTTAAGTCATTAAAGCATCAGTCCTTGCAAAAAACTGTTCCAACTTCAGGAAGACATTTCAATGTACAAATGAGATAACCTTACCAGAAACTGATCTATATTCAGAACTGTCTCAAAAGTGTTGATCCGCTCCCTCATCTTGTTAGCTGTTCCTCCTGCAGGTCGCTGCTCGCTCTCTTTTCTTGTCTCTAATATACTGTAATTCTTTCTCTGGGTATCTTTGTCTTACATCTGTCCTTTCCTGTCTTTGCCAGAGTGACGGACACAGACTGTACCTGTTACCTGCTGCCTCCATACAGTATGGACCTCAGTGACTGACAGGTATGGTCAGTCACACACACACACACACACACACACACACACACACACACACACACACACACGCACACACGCACACACGCACACACGCACACACGCGCACAGAGCGAGAGGGGGAAAGCAGTAGAGGTTAATACAGACACTTGAAGCTTGACAATAAATTGTCAGCAGCTCTTAATTCAGCGGGTAGATCCTCGGTCAGGCGGCCGATCCAGCAGATTCCAACAGAATCCTGCAGCAGAATCATAAACGATAGCAGGCAGGAAGGACACATGCCTAAGGAATGAAAATGATACCTGCTAACTGAGTGGAGACCATAACCATACTAACATCATGTGGGCGGATAATACTGTTCTGTACTTTAAATGCCTTCAGCATAGAACACATGCTTTACTGAAGCCCGACTCGGCTCAAGGACAGAACACAGTATCCTGTTTTTTTTGGCAACATTTGTTTTTGTACACAAACACTTTTATTTTGGCAGCGATTCCTCAAATGTGGTTATTAAAGATTGAAGTTATGACAAAAATAAGTGAGGCAACATAATATCCTGTCCTTTGCTGTAAAAGGCGACAGTATCAGTGGAAATCAGATGGCAGTAAACTTTAAACTTGACGTGAAACAATGAATAAAAGTTAATTAATTTTGATTTAAGAAAATTAAGGGTCAGATTACATAAAAATGTTGCCTACAGAACATCTGTACATTACATTTCTTGCAGCTTACAGACCAATGCTGTTTTATTTTGGATAAGCCAGTATCGGCGGGACATTAAATCAGTTGGGTTCTATAGTCTTCACCTTTATCTGTCTTGCCGTCCTCCAACTGTGGGACTTAAAGTGGGTCACTATCTGCTGTTCTGTTTTGACCCAGAAGTTCTCACGTGGTTTCTGGGTCTTTGGGGACCAGACTGCTGCTGGTTCTCATTCCCAGCAGGTAGCTGTTTGCATTTATATGTGAAAAAAACAGAGGGGTTCAGCCGGTTTGTTGGACTGTTGATGTTTTATTTAACTCTGGGTGAAGTGGGGTTGGATGCGTTTGTCGCTACAAAACTACTACTGGCCCTGAATGTGGAGCACCGCTGTCAGTTTGAAAATAACAATACTTCATTTCAGTTTCACCACTATTGTGTTTTACCCTGCAATGAACTGGTATTTGTATCGTATAGTTTCACTGCGTTTCCCCTGATGCATGCTGGGACAGACTGGATGCTCGAGTCCATGAGACACCCTGCTGAAAACCTGAGAACCTGATTTAATCTAACCCTGTTTTAAAACATTTCTCCTTCTCATAGACTACCTAAATATAATGTAGTGCAGGATTCCTTCTTGTCACCTGTTATTGTTTGTCATTATCATCTAAAAGTATTTTTAGGCATTTTTGAGAGGAAAAAAAGCTGCGGAACAACATGCAACAAAGATCCTCGATCAGACTCAAACCATGGACGGTGATTTTATTGTCAATGCCTTAATCCACTAGTCGACTAAAGCAACCCAATGTAGTTATGTTATATTATGTTATATTATGTTATATTATGTTATGCAACGTTAATAATTCTTATATTATTAAAATTTGACTCTATTACTTGTCATTTTTGGATGAATTATGAAATACATATATATCATATTATATTTTCTTTTCTTCTATATAATTAATGGTTTAATTTATTGGCCAGATATTAATCGTTAGTCACATTCAGAGGTCATTCTGAGCGGAAATCATAGGAAAATGACTGCAGTCTCTTACGATCTGGGTCCCAGAGTTAAGATCATCGAAGCCTTAAGATGTATTTGGGAAATGAGGCCCTGACGTGTATTCAGTTCCATATTTTATGGCTCTATAAGCCACCATTACATATTTGATATCAGAAGCCGTCTCACCTACGCCTGAACTCTTGTATGCAGCCTTTCACGTTTCTTTCTCCCTTACTCTTCCCCCTGAAACTTTCCCTCTCACCACCCCTTGTCCCCATCCATCCAACCCCCCCACCCCTGAGGTGAAACCTTACTCGTGGATAAATTTAGCAGCAGTGTGACCCAATGTTCACTGACACACTTCTCCACACCTCTGCCTCTCTCACGCTGTTTGTCTCTCTTTTGGCCCATCTCTCCCAGGAGGCCAGTTGCACAGACAGATGGAGGTCTTTAACCTTTACACAAAAACAATGACAAGTTATTGACACTACTGCAACCTTAACATGGTGTTTCATCCTGTGGCTATTGATGTACCAGCTAGCGGCTTAATTATTACATTATAGCCACCTTTGTAATTGAAAAGACCCATCAAGTGACTGCGATATCATATGAAATTTAATGGCTTAATCGTCTACATCCCTGTCATTTCAGTCCGTGAGACATTTGGTAGGTGAACATTATCTCTTTTAGTAGCCCGTAACATTTGAGACTTCTGAGATCTATTTCACTGCTGTTGACATTCTCACAGATTGAGACTCGTCTCCTCACACAACCTCATTTTTAACCACATCCATCACATAGATTGTAATGCACAACCAGGTGTATACAAAAGCAGCTCTCGCAGTTCTCGCCACCCTGCTGGAGCATCTGTCAGCGTGACACGGGGCCGCGGAGGGAGCTTCCTCCTTGTTAAGGTCAAGGGTCAACAACAGCTGTGTGACTTGGGAGCAATAAAGACAACTTTACAAACGCGGCGAGCATTAATTTGGTCATTTGCAGGTCAAAAGATGTCCAGGTGACTGGGCTACAATTTGCTGAAAAGTGAGTTTTTTTAAACGTCTGAGTTCCAGACCTTATCGCTATTGTTGATAAAGTGTTTTCGAGCAAGGCTTTATCTTACAGGTCCATAATGCCTGGAACATTTTCTAATAATTTCCAAGATGTTTCCTTCAAAGAATCATGTAATTACACATAAAGGCCACTTTATTAGGAACACTTGAACAGTCTACTGTAATCCAACAGAACAGCCCTGCCATAACTTCTATCTTTTTACGAAGCTCATAATGTCACTTTTGGTCGACATTGGTGGAAATGTATAAATTCAGTTAGATTTGTGCATCAATGTCCTAGTTCACTGTCACGTTGTGATGGACTACATTCATTTGTCAAGTGAACATTTTGAACTTATCTTGTAATGATACATGTCATTTCAGGGCTGCTGTATTGCATTGCATCAGATTCTGCTGACGTACCTAATAAAGTGGCCACTGAGTATAAGTATCAATTAATGACGGGGAAAGACAGATTTTTAAGTCTCACACAGTGACTGTCAACGATAAGTTTATTACAAGTGCAACATTTCTACATGAGAAGTTGGACGTTTGGCTCTTCATTGAAATATTGTAGCTGTCTACCAGGTGTGCACGAGACAGCACTTCATACAATAGGGAAACTAGAGATAGTGTTCAAATGGTATTAATTATAATTAATTGTTTTGTGCGAGTCAGTGGAGAGCAGGTCAGCTGAATATGCAAAAATGTTAAAAACATTTTATAGAATCAATTCAGCATGTAAATAATTCAGTTTTCAGTGATGAATGAACAATATTTCAATGGAGCTTGTCTTTCAATTATATTTCCCTAACATTAGTATCAAATTACATAGTACTTTCCAGGAAACTATCTAGAAAATTATTAAAAAATTTCAGACCCGTTAAATAATAACACTATTTAAAAGCCGTTAAATAGTGTTTCTTATTGTAATTCATTCTATTTCTTTTTTATTTTTACTCCAATTTATCCATTTTTTATTTAATTTCTTTGTCTTATTCATATTGCTACTTGTCTCTGTGGAATCCAGTATTGTATAAAAATAATACAACAGCTAAAGCTTAAACCTTGTTTTTACAGCATTTAAAGCACTATATTTCAGTACGAAGCAGGTTCTTACTACAAGGTGAAATATTATTTAAATGGAGTTGAAGCAACAGTTATGTGTAACCTAAACATCTAATAAAACACTCACCTTTTAACCAAATGTAATCCTGTTTTAACCTCAACACTCACTAAGAATATTAAAAATGCAGACATCTAACATTAACTCCCATCACCAGTGTACATCTGTGAAGATTTAGCCGGCTAAATCACAAACCTGAAAATAAACACCACCATATCCTGCTCCTGATCAATAAATAAATTATATTAGGGCGATCTATTAACAGCTCTACACATAAACTCCTCAAATCCTTCAAGGCTCTAATTTCCTCTCTCACACACACAGAGACGCCATCACAGCTTTCACACCTGAGAGACATGTGACTTTTCAGGGAGATATTAAGCCTGTAAATAGTGTGATTAATTGAGATTTCTTATTTATATCTGACCTGTGGGCCCCCGGGAGGCTCCAGGAGGGTTAGGGATTAGAGATTTTGCTTTGGGCAATCATCCATCTTCTCAAAGGAGAAGAGGAGCTGACACTCTCTCACTGCTCCTCTTCACTTTGACAGTTGCTCAGGCTGCTTTAACACGTACACGCACACCCCAGCTGCTCCAACCTCGGTTACTCACGTATTTGTCATTGTTCCATCTTATAATTCATCGTCAATTTAGCTGAAAAAGAACCTTTAAAAACCCAGAACAAAAAACACAATGCTTCAAATCATCCACTAAAAAACAACAATCTGATGCGATCAGAGTCATGTCCATAGAAACGGTGTGATTGGACAGAGTATAAAATAAATGAGTCAGTGGCGGTGAAACACCACAAGACATCTCAAGATGCTCCTGGGAGGAATGAGCATTATTTAAGATGAGTATTTAAACAGATGAACGGGGGGATATAGTGACATGACTTCATCTCAACACGTACATCTAACCTGTCTGCTCAGGTTTCCTGTATATCGGTATTTATATCCACCAACACATGAAAACAGCAATGACTTTACAAGGCTGCGGCTTGAGGCGTACAGAGAGAAGGCGAGAAAAAGGGACATATAGAAGCAAGGTGCCTAAGGATATAATCTGGACGATGCAAAAAAATCAATAAAAATAACAACCACCGAATGCAAGTGATCAAATAAGAGCTTGGTGTGTTCACACCAAATAAATAATAAAATTCATTTTATCTATCGCCTTCGCTCAGTGTTTCGTTATGTGGGCAGTGTGAAACCAGCAGAGACTGTTAATGTGTTTGAGGGCTGTACAAATAAACTTGCTATAAAGTTGCAGAAATCTTGCCCAGGAAGTAAATAGAACAGAGGAGGAGGAAGATAGCTGAGATGAAAAAAATTGATTCAACACAAGGCCATTGGGAGGGCTGTGTGTGATGCAGTAGAGAAACAGGAAAGATATAAAGCACTGCTTGTTGATGAGGCAGGATGCAATAGATGAAAACAAATGACCAGAAGAAAATTGTGGAATAAAAGTAATGACATTTAGGTGTGAAAGAATCAGGAAAAATAAGGAAGGAGCAGAAACAGAGACAGGTAGGTAGATGGAGAGATGATGGAGAGGCAGGTGAAGTGACATTAAATCAGGGGAGAAAGGAAGGGCATTATAAGAGGCAGATAGGACAGCAGACAGGCAGGCAGGTAAAGGAAGATTTGGTAAAGTCCTACCAGGGTCTGTTGGTATCTCAGAGCCTTCCTTTGCGACGCATCTGCAGCCATTGACACGCTGTCACTGATCCAAAAATAACCTCGCTGGACACCCCAGCATTTCCAGTGGCGTGGGCAACACCATACACACACTCTCTCTCTCTCACTTATATACTGTATACACACTTTAGACCAGGTGAAATAAACACGCACACATCTTCTTAAGTTTCTTACTCTCCTATAAACGCATTCTCACACACTGGTTACGCAGAGAAAATCAAAAACACTCAGATGAGATCCTTCGACCACGCTCTTCTCCAGATGATCCAGAGGCTGCGAGCCATCCAGCTCCACTGCAGGACTGACAGACGCACAGACACAAATCAGACAGGCCGACAAAGCAGAGTAAAGCCATCTGATGAGGCAGTGAAGGACGCAGCGCTTTCCTTTATTAGAACTGCAGACACCTAATAACACACGCACACACACACGCACACACACACACACACACACACACAACTTGTTGCCCTTAGCAGCACCCTCCCTGCCAGCCGGCCATTAGGTGTGTGTGTGTGTGTGTGTGTTTGGATGGACTGTTCTTGTTTGGACAGGGGAGGTGAGAGTGGGGGTAAGGGTTGGAAGGGCACCCCCCATAGGGCTGCCCCTGCAACGTGAGCAGGAAGGTGCACACGACACCCCTATGACAGCTCACACCTTATCAGCCAATGATGCAAGGCAATCCCCATAACACTCACATGCTACGGCAGTCCTCCCTCGGGGGTGGGTGGGGGGCGCTGAATGTGCCCTCCCACGGTAAAACACACACCCCAAAAATGCTCATAACGGTAAAGTGATCTCCATATTGCCTAACTTCAGCAGCAGGTTCAGATATCAACAGGAGCTAATGCAGGAAGAGAGCTGAGTGTATATGTGCTGCACATCCTTCACTAGAAACTGAAAAGCTCCCAGGCCTGACCGCCACCACTCTGCACCCCCAGAGAGAGTCCACATCCCACTCAGACAAGTTAATCTAAACGTCTCTAACTCATGGAGTCCTGGTTCTTCCTTTCATGTTTGATGAGACAGGCAGCCATTATGAAAACCACAAAGACACACAGACACACACAGATCCCTCTTAACCCCGCCCTGCTTTGTGGTCCACACGCCAGCACATAACAGGCTAATCTCACAGCTACACCGGAGGCCAGCGAGAAATGTGTTACTCTGACCGCCGGCGTGTGTGTGTGTGTTTGTGTGTGTGTGTGTCATGGGAGAATGACTGTGGACAGCTGGCTGGGCCTCTATCTGATACACTAAGAACATTATCACTGTGGGCAGTGTAAGAGAGATACATACGTCCCAGTCACAGCATGGAGAGACCTGAGCGCAGCGGAATAGTGGGGAGCTAGTTATACTATACCTGAGAACGGAGAGGACAGGCTGTACGCCGGGAACAACACACACAAACACAGCAACAAGGAGGATCAAATAAAGCGTAGCATGCACCGGCGCAGCCTCGGTGTTGCATTTGTACAGAAGCCACACACACTCACTCTGCAGGGTTCAGCTTAGACCAGACGTATGCAGCCCAAATACACACATGTGCACATGCAGCTTTAAGAAAAAAAATACTTCAATGTATCTTGTTAAAAAACCAAGGCCTGTTTATTGTACAGTATATTGGCAGTCACTGGTGTTGACAGAAATAAAAGTTTCTCCTGACCCCCCCCCCCCACCTCAGCAGAACTTGGCAACAAATATCAACCTTCTCACTCTGCAGCAGTGTTACCCCTTTATACGACTCCAGTGATTTTGTTTTACCAATTATATTGCCTAATTATAATAACCAAAAGGAGGAGAGGAGAGGAGTGAGCACGTTCTCTATCACGAACACCTCACACGCAGCTTCAAGTGTCTTTGTTTACAGGTGGTTAACAATCAATACTGTTTTGACCATATATTGTTTCTTTCCTCACAACAACACTGTTGTAACTAAACACACTTCGCCTGGTCAGGCCTTTTCTGGGAAACATCAATGCTCACACACAGCCTTAAGAAATAGATTTCCTCAGTGTGTGTGTGTGTGTGGGGGGTGCCAAAGTGATACAATATACTGTGAAAGCACCACCATAGTCCTAAAATTGTCCAATCCTCACATGGCACAGACGGCTGTAGGATACTGCAAATAGTTTGCGGAAGACATAAGAAATACATGTTTTGTCCTTACTGCATCAGATAAAGTAAAAATAACATGAATATACAGTAAGGGCACTGAGTGTGCAGCACTCACATTGGTGGAAACACCATCAGGAGTCAAAGTTAGAGTAAAGGTCAAAGTTCATACAGTAGATGTATGACCCACAAGTAGCACCACATTCCACTGGCAGCCCACCACCCTGACAGGGACACATCTACAGTAACAGAGTTTCATTGGGTGCGTTCATGAAATTTTAAAAATGCTGATTTCTTTTGCTGGTTGAAAATCTACATGGAAATAAAGAAAAGGAAAAAATGACAAAAAACAAAATTTTGTTTTGAAGCTGCCCTGCAGGTACTTTCCTCTTCATAAGGCTATGTGAAGACAAGAGCAGTTACAAACCTGCAACTATGACTTTACTTCTTCATCATCAATGTAGCTGTAGACTGTCACTTAAATAAAAACTATCTGCAATCATAACAGTAAAGATCATTTTGAACTGCAGGGGACATAAATAATATTGGTGAAAGCGAGATGATGAAATGGATTTTTCTCAGCTGTACTGCCCCCTGCCTGTCACTTCACTAAAAACAAGAAATGGTCATAACTTTTAACAAACAGTATGTACAAATAAAAGAAAATGGGATTAAAAATCCTTATAAAAACAATTTCATACAAAATAAAGCCACAAAAATAGATCTGTGTACAAAATACTGTTTAAAAAGAGAGACGTGTGAAACCTCAATGTAGCTGTGCAGTCAGAAAAAAATAAATGTGTCTCTACTAAAAAGGATCAAAATCTAACTGGCATAGACACAGACACACAGATAAATGCATAAAGTGTATGCTAATATGTTGCTCTTTTCTGAGTACATGTAGATTAACATAAGCTTGCTCCTTTTTTCTTTCCAAGATCTGTGTGAGTATGTGCGTGCGTGCGTGCGTGCGTGAGTGTGTGTGTGTGTGTGCGCGTGTGTGTGTATGTGTGTTTGTGTGTGCGCGTGTGTGTGTATGTGTGTTTGTGGAGGCAGTATTTACACAGAAGTGTTTGTATGCAAAGTTGTAACAGGGGAATGTCTGAGTGTGTGGCATTAATTGGCTGAATGAAAGTTGTGTGCCCTTGTTGAGATGCTTTGATGCAAGGAATGATGGTCTGTGTGTGTTAATCACTGTATGTTCATATTTGCATATATTAATACTGGGGCTGGTACTTGGGGAACAGGTAGAGGTCTTTGCACAATGAGCTGGTGAACTCTGACATCTCTTTGCAGCGATGGTGGGCGGTGCCCGGGGCGTAACCCTCCCGCTCCTTGATACGACCGTTGACCTAGAAACAGGTGAGAGAAAAAAGATGAGATGAGAAAATTACAGGCAAGAAAGCAAAATGAAACTGTGCATTTAGTATATGAAAGTATAGGACACTTATATTCACCTGTACGAGGATGTCTGCAAGGTGTGTGTCTCTGGCGTGGAGGCGGAGTGCTGTGTTAAGTTCCTGGATAAACCAGGATCCTCTCTTGGTGTTTCGCATGGCTGCTGTGCCTTGAAGAGGAAGAGATCAAACAATAAAGGCTTAATACATTGAGATGAGATGCAGGGAGACAGAGCAAAGGTGTCTGGTATTTACATTACTGGAAACAGAGACTGAAAATAATGAATTTATATCATACACCGGGATTTCAATATGAAGTGTTTCTGCATTTCACACAGCATTTAACTGTATGGCCTAACTCTGACCAAAATGAGTAAATCAGGAAACTAATTTGACCAATATAATTTTAAGGTTTTTCCCCTCACACACTTGAAAGCCACCAATGTCATCCATGTTGGATATTTCTTGTAGTTAGTTCCTGTGCATGCATTACTGGTGGAAAACCAGTGCAAATTCAATCCCAGCTGGGTAGAAGAGCATGACAAAATCAGTATTATGGAGTGGAAAAAAAAGCCCACACACTGATTTAATTTTCATGGTTGAAATGCTGCTTCAATGACTAAATAGAAGCTTGTAAAAACCTCTCTTTTCCCATTGCATACATTACTGCACATCTGTACTGCCTCATTAATTTGCTCACACATTCTTTTTTTTTTTTAAACTGTACAATTTTCAGTTAATTAATATGTTTGTACATGAAACAATTAAATCCATCCCAGAATAGCAAAAAAAGGGACAAACTTACAAATTCTCTGACCTTTGAGAGATGCGAAGCCACAGATCATGTCAGACCGCTGGGGCAGTTTAATCCTGGGCCTCCCCAAGTCCCCTCTCTGTCTGGAGTCTGCATCCCCTTGTCCTTCCCTCCCAGCATCTCGCTGTTCACAGCTCGGGGAGCAAGTCCTCGCTGGTCCATCTATCTGCTCCACTCCACAGTCCATCTCATCTGGAAGACAAAAAGGTTTCAATTTAGCCTCTAATATGAGTTTTTTTTAAATATTTGGTGCAAAAACCAGTGATGAGTTTGGTCTTAGTCTTGAGACATTTTTTGTACAATTGTAGGTTTGTCTTGCCTATTACAGTCTTTGGTCTCAACAGAGTTAAATTGATATTTTATCTGTCTTCACTCATACTCAACCCTTATTTGGACTCGACTTAAGTGGTCTTGACCAGAGTCCTGACAAAAATACGCTTCTTAGCAAATCCAAGACAAAGCTGTTTAATGATCAGTGTCAAGCCCATGGACACACACTGATTTTCTGCAACTCAACCTTCTGTGATGAACCAAAAACTGAAAAACAATTTCTGTAATCATTAAATATCAAGGACCATTACTTCAAATGGATTATTAGAAATGCATGAGCCTTGGTTAAAAATCACACGCTGCCTTAACTGCATGACAAAACCGTCAAAAAGCCTGACCATTTCAGCCCACACAACGTATGCAAATTTTAAATTCTTGAACCCAGATTTTCACCTACTGTAGGTAATTTTTACATAACCCATGAAACTGCAAACACTGGGACAAAACAATTATTGATTTTCACTGAAGCTGTTTGCAGAGGCATTGGCCAACCACATCTAATGGCCTTTGAGTAGCACACCTGTAGTGGGCTCTGTGGTGGAGCGAGGAAATGCATGACAGTAATTAGGATTTCTCCTGAGGGGTCTGAGGATTTGTCAGAGGCGTCATCAGCAGTGTTGTCAGGCCATAACCTCCCTCATAGAAACGGACTAATTAGCCAGGAGCTTGGTAAAGCCACAGATTCATATCATGTTCATGGAGAGTTATTGTACTCATTGTATTCTATTTATTCAGGCCTAATGAAGAACATTAGAATTTGACATATTATGATACCATTTATAAATTGCCACCTGCTTACCTCCTCTGCAGGCCTGGATGAAAAACATTTTCGGTTTATTTTGTAGCAGTGGACAGTGCGCATTGTCAAAGGCCTCAAACACCCAGTCCAGCTGAAAATGATACATGTCTCAAGTTAAATGTCTGAATAGAGGATTGTATCTTTACCATTCTGTGACATTACATACATCAGCAAAGAAAAATATTAAGGAAACACACCTGCAGGAGCTCTCCGTCTGTGCCATATACAGCTCCTTCCACTCCATGGGAGAGAAGACACACCACACAGCTGTCCACTGTCCGGTGGTCTTGCCGTCGGCAAAAATTCTCAATGCACGACCTCATACCCTACACAAAGAATAAAGAATTAGAGAATTGGTGAGGAACATATAAGAATGTTTTCTAAAGCTTTCCAAGCTTTTGTTGGCAGGTTGCTTTTTTCATACTGAAGTGGCTGGTAAGGCAACCAGGTGGTTACATAGATCATTCTGGATTTCAGCAGCAATTTCATTTAAAGTCAAGGTCTCCTCACTCTCAAAGCTAATACCCACACTTCTAACAAGTCTCTGTGAGCAAGACAATGACAACCAACATGCTTACTCACTCCTCGTTTCAAGATTCTTAGAACAGACGAAATGACTGAAATGAAGAATATGTGTTTACTTTGCTATAACATTGCCACACGGAACAGCCCTGAAATGGGAAATGAGCTGAACAAACTTGGCAAACAAAGAGCGCTTTTTCTACAAACACCCGCTAAGTAACTTTGTCGGAATGACTCAAGGTCATAAGGTTCCTCTCACTTTTATAGTTTCCATTTTTTATGTTTATAGACTAAATAAGATAAAAGAAATGCCGGCACTCAGAGTTAAATACTCTTATTGTTTAATATCAATCAAAGAAAGCGTTTCAGCTATAAGTCATCATCAATCGACTAAATGTGATAGTTCACGTTTCAAACAGCATCCTGTGAATTCATATAGAGCCTGCGTCTGTGTGAGTGCTACCTGAGCAGTGAGGTCTCTGTGGACAGCAACCATGTAGTCGAGCTCTGTGAAGACCTTCCTGAGGACTTCATCATCGACTTCACCTCCCTTCCTGGGGTCAAGGTCAGCAGCAGCAGCACAAGTGTCAAAGGTCACGTTACTGATCACCAAGGCAAAGCCACGAGGGGATGAATTCATTCTGTAAGACTGGAGTGGGTCAAGTGAGAGAATAAAATGGATCAGTGAGTCCAAAATGCCTCATGCCAACGTATCTCAATGTAGAATCTCAAAGTTTTATGCATCTCAGTATTTAGTGCTCTACAATATCCAGTGTGACGGTGTGACACTGAAGATGTATGACATGTGCTCTTAAGAAGCCACAGGTAAATCATATCACAGTTAAGAGGCTGCAAACCTGTTGATGAAGAAAAGTATTTTACCTGCTGGCAGTGAGAGAGGTAAAAGTCAGGAGTGCACGGGAGCACGGGAGTGTTGATGGGACTATCTGCATCCAGACTAAACTCCATGGATTCTGCAGAACACACACACAATCAAAACCTCTGCTTATTACAAACTAAAATGCTGATGCACATTTTCAAGTCGCCAGCAATGGTGTGATAACAAACAAAACTACACTGCTGTGAATGAGTCACTCTTGGGGAGTGGCACCTGCAGGTACAGGCAGTAGCCAAATGCTAGAGCAACCACACTCCTACACTTCTCTCAGTGATAAGATTATATAATAGGCAGTTCACACAGACGAAACTCATCTAAGCAGCTGTTAGCCACAGAATGTTTTTGTGTTAAAGTGTATTAATTTACCTGTGTTTTAAAACTGAACGGATAAACTCTTTTGTCCAGACACCGCCCGGTGTCTCCAGGGAAACAGAAAAATATTGACAACAACACTGAACACAAAGAAACCTATTTTAACATGAATGCAGGCCACACGGCAATACCACTCACCATGTGTCCGTGCTCTCTTGGCTGCAATACCCTCCTGGGTGGGAAGTGGGAGAGGAGACCTCTGAAATTTAACAACATGCACAAATTATTAAAGACAAAACATTAGCTGCTAAAACACAAGCTATATTATACAGATAATGAGGGATTTTGTTCTTTCAGTGGCAGCAGCAGCTGTTGTTTGTTGTGGAAATATGACAACTGCAATTGTAACTTAACTATTAGGGAATCTCTTGCCTGCTGTCTGACTACCCCAGCAGGCCATCTGCTTGTCAACATAAGATGGATGTGGTTTGTAATTCTCACATCGGTTTGCTGATCTCTTCCTCCTCTCTTCATCCTCCGTCTGTCTTCGTTCCTGTCCTCCTCCCTGACTGGGACCAACCCTCTGAATGATGACTCTGAGTGTAGGCAGCTATCTGAAGCTTGGTCAGGGCATGATGTGGTGCTGCTCACCTCACTCTTTTCCTCTCTGTCTAATAAGGATATCTGCAGAAGACCATTTGACTGGAACATACCATTTTTAGAACTTTAACTTCAAATTGTGTGCATGTGTAACTGAGCTGACAATTGTGAAACTGCCTTAAAAACATATATTTAATGATACAAACTTCTCCCAACAGTAGTTTTTTTTTATCAGTAATCTTGTTTGAGGGATTGCAGGCTCTCTGCTCACCTCTCTCTTTTTTTCTGTTGTCTGCATGGCCTTTCCTTCTGGCTCTTCCTCAGGCTGAATCCTCTGTGAGTATAAAACACTCTAAAAAAACTGCACTAACTCAAATAATATTCTGCTGTGTATAGCTTTGTGCTGTGTGTGAGGTGATGTGCACTGATGTTAAATGATGTATACACTCACCTCTACATGTGTCTCTTTGTCATCTTTTTGTAGTGACTGTGTGAGCAGGTCACACAGATGCTGCTGCTCAGTTTCTTGCAGAGCTGCACAGAAGCTGCTGAAGGCTCTGGGCCCTCGCTTTGGTAAGAGTAGTAGCAAACGCCAGCTTCGTTTCTGAGATGTTTGCTCAGCCTAGAGTAGAGGTGATCAGATCAGAAAACTTAAGATCACTGACAAAGACTAAATGTAATAATAATATTTTGTGTCCAAACCACCCACTGTTGACTCTCCATGTCACTAAGATTTGTCTATAATAGACATAACAGTAACAATTAAAAAAAAATGAAGCATCTCCATTGTCATTGTTTGATTTCACAGATTTATCACGTGACCCCTTATTGTTCCTGACTACCAGGTTGGGATACACTCATTTCAAGCATTCAAGTTGAAGGTATGTCACAGAAATTACAGATGACTACTGTTAA
This sequence comes from Seriola aureovittata, assembly GCF_021018895.1. NCBI lineage: Eukaryota > Metazoa > Chordata > Actinopteri > Carangiformes > Carangidae > Seriola > Seriola aureovittata. The sequence goes on from NC_079370.1 coordinate 11,225,059, forward strand.
CTAAGATCATTTGCGTTGACAGATAATGGTTAGTTATTTACTATATACTATTAATCCTGTGACAAGTATGAGTCTTCACATACCATGATGGTCTCTGCCATGCTCTCAGTTAGGATGTCGTCTGCCTGCAGTGACTGAATGAGCATCTCATCTACCACCAGTTGTTTGCAGAGAACAGCAGAGCGCCTCCGAAGAGTCTGTCTGTCCCGGTCCAGCATGCCACACTCCAACATTTTGCCCCAACAGACTGGTTACAGGACAGGAAAAAATACACATGAACCTCCATAGCAGTAAAAGGAAAATTAAACCACAGTATAACGAAGCAATGGGCAATGTCAATAACTGTAGTGTGTCACTACAAAACATACTGTGCCGTGTGTTTCTTGTTTGTTTTTGGGGTTTTTTTGTTTCTGTGTAATTGTGTCGGATGCTCTATCACTGGGTCATGCCGCTAAATAATTAACTGCATGTTAAAAGTGCATTAGTGTTGGTTAAAATTTGTTGATAAGTTAACGCTATATTGACAGGTAACCTGAACGCTGGTGGCTAATTACCAATGCTAACTTGCAAGCTAGCTAACTTCGATTGCCCCTTTTTTTCCTGCATTAAAATGAGCGAAATGTTATTCTTTCCGCACCTTCTTCTTACCGCTGTTCTGTTTATGCAACGGCGTGTGGAAATATCCAGAAAAACCACAGCAAAATGTCGACGTGTTTCACACTATTTCACGCAAATTAACAACATCCCGTCTTCACTCCAGAAACTAACTTCCGCGGGTACTCAGTGCTGCAATGAGAAGGGGCGGGGCTACAATCTCGTTGTTTTGGATCGGGGCCAATGACAGCGCAATACAATTTGATTGGCGTTTCAAGTGGCCAATTGCCTGGCTTCTTACAGGCGGTTGCCACCTACTGTAAAACTACTGTAAAATCGTGGATTCAAGGGCATTTTGAATTTGAATCTGTTTTCTGTAAATAAGTAACCAATTGATAAGAAGCGCTTTGAAGACAGGCACAAACAGCTCTCTAATAGTAGGCCATCTGACAAGAAGAGGGCGGATTTTTATTTTCTTGGAAGAAGGAATTGAGTGGGATTCAAAGTAAAATCATTTCCATTCATGAAGATAGGCGTGATCATTGCTGAAAAACACACAAACATATAATTAAGATATGTAAGCCAAGAGGAATGTAACTGAGACATGTGCTTAAGTAAAATTTTGGGGAACTTGTACTTTACTCCAGTATATTTATTTTATTCTATTTTATACTTCAAGAACATACTTCTTAAACATACATAATATGTTGATATGTTGTTTGATACATTTGTTGAAGATAAAACTACCCAACAACAGTTTGTAGAAAGTAGCCTAGTTGAAAAAATAATCTCCATCTTAACTAGCTACAACATAAAAAGTCTGCTTATACATTATTGAATATTATAATGATAATCCAACACTGATAGGACCATCTGCATATGCTCATTCTTGAAAAAAAAATCTTACTTTTCTGGTATGGTATTCTGCAAAATTTCATATAATTTGAAATGTGAAAAACTGTAATTTCACTTTTACATAGGTAGCATTTTAAAAGAGGGACTATTAGTTGTAATGGTGTATTTTTAAATTGTGTTATTTGTACTTTTCCCCCAACCTCTGGTCAAAAGAGATATGATAAATAGCTTTTTAAAGGTTGCAAGTATAGGGCTAAAAGTGAGGGGCTTTTACTTTTAGCCTTTACTATAGTCAAAATTTCACTTGCAGGTGTTTGATAAATACAGATTATGTAGGCTATAACTCTGTTACCAACCATCTAATTAAGATTCATATTTAATAGAAATAATGCAATTTGCGTCATGTGAGACACCATGCACACCTCCTCTGTCTCTTTCTTTTTGTCTTCCTCCCTCTCCTGAGGCCTACTTCACCCTCCCCTGCTGTCTATCTCCTCACCCTCACTGTGTGTGCTGTCAATAATTGATGATCCTTACTGACTCAAAGGGTAACTGGTCCGGGAGAAAATGGCTCCTCCATTTCTTTATTTATTTACAAGTATACCTTTAAGATCAGTCAGTCCAACAAACCACGTGAAAATTCAAGCACAAGGATCGATCGATAGCATGAAGTAACTTGGCCATGTCTGCTGTATAGTTTGCGATGGCTGCTACACCTGCGACCATGAGTGGGTTAACGCTGCCTGCCTGGCTGACAGCAGGACCAGGGAGGGGAGGAAGGGGAAACTTAAATGAGTGAGAGGCAGGGGGCAGAGAGGAGGAGGAGTGACAGAATGATAGAGTGAATTAATTCAACCATAGCCAGCCCTGATTGACTCGGCAACAAACTGGCATGTACAAACACTCACAGTGACACCAAAGCCATGGAGAGAGAAAAGAGGAATGACACGTCCTTCTCCAGGAAGAGAAGTTTCACTTTTGGGGCGTATGGAGGGTGAGTAGAAACACTATTTGTCTCATATTAGGACTGAAAATCTCTACAAAAAGTCAACTGAGTAGCTACAAATACTGAATCAATATCATTATTTTAGATATAAGTGAATCTGGTGGTTTAAGATGATACGTTTTCCTCTCTGAGCAGTTTTCACTTCCTTGTTTACAGTGTGGACAGATTCACATGTGGGGATGAAACAAGGTGAGGTTAATTCCATTGTTAACATTTCAGCTTTATTGTAAACTGTGAGAACTGAATGAGAAGCAAAGAACTGTGCTGTCGTGTTGTGTAAATCAACCTGTTGCTGCAGACCTGAATCTGCAGAAGACAACATACTGGACATCCTGGACTCTCCTGCCAGTGAGAGCAAGCCTTTCCTCTCATCCAGCAGCAACCAGAAGGTGTTATCATTATTATGTTCAGCATTCACCGTCCCCTTCTTATTGTAATTCAATATACTTAATGTATTTCCATACACAGCATTTCTGCAGAAGTCACTTTCCACTTGTGGCTGAGTCATTTGTCTTGTTCCTCTTCCTGCCCATGTTTCCCTTCCCTCTCTCCATCTGCATTTCTGTCTGATGTCTGCTGCCTGTTGTTTATATCAGGACACAGAGCTGTTTGAAATCATTGAAAAGCTGCAGGTGAGTTACAGTACGATTGATCTTGTGTTGGTGTGTCCAGTGATGCCTGAGCAGCAGAAGTTTCTTATCATCAATGTTCCTTTTGTCCATCAGGGCAGCAGGATCGATGAGCAGCGGTGTGAATTCCCTCTGCCTCTGAAGGTTAGTCTTTAATCTGAGAATAAAAACCACAGAGCTGACTCTATGTACGGGTGCGATCCCGTGTGTGTTGACACTGACCTTTTCATGATCACCATTACATTTGTTTCCCAAAACAACGAACAAGACAAGCCCTTGTCAGAATTATCAGGTTCTTCTTTGTGTCTATTTTAGTCTCAGCTTTTAACAATAGGTGGAGAACTGCCGCTCATTCTCCCTTCAAAGTCAGGGGGCTACTGGATAGACCCCTCACTGGAGAGGCTTGTAGATGTGAGTCCAACCTCTTCCCACCATGGCCTTGATCCAGAGAGCTACGACATCATGGAAAGAGACAGAGAGGCCAAAATCTACCACGAGTTCTTCTGCTCGAGGGTTAGTAGACTTCAAATAAAGCTTTATCCAGCTAAATAAATGTATTCATATTCAAACTAAGTGTAATAATACCTATTGTGGAATTTCAAGGAATATATTGCTTTGCCCCTCTAGTACCATCATTCATTCACAGCAGTGGATGCATCTCTGGGGCCGCTGGTTCTCTCTGTGTGTTTGGAGGAAGAGGAGAATAAGCTACGGGTGATACTAAGGTTAAGATCTTTGGCCATTTTAACCAACTAAGAGACACTTTTTGCATATTGTAAGCTGCGGGTATTGTTACCTCACTTGGACGTGAGCTTCACTGTGCAGAATGATGTGTGTTGAATTTCTTTTTAAATTTGATTAAAATACAAGTCACGAGATAATTGAACTTTGTTGTGGAAGACCCAAACGATTATTCGAAGCATAGTATATTTATAAAACATGTCTGAAGGTGATGCAACTGCATCACAGAAATTTTTTATTTTGTCTCGCAGAATGAAGGAGTGCTCTTTGCATGGGGTTTTCTCCGTGTCTCTCTTCCCTAACATCCCATCTGCTGTTGAATTAGCAAAGGTACCAAACTATTTATTCTGGTGGGAAAAGTATCCAGATCTAATACTTCAGTAAATGTTACATACACTGTAAAAATATTATGAATTATATTACTTGCTCATTTTTATTGATGTATTAACACATATGACGCATTTTATTTATCGTAGCTGGTTGAAATGGAGTTCATTTTAACAACTTTATAAACTTTTGGGAAGTTTGATGTATGATAATCTATCCTACAGTTACATATAAAACTTGTATGTAGAATAAAACAGAATAATAATCTGTCATGTAATTAGTAACTGTAGCTGTCAAATAAATGTAGTGGAGTAGAAAGTTCAGTATTTACCTTTGAAAAGTAGCGAAGTAGTTAAATGGCATAAAGTATTCAAGTAAAGTAACTCATAATTTTAATTCATTACAGTGCTTGAGTAAATGTACTCAGATACTTTCAGTCACTGGTAGATGGCTGATTAAGAGATGTCAATAGAGTCAAAATTAATTATATTCTTTCTAGATGCTCTGTGACAGAGTGACTGTCTCAAAGTTTGAAGTGGTCAGCTACCTCAAGGTAATGTTCTAAAGTTGATTACAACAAAACAAACAAACAAAAAAAAAGACCGACCACTTATTTGAGACCAGTCCTCTTAAAGCTGATCTCCCACTCTCATCCTTCAGGCTCCAGAACTCATAACTGCATTTGATGAACACAGAGTGTCTCCTAATTTCAAGTTTGGCGTTTTGTACCAAAAGGATGGGCAGGTAAGGACTGGTGCTTTACTTTACGATGTCCTGCATTTTTATTAAATAAATAAATAAATAAAAAACACTGAAATATGGCGTCATATCATAACTACTCCCTCTCAGACACCATCCGTCTCTCTCTAGTTCACCGAGGAGGACATACTCAGTAACAACGACGAAAGCGAAGAGTTTAAAGAGTTCCTGTCCGTTTTGGGAGAAACAATTCAGCTGCAAGGCTTCACCGGGTAACCCACGGCGTTGTTGTTTAGTTGCAGATATGACAAATGCATCGTGTAAAATCACATGATTTCATCTCCTCACTCCCTTTTCTCAGGTTCAGGGGTGGACTGGATGTGTGTCATGGTCAGACAGGAAGTGAAGCAGTCTTCACTTCCTTTCATGGAAGAGAAATCATCTTCCATGTCGCAACTAAACTGCCTTTCACAGAGGGGGACCAACAGCAGGTCTCTGAATCTCAGTCTGTTGTGCGCTGATGATTCATAACTCATTCTCTCTGGGGATATTTTTGGGACAAGTTACTTGAACAGACACTGACACACTTTTTCTCCTTCTCCTCACCATCCTACACAGTTACAAAGAAAAAGACACATTGGTAATGACATTGTAGCTTTGGTCTACCAGGAGGGCCAGACCCCTTTTCTATCTGATGTTATCAAGTCTCACTTTCTGCACTGTTTCGTGGTGGTGCGGAGGATTCAGAGAGGGGAGGAGGCAGGTGGAGCTGCGTACCAGGTGAGTAAAAAAACAGAATATAAGTGGCATTCTGTTTTTGAAAGTTTATTGATTTCCCTCTATGCTAAAAATCCTTCTAGAGCCCAACTGTGAGGATGATCCTAACATTGGTATTTGAGACTTCAATAAAACCAACAATACATCAGCTGATATTTATTTATTCAAGATAAACAATCAACATGAAAAACATATTTTGATAAGGAGACCTTGAATTTGGAATTATGATTGATATATATGTACTTAGTGAGACATTTTTCAGTAGAATAAACTTGTCAGTGCTCCCTGGTGGACAAACAATGCAAGCCGTTACCCCGTAAAACCCCGTAGAATGAAAGGGACCATTGCGAGACCCATATGGCGCTTTCTTCTACACATCTTCATTCTCTCCACACTTGCCTCTTGTGTTTTGTTATTTATCAGCAGACATAGCATACAGTTTATACTGGTACAGATCTGTGATGAGCTAATATTGGCTCATAATACCAGCCAAGCCAGTTCATAAGTTATGCTCTATCTGTTTTTTCCTCTTCTACACAGGTGTGTGTCACAGCCAGAGAGGATGTTCCTCCTTTTGGTCCAGTCATCCCACATCCTCCCGTCTTCACAGATGTAAGAACCGATACAGAGGCCTACAAGTGCCTGAGTCAGCTGCTCTCATTTTTCTTGATACTTCAAAAAGCCAAATTCAAAATATTTTTCTTTGTTGTCAACTTTTCAGTTGATAATAGTTATTTCAACCCCTGTCATTTCCCCCCAAGTCGTGGCTAATGTTATTAGTAACATTCCTACGATGACCTTTGTCTCATCGTCTTGTCTGCCTCAGGTTTTATTGGCCTTCCTGCTTATGCCCATTGTCTTGTTAACAAACCTTGCTTTGATTATTGACCTGGTAAACTTTGGTTTTCTCCACCTGTGAGCACTGCCTGTCAGAAATTGAGTCCATGTCTTGCTTCTCTGGATTGTTACAGTTTAATACATTAATAATAATAATACATTATTACATTGATTCTTCACAAGTCTTGGTTCCCTGTCTTGTCTTTTAGCGCTCTGTCTTGAGAGAATTCCTTCTGACCAAGCTCATCAATGCAGAGATTTCCTGCTATAAGGCGGTGCGCTTCAGCAAATTAGAGGTAGAGAAAATGCACAACACGTGTTTTAACCGTATTAATGTTTGTTCATGAGTATTAATCTCTCTGCCCTGTCTGCACCATTTACTAAGCTCCGGACTCGTTCGTCGCTCTTAGAGAGCTTGCAGGCTGAACTCTCCACTCGTTCCCAGTGCATGATGGGGGATCCATCACTCTCTGCTTTCCCCTCTTCTGAGGGTGTACGGGGGGCATCTGAGGGGAGCGGAGGATTCATTGAAAATTTTAAGGTGAATGTTGGCCTCGCTCGTCGTTGAAGTTTGAGAAACTCTCAAATGCTTGAGTTCACTATTTTCAAATGTACATTTTTTCCTTCCACTGTCTCTTATTAGAGAGCCATCAGAGTCCGGAGCCATTCTTTTGAGACTCTCGGAGTACCCAGGAAGACAGGTAGCAGTGCATCACAGAAGCCAAAGGTAAAACCTCACAATGAGATGGAAGATGTTTGACTGAATATTAATAATAACAACAATAATAATAATAATAATAATAATCTTCTCTATCCTTTGTTGCAGACAGAGAAAGATGGAGAGAGGTACGAATCATGAAAACTATCTTTTGTATGGTTTAATTAAATGATATAGACGAGTAAGACAAAGTAATACTCTCTTCCCTGGTTTTCAGTGATAAATCTCCAGGATCTCTGCCTGCTCCCGCTGACAGTTTGGGACCAGCTGAAGTCAAAGATCAAGCGAGTCCTCAAGAGGAGACATAGAAATAAATATCCATTTGTAGATTTTAGACACAAATGCACATATAGACATTGCTAGCCTATATGGTTATTATTTTATTATCCAGGTGGATAATAAAATAATAATATAATAATGTAAATAGATTCTAAAAGTAAATAGTATTTCTGAGAATATATATTTTACCGTCATAGCAGTGATATTCTAGATGAATAAATTGTATTTCAGTGAAATGTACGACATGTGAAATTGCAGAGAATAATTTAAAGAAAGCAATGAGTTCACTGCTCTTGTTATTTAATGTGAAAATGTTACTTGTGTGTAAATAATCAGGAAATCAGTTGTGTGATAATGTTGGATATACATACCGATGATGGAGACATAGTTTGGGAACAGCAGCAGAAATTATATTAAAAAGATGGGTTTAACGGTACGCTCAAAAAAGTGCTGGGTTGTTTCTGTAAACACATTGTGGGGTTGATGATGCTGGTTCATAAATCTGGGTTGTTTTGGGTCCTATGAACACACTGCTGGGTTGCTCATGCTGTGTCAAAGGGGTTTTACCTCGATATTGTAGTGAATTGTAATGTATCAGCTAAGATCACTGACATTTGATCACATTACATTGACTTTTGAATCATTACGTTGTCTTTTTTCTTTCTTTTCACCTTGCTACTAGATTTTTTGTATGCAATACTGGAAGGTACCGTAACCGTCACTATCTCATATGAATATCAAATTTGTATTGGGCAGAATTAGCAGCTAATGTTACTGTCACTTAATATTAATCTACCATAAACACCATGTGTCCTGAGAACCTCTGAACCTCTGAACCTCAATTCAGGCAGTTCTGCAGTGACACGGTGGGGAAATGAATGAACAAGCGTTTGTGTCAAATCAACCTGACCAGCGGGTCGGCTGCAAATGCACCCCTGAAAAAAAGATATTTTCAATAACATTAGCAACTAACTTTGACCATAATATAATGTTACGATGCAATAAAAAAAAAAAAAAAAAGTCATTAACATTATCTGTGAAAATGGTGATCAAACTCCATGTTATATTAACTGTAAAGTTTGGCCATTAAACGTATTTCCTATTAGATGACAATTTTTCAGTAACTTTAGCTGCCGGGCTTTTTACAGACATTATGACTTTTTCACAAAAAAACAACCAGCAGGGTTAAATTGCAGAAATTCATCATATATCACATATGTTTCTATATTGTTTGGAATTGAGATAAAGACAATACATATTAAGGATATTTATGGTAATCTTTATTTCTGTTTTCCTTTTTAAGAAATTGAACATAATACAAGGGTTAAAGGGACAAAAAGTGTATCAGAGAAACTCTTTCTGAATGTGATAGACTCCAGTCCGGTAGGTGGCGGTAATACAGATGTGCTTTGTCTTAACAAGAAGAAGAAGAAGAGGAAAAATTGTGGCTGTTGGTTGCGGTTGCTCCAGAAGAGGGCAGTAATGTGTGTGTTTAGCTAGCTGTTGCTAACTTTAAGCTGTGTCTAATTCAACAAATGTTCACAGCCAGTCCAGCTAAAGTTTGTTAAATCTAGCTGAAGGGATTTGCATGGTCGTATTTCACCGGATTTGACCTTGAACGCAACACCGAGCTGCCCTCTGTCAGGTCAGTTGAACTTTGACACACTGAGCGGTGCAGTGCATTGAGCCTGTTTGCAGGCACAGGAGACTCTTTCTGGGTTATTGGTTCATTGCACAACAGTTACACATTTAAATTAAAGCGTAGTTACTGCGAACAAAAATAAGACCCGAAGATGACCTCCAAGAAAGTGATCGAGTTGTTCTACGATGTGGTTTCTCCGTACTCCTGGCTCGGCTTTGAGGTTTGTGCCTTTTTAAAATAAATAAATAAATAAAATAAAGTCAGCTTCCATAACACAACCGCAGACTTCGGTATGAATAAAGTTTCACACAGATCATTTGTCTGTACAGATCATGTGTCGCTACAGGAACGTGTGGAACATAGAGCTCAAACTGCGCCCTGCATTTCTGGGTGGCATCATGCAAGGATCAGGTGTGTATAGATCCAGCACCTGTAAACTGTCACACTGCATGTTGCATGTTCATATCCACTGTTTTTACTCTGATTGTTCGTGTCCCGTGTGTCTGTCATGACAGGCAACAAACCTCCAGGTCTGGTTCCAAACAAATTCATGTACATGACCAAGGATCTGAACCGCTTGGCTCAGTATTTTGATGTTCCCCTGCAGCCTCCGTCTGATCCCTTCGAGGCCATGTTCAAAAAAGGTACATGTCAGCAGGATCTGATGAGACCTGAACTGTAGTAGTAGGAGTCAGCGTTTTCTGGGTCTCAGATTAGAGGATTTGATGCTTTTCTTTGTCATATATGATAATATGATGATATTGGTTGGACTGTTTGCCAAATAAAACAAGTTCCCATAGCCCAAGAGAACTTTGACGGACATTTTTCACTATTTTCTGACATTTTGTGGTAATAATGCAGTGAATTCATCTTTCATCTTTCATCTTCCTTCTTCTGATGTCTTTTACTAGGCTCCCTGTCTGCAATGCGATTTGTGGCAGCCGTACAAGAGAGGGAAAAGGGCGGAGACAAACAGGTGGAGCAGGTGTCCCGGGAGCTGTGGAGAAGGATCTGGAGTGAAGACAAAGACATCACAGAACCCGCATCACTGTCTGAGGTGCCAACTAATCCAACCTGGTTGCATTTAAAAGATTAAGAAGCGCCATTTATTTAGTTTTGTCACGTTACCTTATTTTCTTCTTGCAGGCAGCGAAGAAAGCGGGCCTGTCTGACGGTGCGATTAAAGAGGTGCTGCAGATGTCCACCTCAAAGGAGATCAAAGACAAGCTGAAAAGCACAACACAGGATGCACTTGATATTGGGGTCAGTTGTCCCTCAGCTCTTCCTTATCGATTCAGTCGAGAGAGACAAGATATTACAATGTAACAAAGCAAAATCTCTCCTCGTGTCTCTTCCCAGGCGTTTGGCTTCCCCCTGGTGGTTTGTCATGTTGATGGAAAGCCAGAGATGTTTTTTGGATCTGACAGATTCGAGCTGATGGCCCACTGCATTGGTGAGAACATTACTGTACTGTGCATCATTCACAAAAACATATAATGTCAAAGCGACAAGATGAAGATTGAAAAGACATTTGACACGGTCATAATCCACTGTTGCGTTTACTCTGCCTTGATAAGAGAATCAGATTAATGCCTCAAATGTAAATACACTGCTTTAGACACACTGGAGACATAGATACCTTTATTTAGACACTGATAAACATTTGACCACATGACAAACTGCATTGAAACTTTTCTCTTTTGTTTTCTGTGGTTTGTGCGTAGTGCAGTGTCTCATTAGAAATTCATATTGAGGCTGAGATCCTCATTTTTCTTCTCTGTTTCAGGAGAGAAGTGGCTGGGGCCTCATCCTGGCAAATCAGCTGCCAAGCTTTGAGACGGAAGCTGCCAATTATCTCAATTTAATGATGTCTTTCATTTTCTCTAATACTAATACTCTAATTTGTATGCTGTGCCTCATTAACAAATATAACATGTAAATAATCTAACATACCACTGAACTGTTCAATATGTGCCAATTAAAAAAGAGTGACAAATTCCAAATTTCTTTTCTCTGGAAATACAAGGTATGCAAGAAGGATTTGGTTGTTAAGTCTCTAAACTACACAAAATAATGTATATCTATTGTTTTTTTCATTAATGCTATATTTGTAACCTCACTTTTTTATCTTAATATTAACACATCAAAAGTTTATAAAATGCCATGAGCGTTCTCTACAAAATATAAAGACGGATCAGAGTTTAAAGTCAGCAAACCACTTTCATCATCTTAAAATCAGGTATTTACTGTTCTGACTGAATCAATCTTACTTCAACCTCTTAGTGTGAAGTAAAATACATTTTTGACACTTACTAAATCACTTTTTTGGCTCAGTGGTCACCTCACAGCAGGTAGGTCCTGAGGTCAAACCCACTGGCGGGCAAGCAGAGACTTTTCTGAGTGGGTTTCTCCCCCTGGGTCCAAACACATGCAGGTCAGGTTGATGGGAAACTAAACTGCCATAAGTATGAATGCTGGTGTGTATGTGGTTTTTTGTCTGTGTCAACTTCGTGGTAGACTGATGATCTGTCCGGGGTGTAACCCTCCTCTGTCCCAATGTGAGCTGGGAAACGCTTCAGCTGCTGCAACACTAAACAGGATGTGGGTGTAGGAAATGGATGGATGGATTAAACCGTGTTCGTGACATGAATATCAAGGTCGCATCACGTGTCACAACATAAAACAGATGAAAAATGAAGAGTGAAGAAATTAAATTAAAAAGTGGCGGAGGAGTGCGCCATGCCTCTCTACTTTAAATATGAAGTAATGGTGCATTTTCCAGTTTTTACAAATACACATTTGTTTTAGGTTTACACTTTAAATTCTTTATTTCTCTCTGTTTCATCTTTTGATTAGTAAAAGATTGCATTACATTAATAAAACTCACACATCATCACAATCGTTAAAGGGTAATCAGTGATTTTTCAATCCACTTTATTGTTTTGTTTTGCACGTTTCCTTGTTGTCTGAGTATTTGGCAACACATTTGCTTTTTATCAGACTCTCTATTATCTTTACGTTTACATGTGTGCTTCGGAACCTGAGAGCTGGTGCTTCTATTTTTTACTTCCTTTTATTTATTTGCTGAGGAGAAAAGCCTGTGACGCGTCATAATAATACATGATCTGAAATGACAGGAGTGGGATTATGTATGTGTGCTTGATACCTGTTCCTGGAAGGAAATGCAGTTTATTACTGCTGACTAAACACTCCAGAGATTACAGAGCTTGTCATACGAGTCAATGGGCTAAGTGGGGCAAACAGGCTTAACCGAAGGCTGGAAACGAAAAAATGACAAGAGCAGCAGGACCAGTTTCCCTAGACAAAGAGGAGAAAGGCAGGGCTGGAAGCAGCTGACATATTTCAGCCTCAAAAGACAAAGCAAATTACAGAATGTGGTGGAGGAAACCTTAAGAAAGACAGGACACGACTGTGGATTACTACACCTGGATATCAGTGTGGTGCATCACCACTCCAACTGGGGAGGACAGAGACAGAAAGGAGGAGAAAAGGAAGGAGAGGAGAGGGATAAGGAGCAGGTGAGGAGGGTGGAGTTAAGAAAACATTGACGGTAGAACGTAGACAAACAGAGAGCAGCACATTGATCCCCTGAGCCTGAACTATCGCCTGAGAAAAACAAGACAATGAAGAGCTGAACGGCACGACAGAACCCAGACTCGTCATTCAGGTGGGAGGAATGTATGAAAAGTGCCTTACTGCATGAAGGAGGGAAGCATGAGCCTGTAATAACAGGATCTAACATTTTCTTTGGGATATAAGAGACAACCGAAGGAGCTGAGGTAAGGATTTGTTTTGATGTCTCCTCTGTTGCACTTTCATTCTGTCTGTTTTTTTATGACATATCATAATAATAATAAGTAGCAGAGGGAGCATGAGTTTCATGTAATAAAAGTTCTATCTGTGCGTCTCGCTCTGGCTTCAATCCTCCTGTGATAATCAAGAAAATGTTTTTCTTCATTGGTTGGAATATGCGAGCCAGTGCTGTTTTGACATTTATGTTTGCACTTTGGGTGTGTAAAACAACACTAGCATTAATGTGTTAAAAAATGCAGATGAACAGGTTTCAGACTGCTTGGGTCTGATGTAAAAGGAAGATCACAGGGTTGAAGTGTTTCCCTGTGTGTCATTTTTGTACCTGCACACTGCATCTAAGCATAAAGCAGCTTCAGGTAAAGAGGATGCAGTTTTTTCTGTATACAGCTTTGGTGTAAGACGTCTATTCTGGTTAAACTAGCTCATATAATATTACTTCATATTTAAGATTGACCAACCACAGAAGTGTGTGCTGTGAGGCCAAAAGGTTCGAGGTAAAAACACACAGTGAAGTGTCAGAGTTTTCGTTCTGATTACCAGGAAGAAGACGTTTACTCTCAGAGGCTGTGAAAGAACAGCTGAAGTTCCTTGTCTCAGTTACGTGTTCACTCAGACACCTTCTCATACCGGTTACCTGTGAGAGTCATGTTACCATTCACAGACTCAGCTCCTGAGACAAAGTGGGGTTCAGGACTATCACTTTATCTGTTGTTTTCAATCATGGTCATCTATTTATTTAGACACATCGAAGACTAGAAACCTGCTAAACATGAAGTTCGACAAAAGCGAATCAAGTATTCTCAGCAACATTTCATCTCATCTTCTTTTTACATTTGACAGGATGTCTTCATTATCAGACGCAGACTCCCACTGCAAACATGGAGATACAATCTGCGGTAAGTTTTATCAGCAGAGATAGAAGTCGAAGATTGTGGCCCCTAGCCTTGTCTGAGTCTGACCACTGGAAGCCAAAGTGTTCACGTATGTTGACAGATGAACAGACGTACCAGCACACGCTGTACAAACATGTCTGCTATGCTACTCTGAGATTAGTGAGTGATTATAAAGACCGATGTTTCCTTGTGCCTGTTCCTGTTTGCAGAGATCCGTGTCTATGAGCAGGAGGTGATCATAGTGCCCATCTTGCTGCTGGCCAGCTTCCTGGTTACGCTGGTCTTCATCTTACTGCTGCGCTTTTGTCCAGAGAGAGTTGACCGGATCCGTCCACAGGCCTCAAAGTCGGCCTCCAGGAGGGTGCTGCATGGTATCGATGGTAAGACACTGGAACAGACATGGTTTAAGTGAATACTGTTTGCTTTGAACAGTCAGCAATATGATTCCTTGTGTATATTTAAAATAATGAGCAATTTATTGAGTTTTACAGTTTTCTAGAGGTGTAGTGAGATATTTACAGTTGGCAGCAAAGCAGCGATCAGATTGAACTTTTTATACTGTTTCTTGCACTATTCCAGGTAACTGATGAAACTGAAGTTGCAAATGAATCACTTTCACTGACACATATATTTTCCTGTATCAAACTTTTATTTTTCCTTTGCTGCTGTGCGACATGCAGATTTTTATTGCCGCTGGGCAACACTAAACACAAACATTTAATAAATGGTTCATTAAACACTATAATAGAGTGGTAAGCAGATATAAGTCTTCATTAAAGTCAATGTCAACGACTATAACCACCATGAATAGAGCAATAATGCATCACAATCTTATAATGAAAATATACATACACAAAATATGCTTTTATAGGAAAAGTTGTTGTTGTTGACAATGTCCTTATAGCTGCATCGAACTACATTATAGTGTGTTACAAAGCATTTTTCAAATGTTTGTATACTTTTTTTTTATAAATGCTAAATATAAGGACTGTGGTTTTATATATTAAACTGCAGAGCAGCATTTGTGTGTTTTCTTGTTCTAGTGTCCACTGTATAATATAGTTTAGTTTCATTTAGGCATTTTTAAACACACACAAAAAGACTAATAGTTCTATTTACCCTTTCTCACGTAAATTATTATTCTCTTTCTCCCTCTCTATCTGTCTCTTAACTCTCTGTCCATAGCTCCACCAGGTATCAATGTCCTGGAGCATGAAAGCATCGCTCTGGACATGCCCAGTTCCTACTCCACCTTCCACCCCCCAAACACCTACTCCTCAAAAAACCCGTCCATGACTGTGAGCACACTCTCTCTCCCGCCCAGCCCCCACCCACCGCCCCTCCAGCCTAGTTTCACTCCAATTGTCCAGCCCAGGGAGTTGCCCCGCCAGAGGTTGCCCGAGTCCTTCAACCTGGTCTCCCCTCTGCCTTCTGCCTTCTCCGTGCGCTCCGACTCCTCTGTGTCCCTCTACAGGGCCCGTATGGAAAACAGGAATGTGGTACTGCGGGTCTTAAACGGTGAGAAAAGAGCTCTTAATTATCTCATTCGCAGGTTCTTTCTCGTCTGACTTCTTCAGCTACAGTGTTTCTTTTTCCCTCTCGTCACCTTCCTGTCATTTGTATCCTCTGCAGATTCGGCTGACGCCGAAGAAAGACACAGCTTCCTGGGTTTTGCATCCTTCCTGGCCCAGCTCGGACCCCATCCATTCCTGCCGGAGCTTCTCGGCGTGGTCTCCTTGCGGGCTCCTCTGGTGACGGTTGTGGAGGAGCTGGAGAACAGAGACCTGCTCGGCTTCCTGTGGAGATGCAGACAGGTAGGAAGTGTGAGGTTTATTTCTACAAAGGGGGAAACTACTCCGGTGTGCGTAAACTCAAACACCAAACCATATAACTGAAGTTAAAAAGCATTCAAATGACAAAAATATGATTTTTGCTTGTGTTTGGTTTTTTCAGGAACATGTGGATCCTCCCTGTGAGATGACTGAGAGACGAATATTTACCATGGCCAAACAGGTGGCCTCAGCCCTGGTCAGTATGCTAATAACTATGTCCTCACCTTTTCTGTCAATGCCACATGTTTGACTTTCAAATTAGTGACATAACTCAGCCATAACTAATTAAACTACTTTTATGTCATTGGTTATCATTTTTAATGACCTTTACATTTGCATGTTTCAAATCTGTCGAACTGTCCCAGCAGTACCAAAATGCTCTCAAAATGCAGTTCCTGTGCGGCAAAGATGGGAGAGGTGACATTAACTGCACAGACTTATCTGCTTAATCCTGGGACACCTTTGTCTTGTTGCCCAATCAGGAGTTCCTACACAGCAAAGACCTTGTCCACGGAAACCTCCGTGCCCACGGCGTACTGGTCAGCAAGGAGTTCACGGCCAAGCTTTGGGGTCTGCATGGGGTCTACACGAGGAAGAACCAGGGAGTCACTCAGAGGGATGATCCCAGCATGAAGAAATGGCAGGCACCAGAGGTGTTAGCCAAGAGGCCTGCCAGTCAGAGCAGTGACATGTGAGTTTTTTTTATGCCTCCATTCACTAACTTATTAAACGTTGACATGAAATGCATCTTCTGTGTGTTTACTATTAAGAACATTTACTTAGTGGCGGGCTAACCGTTACTTGCCTATGTGTGTCCCCGTCTAGCTGGTCATTTGGCATCTTACTGTATGAAATGGCAACACTGGGTAAGTTCACCTGTAACCTCTCAGAAAACAGACTATTAATAATGGATGAGTGTACTTACTTAGGTTGGCAATATAAATACATACTGAGACTGAAAATGTTCATTTCTGAACACAGTGACATTTTCCCAAACCATTTACACTCTCGTTCACTCCAATGCAATATCTCTGGTTGCATTAGGCATTTATAGGCAATGTTGAAAATCAATAAACAGGACTACTTTATGTCAATATTGGATTTGAATAGGATTTTTGCATAAACATGTTAAAGTACCTTCATCTGTAAGTTATCTAATTTGCTGGATGATGGACTTTGCGCTTCTATCCGTAAAGAGTTTCTATAGCGATTTTCCAGGAAATATATTATACTACACATAATACACTGATATCACAATGTAAAAGTACATAGAGGATGTTATCCATATCTCCCATTCTTACCTCCTACATTTACTGTTTTCTCTCCAGGTGAAGCTCCGTTTGCAGAAATCTCAGTTAATGAACTTCTTCAGTTTCATCAACGAGGGAAAAGTCTGAAAAAACCTTCCAACTGCTCCAACACGCTGTGAGTATCCAGATAATACACACCTAACCGGAAGCAACTCGTTGACTAAAGAACTTCTCCCATTAACAAGTATACTCTAAAGTTCAGACTATTCTCTCTCTCTCTCTCTCTCTCAGGTACTCCATCATTAAGGGTTGCTGCCATTGGAAAGATCAAGATCGTCCCTCCCTGGCTGACGTGAGCCGAAAGCTCCTCTCAGGAGAGAAGAACGCCTCTGACAAACTCCTCAAGGTGCCTGGGACAGTTAACATCGAGCGGTACCTGCAGGAAGCAGGATATGGGGAAACAAACAGCTACACTGTTTTCTGAGCACTGCTAGTGCCAGAAAAACAAATTGCACTATTTCTCAAACACTCTAGTGGTGCACTTTTCCTACACAAGTCTTTCAGGTGCAATAAAAGTGTTTCAAGATCTGTTTACAAGTGCTTTGGGCACTGAAATTTATGTATGCTCATACTTCAGGTCCATGCAACAAAAATGATGAAAAGTCTTATGTGTTAAATAAGTTATTTACTTTTGGGAAACATGCATTTTAATCCAAGACCTCAACTGTGGGGAAATACATCTAGTAGACTTTTAAGATATGTAAACTTGATAAACATACAGCTGCTGCATCCTGAACTTGTAGTTGATACTGTAAATATATGATATTTTACATGTTTACATCCTAAAGCCAATGTATATTAAAAGTTAATATGTTATTACTACATTTTTGTATTATTCCGTATCAGGCAGAGCTGTGGAAATGAAGGACATAATGCGATTGAATTATTAATACACTCAATGTTTTCTCTATAAGCTCAGTTCACGGAGACAGATAGCTTTAAGCAAGAAATGAACTGAACTGTTTACATTTGAATAAATAATCATTATGGGGCCTGGAATGACCTTTTCTTTTTCACGTGGATGTGTTGGGGGTAATAAATGTATACACAAATACTTCCAGTAACAGGTATTGTTTATTGGTAGTACTGCATACACAGAGCACTTCCACTCAGCCCTTGAGAGAGCAAACCATGAGGAATACCTATTTTCAGGTAGTTAGGTTGATTAAAGCTACTAAAACTATATTGTATCCATGAAAAAATAATTTCGATTGTAGTACAAAATGGAAAAGATATAAAACTAAACTTTTAATAACTGGTAAAATGAACTAATTAAAATGCCAGGCTTTTGGAGTGTCCTTAGCTCGATGTGATTGGAGCCTGGATTGAACATCTATGGTGAAAAAAAACAAATAACTACTACAAGACTAAGACATTTAAATGAAGTGACTGTTGCTGACATCAGAAATCATATCACTAAAGTTAAAGCACCGTTTGAGATACAGCAAGAAGGCAACGTTTCTTTTTTTTTTTCCTTTTTTTTTTTTTTTTTAACCCAACGGGTGAACCGTCCCAGCTAGAAGACCTAGCACCGATTACTGCAGGCTGGCGTATAGTATACATACAAAACAACGACAGAAAAAAAGTGACAAACACTACTGACAGGGGTATTTCAGACTGCCCATGCACACCACTCAGACATAACAGTATGCATACAACATGTTTTTTGCACATTCAATGTCCAGAAAGTAAACTGTCCATCCCCATGTCTCTGCATGACTGATGTAGCACCATTATTTTGTAAAAAAAAAAAAGACATCCATACTGTCCCTGGAGATCTCAGTCTTAGGTTTTAAATTCTTACTAACAGAGGAGCAAGTCCAGGTATTGATTTCAGTGAGGAATTATCAATGAGAAAACGATCCCCGTGTGCCTCTCAAGTACTGACTTCATCACTCACGCAGGCTGTTGATGGAGGCACAGATCTTGAGAGCAGGACCCAGCTTAATATTCATGGTGGAGATGAGATGGTCCTCTCGCAGGAGCAGGAGAGCCTGCCCGTCTATTTCCTGTGACAGAAACTGGGCAGCCAGCTCTTCACAACCTGAGCGCAACAGAAAGACAAGATGATACAACTAGCACGAAAACAGACCAGGAGTCACGGCTAAGACTTCAATCACTGAGCACGAACCTTGAAGTGAAGAAATGAACCTGCAGACTTCTTCAACGCTCCACTGAGCAGGAGTTGCCGAGAGAAAGTTGGCGCCCTCCAGTGGGAGGCTACCAGGAGCTGAGCTGTCAGACTGAGGAGCGCTGTGGTCAGCTCGAGAGCAGGAGTGTGAAGAGCTTGGGGAAAGTGACGGAGAATCGTCCTCTTCCTCTTCTCCATCGCTTGACACGTCCTCTGAGCGACTGGACTCAGAGTGACACTGCACCCAAAATAGCGGAAATTCAGATACAAAAGCCAACGATAAAACAATTTGCTGGCAATAAAGTGACATGGTATAAAACCATCCAGTGTGTTAGTCTGACTCCCAATGCTGTTACTTAAATATTTATAAAGACGGGTCACAAATATTAAGTTTCATTTTAAAGAAAATGTTAAATGATTTCCTATGAACAGCTGGGCACTGTAGTTTTCTTTGCAAATGTTACTTAAACAGAAGTAAATAGTGCATTTGTTAGGGACTATTTTCATCAGCGGAGTAGTACACATTTGGTGCTCTAGTGAGTATTTACAGCAGCAAAGTGTACGTGGGATTGATTCAAAATACACTATAGAGCCGGTGTTCATTGCAATAAAGGAGCATGTGGCTCACTGGTGTGTTTTTACAAGTTGTTGTTTAAAATCAATGTACAATGAAAAAATGGATGTCTAACCACACCCAGCTTTAGATAAACAGAAAATACTTGTTAGTTGGATTAATTCATTGCTGTTTTGATTTTTTCATGGGATTTGCTGACAACAGGAAAAGCAGAATATTTCCAACCTCACCCTTCGAACAGCGGAGCTTACCTTGACAGGTAGATGCCTGCTTGATAATTTATTACAGGCGATATTAGAACTGTTCCTGCGAGAGGGGCCCCTGCGCCTCGCAGCGCTCTCAGTGGGTGCTGGAGGCGATGCCAGTCCTGCACCACTTCTCCCCCTGCTTGTCTTGAAGTGTTGGCTGCAACTTACATTATACCTGTGGATAGCAGAGCACAGTCAATACTCAGGAAAACATTTGGATTTTTACTCCAACCAAACGACCAATGTGGACAAGGTGCTTAATCAGTGGCATCACTGGGTACAGTTGTTGGCTGGAATGAAAACCTGCTAACTCTTGGTACTTCATTAGTGAAGCTCATAGAGTTTTTAGTTTATTTTATACAAGACAGCACAAAATAAAGTTAAATTATGCTGAATAGGGAAGCTTGGGGATGTTAGTGGAAATCCTACCTCTTAGCACAAGTATTTGAACAGAACCTCTTTGATCCTCTGAATTGGCTGGCTGGAGCGAGGCTTCCACAGTATTCACATTTCAACACTGGAGAGGAAGAGGAAAGGATAAAACCCCATTACATTTAGTAAAATTATCACCATACAAAGTCGTTAATGGTTATCATACTTGATCATCAAAAAATAAATCTTATTCCACCACTTACAAGGAGGTCCGTTTTCAGAGCGGCCTACCAGGGCAAAATCTCTGTCTTTGAGGAGTCCAGCCACCTGTCACATCAAATATTAGCCAGACAGTAAGGAATGTTATCACAGAAAAGTGCAGTCAATATTATTCAAACCTAAGATCGCATTTAATATGAAATGTGTGCTTTCATGGCAGAGCAGCCTTACAGGGAAGGGTTCAGCTCCCTCCTGAATGACAAAGCCCTCTATGAGGTGGGTGAGAACTTGAGGTTTGACCACTGCCTGGGGAACAGGCGCTCTTTCCTTGTCCCCATGCCCGACTCTTGACAAGGGCAGAGGTAAGGATAGGGTGGGAGGAGATGAGAATGCAGCGGCTACAGGAGGAGCTAAATTCAGGATTGAAACAAACAGGGGACAGAATAAATTTTTAACCAGATTTCAAGATTCATGGTCACAATTTGCAGGTGTTGCTACAAATAATTTGTGCTTGATTTGGAGATGACAAAATCGACAGACCTGAGTCCTTTGTAGGGGCAGGGGATAAGGGAGGAGCAGAATCT
Source organism: Seriola aureovittata (assembly GCF_021018895.1). NCBI lineage: Eukaryota > Metazoa > Chordata > Actinopteri > Carangiformes > Carangidae > Seriola > Seriola aureovittata. The sequence goes on from NC_079370.1 coordinate 11,246,160, forward strand.
TTCATTGGTGCAGAGTCTGAAGATTCTGTTGCCATCTCATTTGGAGCATCACAGTCTGATTTTCTCTTCAGAGAGCCATTGGGAGGCTTTGTCTGATGGTACGTGAAGAAAAAAGCAGCAGAAGGTGTTAGAATTCTTACCCAAAACAGTGTCAGTGTCACTAAGCGCATCCTTCCAGTTGTCTTACCATAGCGCTGCTGTTGAAGACCGCATTAACATTCCCACCAGCTGTGTTTTCCGGGGCTGTGCTGCTCCGTGCCTGTGCAAGGGCTACAGCCTGTGCATTTCCTGCTAAGCCCTGCCTGGCTCCCACCAGCTGCACAGGGATGTGGGGAGGGTTGTGCCCCCCAGTGCTGGCCTGGCTGTTGTTAGGTGGTGCTGGAAGAATGGGAGGTGGGTGTCTAGGAGGCAGCTGCACAGGTAAACGGTGTCCCTGAGCTGTCTTGGGCTGGATAGGCACAGGGCCTTTGTCTGCGGTAGTGCTGGCCTGTTGTAGCGGCTGCACCACCAGAGTCTGCGTGTTGACGTTGGCTTTTGGGGCCACTGAGCCGATTGGGTAGCCCTGGGTGGAGGTAGGAACATTTGAGGTGGGCACCAAGATCACAGGGGCAGCAGAGGGGGAAAGGAGGAGCTGGGAGAGAGGGAGTGCTGGAGAGGAGGTGGAGGAGGGAGCTACAGACGCAGCAGGAGTAACAGTCATTGCCGCCTGGTTTCCAGTTTTTACAGTCATAGTCTTGGGGGTGGACTGCTGAGTAAAGTTAGGTTTGGCCATTTGTTGTTGCTGTTGTGGTTGTACTTGCTGCTGCTGAGCTGTCTGGGGGAAAGTCTGCTGCTGTTGACCAAGAGGAAAGCTGGCAGCATCTTTCCTCTCTGGAAGCTCAGACTTGACAGCAACTGCTCTGGGAGTGGAAGCACAGTGCAGCGCCAGGTTCTGCACCTGGGACATGAAGAAAGGTGTAGATTGTGGTGAAATGCATTTGAGAAATCAAATTTTGAGGACTGTATGACTTTAAATGGCTCAGACTTAACATTACAGGTAGGTAATGGTACTCAAACCTGATCATTGTCAGACTGCGCACTGGCAGTGGTAGGAGCAACTTCATGCTGTTGTTGCTGCTGCTGCTGCTGCTGCGGCTGTGTCTGGGCAACTGTTGCTACAGTAGCTGTTGCTGTACCACCAGGCATAAAGATGAGCTGAGAAGCAAGGGGAGCCCTGAGAGAGCGGTTGACCTGTGTGAGGAACAGGACAAATGATCAATCTTGTAAACACCAAATATTTCTGTGAAAGACTTCTTAACTACATTGAATATTTAATGACGCCATCAATTTTGATGATTATTGTCAATATTATTTTATTGTCAAACAGCTCTTTCAAGTTATTATCCACTATCATTAATACCCAATTAGATCTTTGGAACACCAAACATACAAGCTTTTTCAGAGATTATTGCCAAAAATGGACACAGTGCAAGATAAAATTTTAACTCACTCTAAGATACATCTGTCCCTGTCCTGCCGAGTTTCCACTCAGTAACACCGACTGGTTGAGAGCTGGAGTTGTTGCAGAGGTGACTGGCCCATGGGGACGGGGATTGGTCATTGTCCCACCTGCAGATGTGGTGCTTAGATTGACCTGGGAAGAACAGAAAATTAAGTTTTTAACCAAAACTGCCGACTATTTTCATAAATAAGCTGTGTGACTGATCATTCCAAAATGACTGACATGAAAACTCACTGTGGTGGGCGCCTGGGACATGCTGTTACTCGGGGTATTGGACTGGCGACTAGCTGCAAGGGTGGCCTGGTTTAAAGAGAGAAATCACATAGATGGAGCGTGATGTTTCTGCTGACCATACTTTTGTACTACCTATTTTTTTCTGTCATTATTATGGTTACCTGTTGCACAGCAGCCAAGTTATGGAGTTGGGCACTATTGATCTGCTGCTGCAGCATGAGCTGCTGAAAGTACTGAGCTGCATTTGGCTGTCTTTGCAGTGCTTGGAGAGCCTAAACACAGACACACATACACAGACTGTTTAAGAATAATTTATAAGTATCTACATTTACATATTATTAACAATTCAATATATGAAACATTAGTCTTCTCATCATACCCGTGCTTTATTTTATGCACACAAACTCTCACCTGTACAGCCTGTCTCTCATATAGAGACATGTGGGCTATCTGGGGTGCACGCGAGTTCCCACTTGTCTGAGGATTTCCATTGGTGGTGCCTGTGTTTTGGTCTTCACCTGCATCCATGTTTGCTGCACAAAACCAAAAGCAGTTGTGACAGAACGCTTGTGCCCTATACATAACAACTGCTTCTACTTCTACAGCATAACTTTTAAACTGTAAATATCTAGGCAGAAAAACTTGTTGAATATGCAATTTAGTACCCCTCCCTGGAACCACATACTAAAAATAATTTGAAGAAAAATAACTAGCTCAAACAGATTTACATATGAAAACTCAAATGATCAGTTATTATAGCTTCAGTACATAGAAAAAAAACTTAAAACAGTGGGTTTCAAATGTCTCACAGGCACTGCTGGCATAAATGGAGTGATACGTGGTGAAACCTCTAGGGTCCCACTGCAGGAGTATTACCTCAAAGTTTCCAGTACTGGGTTCGTTATATATAAACAGAGGTGCCTGGGATTACTCTTACAGAGAGTCAATAAATCACAGCCAGCTACACCCCTGCACAGAGTTGTAACTACTTAAGAGCTTGGCAGACGTTATCGCTGACCCGGTTTGGCTACTGATGGTGGCGAGCAGGAGCGTTGTGGTATTTTCATTAACACAGCAGTTGTCAACATGATAGATGGATACGAGAGAAAGAACAACATGGAGGAAAGCTCATAAACACAAAGTAAGACAGAGGCTAGCCAGCTGTGGCTAACTACAATGGACTTTGCTAGTTAGCTTTCCCCAAACACAAGTCTGACATGTCATAATAAAAATATATTAACTTTTGTAACGGTGCTAGAAAAAAGGCCGAGTGCAGAAGTGTTAAATGCAAGTAGAAGATCCGTCGGGTTGTTGCTAACACTAACGTTTACTGACATAAAAGATGCAGCGTTAGTTTATAGGCTAACCGACTAGCAATGCTAGCAGGTATAAAGCTAGCATCTATCCAGCTTTCACTACTGCATGAAGTTAACATTTAATGGTTTTCGGCGTGCTCGGGTGTGTACCTCTCAATGACTTTTCTGTTCTTTTCAGAGTTATAAGCAATTAGTTTTATATTCCGATCTTGGTTTTACCTGAAAAATAACGACAGCCCCTTTTAGGATTTTTGCCTCCAACAAAACCCCGCCCCTCACAGGTTTTCTTCTTTTTCTTCTTCTTCTTCTTCTTCTTCTTCTTCTTCTTCTTCTTCTGCTTCTGCTTCTGCTTCTGCTTCTGCTGCTTCTGCTGCTTCTTCTTCTTCTTCTTCTTCTGCGGCTTCTTCTTCTTCTTCTTCTTCTTCTTCTTCTTCTTCTTCTTCTTCTTCTTCTTCTTCTTCTTCTTCTTCTTCTTCTTCCTCAGTAACGGCCGCTGGTCATATTACTGCCATCCTCTGGATTCAGTCAGCTCCTACATTGTCCCGTCTAATAAACTTTTAACATCAGTCCTGTTTTACTTTCCCCCACGAAGTTTACGAAGCATATTCTGTTCTGTTTACTTCCAACCCACTCCAGTATCTCCTTTAACTCTCTTCCTCTCATCAGAAAATCTTTGCATTTCCTCCATCATATCCTCCTTTTCTGATAACATGTTCTACACTTTGTGGTGCGTCACAGAGACTGGTTGGATGCTACCCCATAGGTGTCTTTTACACAGGGGAAGAAACACTAAAACAAATGAGAATGTTTTGAGAAGGTTTATTTGTACAATAAGAAAACAGAATGCAGCGTAAATATAGAAAATAACATTGGCATTGTTCGATTGATGAGGTGTTGCTGCACTGGATGTGATGAGCGAGTTGAGTTTTATGCCCAGTAGTAGCCTAGGCAATGCCCTGTTATTGGCCTACATTTTCTTCCTGTCATAATTATCTACTTTGATCTCATAGCAATCCCCCTAAAGTACATTATCTAAAATTGCACATAGTGAAGACTGTTTAAAAATGTTTTTTCATGTAAGCCTTTCACAACACAAAGCGAGTCTCCTAGCTCAGCACACTAAATGAGTTGTAAAATCTTTGTAGCCATGTTACTCTGTGATAAAGATTTCTGGGTAATTGTGTGTTTTTAGTCTTTGGGCCTGGTTTAAGAACCACTGATAAAGGAACCTGGTAAAGCAGATTCTTTTCCCTGAAACATCTACCAAGACCAGGTTTATGGTCAATAACACTGCTCAACCCTATCAAAGATCTTTATCATAGGTTAATTTAAAATACAGTAAATTGCCAATAAAAATATATTGTGCATATAATGTTTTTATTAAAACAAACTCCAGTGTACTTTGGTGTGTAAAGAGTTCATCAACACAATGATCATAAATAAACTAGAAACTAGTTTCATATTGTATTTTTTAATGCAATCAGAAACAAACTGAAAGTTGTGTGATTTGAAGTCATCCTTGAACCAAACAGGCTATTACATCAATCTAGAGGCTGTTCAGTTCAATACAACCACAGGTGTAACCATTTCAAACAGAGTATAATTCGCTGAATTAAGCAAAGAAATATCAACATTAATAAAGACAAAAAGGCAAATGACAGAAAACAAACAGTTCTCACACAAGTGCTCACACTGATAGTAACTTAAATTTCACTGACACCTACTAACATAATTTTCCCATCAAGTTCAAAAAGCCTGCTTTAGTCCATAGCAGCATGAATAATTTGAATAGATTTATGTAAAAATATTAGAAACCTCATTATTGATATCCTCAGAACTATAACATTTTTACTGCTATATTGATACAAGAGAATTAAAGAAGTGCTTTCATTGCTACGTATCTTATGTATCTTGCTAAAGAAGCAATATATCAGGCACAAAGCAGCCTGAGTATTTGGTCAAACATGAGTCTACAGACTGTAAGGGTGGTGTGTGAACCTAGCAGTGTATCTGGTGTCTGGGTCAATTTTATCATGTAGGCAGAGATTAATTTGCCCACTATAATATTCATTATTGAGGAGCTTTGTGAAAATGAACATTTTTCTTTTGCAGTGAATGTTCTTCTATTCTATGAGAAATACAAATACATATTCTATGTATGTACTATACTTTTCGAAATCGTAAATTATGAATAGCAGAATTCACTTAGGAATCTCTTACAGTAGTATTAGTAAGGTAGTTTTAGTTTAGGAATTTAATAGCATTGTTGAACTTTGTGACGAACATTTAAGAGAGGAGGATGGGAAGTTACAACTGTCAAGCTCAGGAAGCCGACTTTAGTAAAACCATTTTTGGGAAATATAAGCATTGATGTAGAAGCTTTTCCCTACATTGTGGGAAAAAGGCAAAGGGGCAAACTTAAAGTGAAATTCATCTATGGTTTTTGCAGTGATTTCCATTTGTGTAGCAATGCTGTAAGAATAGTCACAGTAAAATTAAGTGTTTACATTCTCATATTCTATACTTTCAAAACAAAACAAACGGATTAAAGCCAAATTACACAAGCAAAAGCACTCGTGAGTTTAGTAACCTGCAACTGTCAGTGCACAACCAGGACCCCAGGAAGAACAGCTTGTTGCAACCTGTACACATGTCAAACAACATCAATAATTAGCCAAGCAAAAAAGATGAACAGTATGTCATTAAGTTTAGATCACGTAGAAATCCAACTTCTTAACCTCTGCCTTTTGTGTCAGATTTCCATGGAAGAAGAGTTGTTCTTTATTGTCACTTTACAATCTTGGATGAATTACTCATTTGTCTGACATCAATGAAATGCATGGTTTAGAGAGAAGACAAGTCTGTCAGCCCCGTGGAGTAACATGTCCTCTTAAGACACAAGCAGATCATCAGTAGTTACCCTAGGCACAAGTCTGATACACACACAAATGTGTGAGGAGGTCCTGACCTAAACCCTCAAGCCATAACAGACTTGTGTCTAGCAGTAATTTCATCTAACCTGTGAAAGAGTAAACTGCGTCACACAGTGAAAAATTCTGTCCCATTCTGTTCTGACATATTGAGGTCACATAGGTAGTAAGTGGTCATCTCTCTCTTCTGGCTCTTCCGCTAAAGTTTCAGGGGCCACCCCCCTGTAAGCTGGGGATTCCTCTCGATTCCGTGAGCGGCACACAAAGTCACACCCATCCTGTAAGGGAGAGGTAAAGTTTCTTATGAATTTAAAACAAAAACACATCATCTTGAGTGTGTACTGATGTTATTTATCAAGTGGATCATGCTTACTGCTGTCAGGTTGCCAATCTCCACCCAGAAGGCATAATTGGGAAATTGCTCCATCCCTTTGGCTCCAACAATCAGCCGTTGGTAGAGGAAACCTCCAATTAAGTAAACACCCAGAATACTGAACCCACTGAAAGAAGAGAGAATTTATGATCACTGAATATTTATGCTGCAACATTAAGGGGTTTTGTGTCACTACAGACTGTCTTTACGCACATGATGAGTAGTATGGAGCCAGTGCTGAGATTGGACTCAATAGCTGGGCACACCGCACTGGAGTCAAGCTCAAACAAGTAGAAACATTGCTCCCCCCGACTCCTGTCCTCCAGAACCACCTCCAGGTTTCCCTGGAAGTGAGACAGAAGGAGACAAAGGTAAGTGAAAGGTAACACACATTTAGAAAAGGAGACAAGGTGCAAGACTACATGACTTTTGGGAGGAGCATTAGGCTGCGTTCAGACTCCTGTGAGCAGTGTGTGAAAAAAATGTAGTCCGATTATTTATGTCAATGAAACCAGAGAGTTGATCCTGATTGAAATTTTTTAATCAAATTTCACCTTCATAATGGTACCTGAAGCAACGCTCCAGCACCAACGCAGCCCCTTGTATTTTTTTTAATGCAGTGTAATTTTGATCTAAAACAACCAGTAGTTTTGTTTCTCACATCTGGTGATCTAAAAGCCATCTGTATTTCTTTTACCATGTCCTTCTTCCTGTCGCAAGAGATCATAACAATGGCCCTCCTCTTTTCCTTGTTACAGTGATCTTTATATGTGTCGCCATTTCCGTAGATCAACATCACCCAGTCACCTGGAAGGGCAGGGAAAAAAGATACAATACTGAACTAAAGCACCACATGAAAGACTGATTATTCTACAGACTGACTTCAGACTGATTATTCTTATAGTTTGTCTCAAAAACATAATCCTGCAACCTAAGATCCCTGTTTTAGAATGGTTAACAATCCATCACGTCATGCAAAAGTGTCATGTGAGATACCAAAACAAAGTCAGTGTAAATTAGGGTGAAATTCTTGTATTCTGCAGGAACTTACTTCCTCCAATGGCTTGTGTTGCATTATACATGCCAATCACAGTTTGTTTCTTTCCCGTTTCCTTTTTGTCCATTTGAATAAGCCCAGCTCCTGGAACGCCCCCTGCATCGCCACACAACTGGAACACATATCTGTAACTCTCGTCTTCTACTGTAAAGCTGTCAACATGAGAACACATCCCAGTAAAAACTCAACACTGAATGGTGAAGTATTAATAGGCAAAATTCTTCTGTCAAGGCTGGATTACACATTCAATATGTGCTGAGCGATAACAGGCAATCCAAAAACAATCTGCTGTTATATCGCTGACACTGAATATGCAGATACAAAGTAATTTCTTACTTCTTATTGGCGAGTGGCTCTAGTCGCTTGAGGACAGTCCACTCTGACGAAGAGTTAGCGAGCAGTTTACAGCTGTTGACGCTCTCAGCAGCGGACACCCAACTCCCACACAGGACCAGCTGAACCGCCAGGGTCCACACCAGGAAGGGCCTTCCACCGGGACTTCTGAACACCTGGAACAGATGTTACAAGAAAAACTTCATTAACACGCTGACTTTTTCAAAAGAAAGACTGTTATTTTATTTATCACTGAGCAAGCGATTCTCAAATATAATTACTTTCTATTCATTTGACATTAGGGTTAGACAGCATATCATCAGAGACTTCTTTCAATATCGTTTATACTATGGTAGTATAATTATGGTGGTACTATCATCACAATCTGTTTTAGAGCTGAAAGGAATTAATCAAGTGATTAACTGAGCATTTATTTTCATATTAGGTTCAGTTTCAGTCATTTCTCAATCAATAATGCAAAAAATCTGTTGATTCCAGTTTCACAAATTTGATGATTTTCTGCTTTTCTTTGTCATATGATTATGACAAAGAACAAAACAAACAATCTGAATATGCCTCATGAAAACTATAATGGGATGTTTCTGATATTTTAAAATTTTTTAAAAACTTTATTAAAAAAAAGAAAAAAAAGGAATTACTGATTAATCAGTCATCTGAGAAAATAATCAGGATATTAATCACACAGGAAAATAATTGTTAATTGTAAACATAATCCACATAATGAAGTTATGGCATTTTGTGTCAATGTGATATCTTAGTTTGTGAGGTATTTCATATGATTTACGATGCGTTTTATCCGTATCATTCACTTACTATTTCTGATCATTCAAAATTCAATTGCAAGAAGTACTGCTGCTATATTTAATTTATTCCACATTACCATTAATCTTCACATTTGATAATCTTGAACCTGTGAATGTTGGCATTTTTGTCATAAAAATAAATATAAAATATAATATAAATTAAACACTGAATTGCTGATATTATTTCAGCACTAGTTAGAATTACAAATACTCCTACTGACTAGGGCCACAACTAGTCAGTCAGCCAGGTCAGTAATAGTTTTGGCCACAAGATGTCCAAATTAGTTTGTATAATTTGCCACATCCTAGGTTGACCAACAATTCCTGCACCAACAGATATTCATTACTTTCATATGACGTGCAAAATATAAAATCTTAAATGGATTATCAATTATTATATTATGTGTCGATTATTTGATTAATCATCTCATCGCTGCAGCTCTGCTACTGAGTAAAAGTAACATGTGCACTCATTTAAATGCTTCCTGAATTTAAAAAAAAAAAAAAAAATTGGGAGGAAAGTAGCAGCACATTTTTTGGAAAAACTATTTTCAGTGTATTCTACAATATCTAAGTTCAGAACAAATAGAATAAGAACTGTATAAACTGTTCATGTAATTGGAAATTACTTAGTTTTGAAAGTAAACATATGTGTATGTAAAATGTCTGTTCCTCTCAACACGAGGCATTAAGTTTTCCTGAGGAAACGCAGTCAGGTAAAAAAAAAAAAAAAAGAAAAAGAAAAGAAAAGCTGCACAGAGTTCAACTATCAGCTACATCGTGCACCTACCTTCATGACTTCTCCTACTGTGAACAAGTGGGGAAAGCTCCTTTGTCAGTTACAGGTTTACATAAAGGCTGACATGTTTAAAATGTAGCCAGTTGATGATGTAGTGAGCTTCCTCACGCTAACGTCGCTTCCTGGTTGACTTTAAAAGGAATAAAGCTTCTTATTTCGTTATGCAGACGAAAAAAAGTTCATCTGAATGTAGTCAGGAGTCATAGGCTGCACGTTTTTCTGTCCGTGATAATTAACGTGCTCTTCCCAAAAATGTGAGAGATGGATGCCCAAGAGGCTAACAGGCTACAGACAGTAGCGGAGTGCGGAAGTGAAACTAAACATACACATTCACGCGCGCGCATGTGACCGTCCATATGAAGCGCGACCAATGAGCTGCGGCTGAACCCGCACACCCGCATCAGCTGACCCGAGAGCTGCCCAGTTCAATATTAGTGGAGGAATAAAAGTGAAAAGAGAAACTATCTTTTCTGTCTGCTCCATTTCTGTTGAGCACTGCACATCCCGGAACGTGTTACTTTAATGAGATATGCATGTGTTTCATCACTTCGCACATTATTTAACCTTCCACCAAATTCCCTTCTTTTAAATAAAATAGCGGAATATTGGTAAAAACATAATAGGTAACAGGTAAATCACATTCCTTTTTCAGGTCTAGTCATTCTGACCATATTGTGGTGCACGAGGAAAAGGCAACCTATAATAACTGTCAAGATGTTTCACTCCAAGCCACAGACGTCAACCTCATGGCGGCGCTAGAGGAAGGCCCAGAGGCTCACCAAAGTCAGTAAGTCTCATCATTTATACATCTAATAATTGTGAAGATATTTCAACCTGGACAAAAGTGGTGGACTGATTGACCAACTGAAGTTACCATCATAAGAATTATATAATAACTTTCCACATTAACCTTTGATCTAGCTCTTTTGAGGTAGGGGTCCTGGGTGCAAAAGCTTCTTATGTTGTTAAATTGTAGAGCCTCATAATTCAACTTTATGTTAATTTTGGAGGGTGTAATTTGTGGTGTACATTATAATTAAAAATATACAACATTAACATTACTCAGAATAATGCAATACAGGTTAGCAGTGCCACAAACTACAAATGAGGTAACCACCATAACTTTAAAAAGAAGGATAAGAATAACTTTCTATTGGGTTGTTGGTAATAATGTCACCTAGTCATACACTCTTTTATCTTTACTCTCTTTACAACAAGTACCACAATGGAAACAGGACTTTTTGTAATCCATGACATTATACTGTTAGGTTGTGCTGTGATTTAATTTTCTCCGTTCTTAATGTCAACTAAACCAAACTAAACTGCAGCCATGAAGTTGATTCAACACCTCTCTAAAACCCTTTGTAACCAAAACAATACATTATAATCTTCATGAAGGCAGGATTTATTACAAGGCTGTTGTGTTACACTGCATTAGTTTTATTTATTTTACCTGGCGATTGTTGCAGCTGAGTGTATTTTGTCACTGAAATTGCATGATAATATGCAATCACTTATTTAACAAGTGAAATGATGGTGTTACAGTAGAGATATGTACTACTATGTTCCTCAAATATGTTGTTTAATAAAGTGCTCGTGTTGAAAATATTAGTAAGTTAGTAAGTTTCAAATATTTTGGCCTATCAAAACCCTGATGCTTTCATTATAATAGTGCATTAGTGTACCAGCTTATCCAGTATACTGTTACAGTTGAATTCACATTTTTTCGAGTGCCTCAGTAACAACATATGACTATACACAAAGTTTGCTTTCTCTACAGTAGTCTGTATCACATCCCTCAAATTTATCACTATGAATTTAAATACAAGATCACCTTTGCCCTGTTTAGAGTTTGATCTAATTTGCCTGAAACAATGTCCCATTCTTTTAATCATAACGTAAGTTGCATAAAAGAAGTTTAAGATTAAAGATCAAAAACACTCACTCAGTAGCCTTCATGTCTTTTTAAACCCATCCTATTTAGCCGTCATTGTTAGCTTCTTAATTTTAACAGAAATTAAATTCCTTATTTTACTTTAACACCATTATTTTGCAACTTCATGGTTGGTCCACGTAAAGGAAATGAGCAACACATTTTTAGAGGATGTGAATGTGGACAGGCTTCAGCACCAGCAAAGGATAAGGGAATAAAGTTAATAGACGTAAACGCCATTCTTCAGGTGTTGATTCATCTGCATCCCAGCTTCTTGCCCCATTTACCAACAATCTTTGGACTCCTGCACTATCCGACTGAACTGAAAAAACCCTGAACAGTAGAAAACAATGACAATAGGCCAGTGGCTCTAATCGCCATCACTATTAAATACTTTGAAAAGCTGGTTGTGTCTAAGCTTAAAGCAGAAGTAAACTCACAGACTGCGAGAGTGCTATCAAGTTTCTCATCTAGCTCTCAGCAAGACTGTGAATAAGTCTATTTCCCCAAAATATTAAAGTATTCCTTTACTTACCATCCATACACACTCAGATGGGAGTTTAGCATATACTAATGCCTTCACCACAAACTACATGACCATAAAAGTGAATCAACACCGAACACTTTAACCTTCATGGTGGTTTTATTACTTTTATTGTTTTATTAGACTCTTTCAGTTTCAGTTAGGTGACAAACTGGTTAATGAAATGTAAAATAGTAAAATAATCCAGGTTATAAAGGCCTTCATCAAAATGTATACAAATCTAAATAAGAAAGTGTGAAGGTAAAGTGAAGGTAAAGGTGAAGAAAAACCTGGGCAGCACTAATGGGGAGCAACAAAACAGGGAAACAAGTGAATAGGAAAGTGATGATAGTTAGTTGTTACTGTCTTTACCCAGTAATGCTAATGACAAGGAGCCGTGGTACTCCAACCTTTCAGTCTCAGCTGACCTCAGTCGTCAATCAACATAGTAAAGCACTCATTGTCAAACAAATAATTCACAGATCACCACTGTAATACACCCCTCCCTTGGTTTCCTCCTCTCTGATTGCTTAATCTTGGCTTTTCTTTAACAGTTTGTGTTTCCCTGTCTTTCCCCTCTTTACAACCTCTCAAGGGAATGTGGAGAAGTTTTTATAGGCAGAGTGAACTCTCCTCCAGTGTGTGTGTGTGCTCTCAATCCTCACTCTCTCTCTCCCCTCCCCCCACTCTCCTTTAGCTCTTACCTTACCTGGCTGTGTGTTTTGTTCAGACACACCCGGCTACTCCATATCAACCAATCGCTGCTCCAAGACAGACGTACCGAGTAGGTGTACTTCCTGTGTTTCATGAGAGAAGAATGGGGCAGGAGAGAGTTGTGTACTATTATTTTGCCAGGGGGGGTCCACACAGATCCGCGGTCCTGTCGGCGATAGAGGGGAGGGAAATGAAGTAGTGGACACACTTGGCAGACTTTTGTTTGATTTATGGGAGATCTCCATGTTGAGCAGCAGCGACTGAGAGGACAAGACTGAGAGCAGGAGGAGGGGAAAGATAAGTGTCAATCTGTTGAGACTTGTTTGAGAATTTGAGGGAGGAGGGGAGGTGGAGAGAGACTGAGAGAGAGGCAGCAAGACGGAAAGCAAGGAGAGCTCAGGCGTAAACATTCAGTTTTTCACAAGAGTTAAAGTAGTGAGAGAAAAAGAAAAAGGCATTTCAGATTTATCTGAAAAGAAAGAAGCCGTTTCGTCACCTAGACATTGTGAATACATGGAATGAATTCTTATGGGTTGTGCAATCCCATGCTTTTGAGCTGAGCTGGACTGGAGGGAGGGAGGAACGGGGGTGGACTGGATCTCCCCAGGATACCACATTCAGGTGAGTCGCTTTACTATTTTTTCATGCATTTCAGATGAACACTTCTGTAGACTGTTCCTGGTTTGAGAACAGATTTAGATCTGTCTTAGTTGTGGTTTACATGTTACATGCCGTGCCTATGTGTCACAGGCCCTTGCTTTCTGAAAGACTTCTTTTGGTATGCTGTGCTTTGCAGGTCTGTGCTGCATTCTTAGATAACTGTAAGAGGGTGTCACCTTTTCTCTAGCCTTCTCCCTATTCTACTGTAAAGTTTCTAGATTCAGTCTTAAAGAATCATGTGGCTTTTAGCTTGGAATTACAACTGTGGCTATTTGGTGTGTTTTCAGAGGCAGCAGTAACATTACTGGAATAAACAGTAGTTTTCCAGGCAATTCATGTTCAGCTCTGTGAAATTAACTAAGTATTCAAGTTTGATTTTGTTTAATGTGACCTGCATTTTAGTGATTTGTCCCTGAAAATGCCTTGACTGTTACTGACCCATTTCTAAACTGATGACTGTTACTGTCTTCCAGGTTCTCCATATTATGGTACAATGGGGACCAAAAGGCCCAGCTGCACCCTCTTTGACACTTTATCTAACATAAACACGTCTGACCGCAAGCTTCAGCCAGGTGGAAAAATCTCCAGGGATCCAAGTCCCAGGCCAGCGATGACCGCCCAGTCGGAGCGAGAGAGAGACAGCAGCCGAGAGGAAGACTGGAGGAGGGAAAGAGAAATGGAGAAAATGAGAGACAAGACGAGATACAAAGATGTGGACCCACGAGAGAGACATGAAAGAGCTACTGCACCCAGGGTGAGAGAGGGAGAAAGAGAGTGGAGGGAGAGAGAAAGGAGGCAAGAAGACGACAGAAGCAGAAACTGGCGGCCAGTGTCGACTCTAGAGAGCGGCGCCGACAGAGAGGTTGAAAGGGGAATGAAGAAAGGCGACACATTTCCCAGAATGAGAAAAAGCAGCGCAGAACGTAACAGAAGAGTGATGTCCAACACAGAGATTGATGAAGAAAAAGGAGAAAGGAGGCCGAGGGATAGGCCGAGGCGACCAGAGGCATATGACTGGGAGAGAGAGAGAGGGAAGGCAGGGCAGAGAGAGAGGTACAGAGAGACAGAAAGGGATGAGATCCGAAGCAGGGGAAAGGAAGAGGGGAAAAAAAGGGGAGGACGAATGGTAGAAGATGAGAAATTGCGACAGAGGGAAAGATATCAGGAGTCTGATGCTTTTCAAGACAGGGGGAGAGAAGTGGGTGATTCATGGGATAGAAGAGAAAGAAGAGAAAAACCAAGGCCTAACATGGGCGAGAGGGAGGCCACAATGCCATCCCCACACAGGCGAAGAGACAGAGAGATCTACTCAGATAGGAAGGAGAGGGAAGAGGTTGGGAGGAGAGAGGGAAGGAGGGACACCAGGAGTGAAGGAGACAGTGATGAGAGAGAGTTTAGGAGGGAAAGAGTGAGGGACAGAGAGGGGGAGGAGTTGATATATCAACACAGCAGAAGTGAGGGGGACGACATGGGCAAGAGAGATCAAAATAGGCAGGGGTATAGGGAGGAGGACAGGCAGAGATACAGGGACAGGGACAGAGAGCGAGAAGTGGATAGATCCAGGAGGAGGGGAGTGGAGAAAGATAGGGAGAGGTACAGAGAGGCTGAAAGGAGAACAGCAAGGGAGGCAGAGAGGGAGGGAGGGAGGCGGAAGGAGAGTGGGGGAGACTTGAGAGCGTGGTCAAATGACAGGAGGGAGGGTGACAGGTACAAAGAGTACGAGCAGAGGGGAAACAAGGAAAGAAAGGAAAGAGAGGCTGATCGTAGGTGGGATGATACAACAGGCAGAAGCAGCCGATCCCTGAACAGGACAGCTCCAAGGGTGCCACCACGATCCCAGAGCAGTGGAGAGTGGAGCAGCGACGTGGACAGTGAGACGAGATATAGAAGAGGTAAAGACAGTTATGAGGAGCGGGAATCCGGGAGAGAGAGAACCACTGAGAGCAAAAGAGACGCAGAGGAACAGAGAGATCGAGAGAGAGCTGCTGAAAGAAGTCAAAGGGAGCAAAAGAGGGGTGACAGACAAGAGAGAGATAGAGGAAAAATGACAGGCAGCGTGCCAGGGCAGAGAAGGATGTGGTTAGAGCCGCAGAGGGGTAAGAATAGTAAGGAAGAATTTCTAGACAGAGACAAACATACAAGACGGAAAGAGAGGAGGAGAGAAGAAGAGAGGAGTATGGAGTCAGAGGCTGAATGGGGAAGAGAAGGACAGCCAGTAAAAGAGGAACCAAACGAGAGGTACTTGGACCAAAGCGGTTACAGACAAAGACATGCTGGGAGAAATGAGTACAGGGGAAACATGGAGAGGGAGACAGAGGGCGTAAGTGTACATGTAGATGAGGTCTGGAGAGAGACAGATAAGAGAGGGAAGACACATCTGTCTGACAGCAGCGGTGGCATAGAGGGAAGCCGGCAGAGAGATGCAGAGGGAGAGAACATGACAGATAATACAGAGGAGAGTGACAGAGAGGAAGAGGGTGGGATCAATTATTTGGCCGGCTCCGAGAAAGAAGGAGGAAGTACGTCGGGGTGGAAGCAAGAGAGAGACAGTATGCTGTCGGTAGAGGACGGCTTTGTGACCGTGTCCAGTGGCGGAGACGAGGAGGAGGAGAGAGACGAAGAGGGAGATGAGGAGTTTGAGGACTGTCAGGAGTTCTTGGAAGGTGGAGTTGCGTATGACGACTCCTCACATGTTGGCTTCAAGGGGTGTGAGGGAGATGAGGAGAGGGAAAGGACAGGGGGCAAGGAGGAGGCGGTTGATGAGGAGGAACAAGAGAAGGAAAAGCAGACGCAGTACATCTTCTATGTGACTGGACAAACTTTGCCCAAGTCAAAACCGGACGATGTGTCACCATCACAAGTTGAACCGATGCGAGGTGTGGAAAGAGATAATGCAAATTTAAAAAGTTCTCATCACTGTAGCGATGATGTCACACAGCGACCTATGGATGACCTGCATCTGACACTGAGTAGAAATGATGAATACCTGATCATCAACAACCAGAACACAAAAGGCCAAAGTGAGCATGACACACCAAGGGAGGAGAGGGTCACTGTAGGAGAAACAGCTGAAGCAGATGTCAGTCACGGAGCGTCTTCAGAGCTTCAAGGCACAGAGACTGGAGAGGGAATGAAGAGCAAAGCGGAGCACCCATATGATGAAATAGGATCGGTTAAAAGGGACTCACAGACTGAAAGACTCCTCGTAGAGTGGAGAGAGAAAAATAAAGAACTGGCTGAAAGAAGAATGGAGCAACCTCCTCTGGGCCTGAGGAATCCCTATGCTGATGTTTGTTCTCAGGCTGATTTGGAACAAATTCAACCCATCTTGGATGGGATAAACACCGGAGTAATGAGTCCAGAAGAGGTGGAAGCCATTCGAATCCGACTGAGTGGAGCGTGGAGCATGTCCGAGGAGACCAAGCGGCATTCCCAAGCCCCCCACCTAAAATGGGCCAAAAATGTGGTCCGCGAGATCCTGGGACACTCGGAGGAACAGACTGTTGATGAACCAAACTCGGAGGAACAAGGAGGCCACGTGGTCAACCAGTCCGAGATGACGATCCAGGACGACAAACAGCAGGAGGAGGTTTCACAGGGGACCGGAGAGATTGCTGGCGTTAAGTTGACAAGGATCGAACGGCACTCCGAGCCAGAGCTGGAGGACGAAGAGCCGCTGGTGGTGGAGGGACTGAGAGGTATGGGGCAGAGCCAAGCTGACATGCATGCTGACCAGTTCACAGCTATGCATGGTGACACACCCACACACACTCACGCTGACACACTGTTAGACACAGAAGGGAAGGAGGATCACAATACGGACAAAGAGACTGAGCCTCCTGGTCGCCTTCAGTTAGAAAAGGTGGATACAGAGGTTGAAGTTACTCAAGAGGGAGGCGATATGGTCACGTTATCAGAAATAGAGAAAGAAGTGAGCGGAGAAGAAGAAGTGGAGATGTATTTATCTGTGAGCAACACGCTGTACAAGCCTAACAGCTGCCCCATTCTTAATTATGAATCTGATGCTGACCTCCTCACGCCCTCCAGAGAGGGTGAGAGCCAGGAGGAGGAAGACAGAATGGGTGAGAGTGAAGAGGAAAGGCAGGGAGAGGAGCCTGAGGAGAGGGGTGCCGCAGTGGAGGAGGGAAACGCAAGAGTGGGAGAAGAAATAGAAGTGGAAAGCAGAGAGGGAGAGGAGGTGGCAGAGAGGCAAATAGAAGGAGGGACTCTGACGAGCACCTGCAGTTTCCGAGATTTGGGTCCTGAGGCTCGAATACGAAGGAGGGGAATCCGTAAAACCACTGAAAGAAGAAGAAATGGAGAGCTTGTAGAAGAGGAAGAAGAGGAAGGTGTTGGAAGGGATCGCAGAACCAGAATATTCTCTACAACAGGTAAAGACAGATGATTGAGGATGGAAACACTGGTTATCCGCTCAAATCAGTCCCAATGTTTCCAAAAGGGCACACGATTACCTCACCTCTTCTCTGACTCTCAGCTAGAATTTCTGTCTTTTTCGTCAATCAGCATTACTGATTATTTAATCATTTAATCAGTGTGATTTTCTCGTCCTCTACTCACTTCCTCTGCTTAGTGTTTTTGAGTTTCTCACATCATTTTGTTGATACATCAAACACAAATCTGAGGCAGACATCTGTCAGTAGATATCAGTGCACTGATGTCAACACATTGCATTGCTTTTAAGTGGAACTTGCGTCATGGGTGTTGTGGTTACAGGTAGTGGGTGGGGAGAAGGGGAGGTGGAAGGAGCATGAGCTAAAAGGCTTGGGTTGATACTGGTCTGAGACATAAGACGAGACACAGGGCTACAAAGTTAACTAACTATTATTTTTTTTATTTATTACTTATTTATTTGATTGTTTTTTTTGTATTTTGTTTACATTCATTTGAGTGGTATGCTGTTGTATAACGTTTCGACGAATGGATACTTTTTCATTCCAGATGATGAAGATGATCGCAGCAAAAGCTGGGGAGAAGTGGAGCTGAGGTGAGTGAAGCAGTCACACACAATATGATCCGTAAGATTGAGATGCATGTTAAATTATAATTGTGGCCAGGACCTATCCACGTCTTTCACATATTTAAATATTTACTTCGCTTCCCTGATCTTTAAAAACTGTCAAGGTTTAGTTCTATAATATATATATTCTATAATGCTTAAGTTCTGTAATGTCAGTAAAGGTCACTGCAATTTTGAATCACTCAATAAAATCCTATACTCGCACATTCAATGCAAACGTTCCACATTAAAAAGCAGCTTTTGACAGTTTTGTTCAACATGTTTAACACTATCTTCACAGTTAAAAATAAATTGTTGTTGTGACTCTTTATTGGCACTGTAGGAATGTTTTGGACACAATCGAAAGAAGGAAAAGGAATTCAAGGTTTTTCAGTGAGTATATCTCTTCCCTCTTTATTTCTGCTTAATCCTGGTCATGCACTTTACAAGTACTACATGAACTTAATCATCTTCATTCATGCCTATTTTCAAAATGTATTGCATGCTGCATATGACTTCTTTTACAAGTGATTTAATTGAAATGATTTTAAAAAAACCCAAAAACAAATCACTGACAGTTTTGTTCTACAGTAATTATTAAGACTGATTATAAGGAAGGGCTGTGTAGGCGATAGAGATGCGTCTTCAGATCGTATCTTCTTTTGCTGTGGCCAGGAAAGGCATGACGCGGTTTAAAATTTCCCTTCAATGTGTGTGATTCATCTGTGTTTGAATACAGCCTCACTAGCAGTTTATCTCTTACGCAATACACCTTGGCTGAAGTTAAATGAAAAACAAAAATGAAAGGGAATCTATGTACAGTTTGCTGTTGGCTCACGCTGTTTAAAAATGATCTTTTAAACAATCTAATATGGCATCTGCTCTCTGAACCTATCATTCACATGGATATTGCGAGAAATGGGGCAGGCCTGCATGTGTGTGCATATGTGCTGTGTATCTGTGTGTCTGTGGAAGCCACAGACAGGTTTCTGCAAGTATTCACATCTCCCACCTTGAGGGAAAAACAGCTGCTGCTGTGACTTTGCATTCCAACAAGTATGTGTAAAAGGAATTTCAAATGCAAACAGCTCGCCTTGGCTAACTCTGTTCCTGTCTCTGTCTATCTTCTTTCCTTTGCTTCCTGTATTTTTCAACTTTCTTTTTCTCTTTATCCCTTTTCTCTGTCTTTCTGTCTGTCTTTGTCTGTTTCACTTCCTTTCCTCCTACCAGATGCTGCCCAGCTCTACCAGCAGTACAGTGAGGCGGCACAGAACTTTGAGATCCTCCGTCAGTCTCGCTCTGATGTGCTGTCTGTGTGCGAGGACAGTACCTCCTCTCCTGCTCCCTCGCCTCCTCCTGCCCGCAGACCTCTACCTCCCATACCTCCTGTCCCACACCCCCACTCCTTGGCCCACACCGGCTCTATCACCAGTATCAAAAGCTTGCCTCTTCCTGAGCCCCCCAAGAGTGAAGGCAGGCCTTCCTCTCCACGTCTATCCATCTCGCTCACACAGTCGTCCACACTGTGGCGTGACCTGCCGGGGGTCAGGAACAGCGGTGAGCTGGAGGAGCTCACGGAGGACCAGAGGCGACTGCAAGAGGTATCACATTGTCTTACTGCAAAAAAATGAGAGTCTAGTCACCGTTTGATGGCATGAAATTCCTCATACAGCATGTATGAGGAATCCCCCTGATTTTCATCAAAGCAAAATTGTTGTGCAAGTAACTTTCCAGTGACTACAGTGCAAACCTCCACACAGAGCTTTTTTTTTATGTTACTTGATATCTATCTATCTAATCAAAATCACACATTGGCACTTCTTTGGAAACTTACTGGCTCAACATTAATGCCTCAGTGAAATTCAGGATAATACCCTTGGGCATTTACATGCATGACAGTTGTTTTCCTTTCCTCCTATGGCTTTACTTCCTGATTCAGTTTATATCTATGGTAAAGATTAAGCAATGTAAGACTTGCGCAGTCTGAAGGTTTGCATTTCATTCACTGAAAAGTTTCTGTTTTTCCAATAATGAAATTTAGGAGATTCCACTGTGATGGTTATCTTTCACATTCACTGCAGCTTTACACATCTCATTTCTATGAAATACATTTTTGAGGCATTTAGAGTAAACTTCAGCAGTTATGGTTTTAGTGATTCACCTCCTTGTTTTCCACTTTCAACTGACCAGACTGCTTTGGGGCGTAGCTTCTCATCAATAGCTACACTATTGTTACATTTGATGGTGGCTTTTGGGAAATTGCGTGACTGACATGAATCACCATCTTACTGTTATTGCTTCATACCTCAAACTACTCAAATCACGCAAAATATTCATACTTGCAACATCCCAGAATAACCCTACCATCAATATATATTTTTTTTTGGCAGAGGAGCGTCTCTTTCCAGAAGCAAGATTGCATAAACATGTTGCGATCCTCTGCTACTGTAGGTGTTTACTCGTAAACTTTAGACGGGTGTCGTACCTGGAACACTTCCACTCATTGTGAAATCGTGCTCCTCTGTTAGTCATGTCTTGTCAAAGTGCCCTGGCTTCTTGAGAAAGGACAACTCCTTGCTTATTAGCTATAGTTGTTTCTCAATGTTTCTGATGTATTTCTCTATTTTGTGTGTTTTTTTTTTTTCTTAGGTGAGATTTGAAGTACTTACCTCAGAGGCCTCCTACTGCCGGAGTTTGGACATTGTTGTTGAGCACTTTGTCAAGTCAAAACAGCTGGGGGCGCTGCTGACCACTCAAGATAGAAACTGGCTGTTTTCCCGGCTGGCCGATGTCCGTGCCATCAGCCACAGGTGAGAGATGTTTTTGCTTGGTTATGCCCCTCAGGCGAAATCATTCAGATCAGACATGAATGAGTCATGCTCAGACATGTATGTGCTGTGCAGATTCGTTCTCACAAATCTGTGGGGGAAATAAACTTAACAGTTCTTTATGGTTTTCGTTTCAGTTTTTTGTCAAAGCTGGAGGAGAGGGTGGAATCGGACATTGTGCACTTCGCCGTGTGTGATATCATCGCTCGACACTGTCAGCGCTTCAGAATGGTTTATGTGCCGTACCTCACCAACCAGTCCTATCAGGATGCAACCTACCAGAGACTCATGTAAGCCATCCACTCCAGCTTTTGTATTTTCTCAGTTGGAAGTTCATTTTTGTTAGAGGCTTGGTAATGGATCCAGTGAGAACCACAGCAGGACCATATACTCTCTCTGAAACAAATACTTATCCAATTTCCAGCAGTGAATGTGATTCCCATTTCATAAAAAAAACAAAAACAAACTGTCTATGCATTCAAATTCTCTTTTCCTTTCAGGAATGAGAATCCCGGGTTCAAGCGGATTGTGGAGAAATTAGAGAGGAGTCCTGTTTGTCAGAGACTCCCTCTTCGTTCCTTCCTTGTCCTTCCTTTTCAAAGGATCACAAGAATAAAGCTGTTGGTCCAGGTGTGTGTGTGTGTGTACATGCTCTGTGAAATGTCAAAGGTTGATGGTTCACAACATGTTCAGTCCTGTACCTTTTTTATCCACTCTTGACACTCACACACTGTTTCTGTCCAGAACATCGTGAAGAGAACAACTCCAGGGACTGCGGAGGCGCTGCAGGCCATCAAAGCTTTGAAACTTCTGGAGAAGGTACAGTAGGAGCCCCTTTTTTCATACATTACCGTACAGTAATATTTTAATTTTGTTGTAAAATATCCTGGTTAGATTTGACTCCTTGATGATTTTTGTTTCTTTCATTCATTTCTCCTTCAGCTGATTCAAGAGAGTAATGACAGCATCTCTCAGATGAAAAGCATCGAGTCCTTGGTCTCTCTTAGTGCTAAGGTGGACTTTGATTGCAGGGTGAGTAACGACTACCAGGGATAAAGGGAGAAAATCAGTGGGATCACATTGTGATGATATGACCATGCCATGTTACTGGTTTACACATTTCTTTACAAAAAGGTTTTACTGACATATAATTTAATACATCATGACATTGAGTTAGACCAGTGTGAACAATTGGTGATCAAATATACGACACATGTAAAACTGATCATGAGATGTGGTTGAAAAGTCCAGAAAAAGTTAGTGACACTCAAAATAAATGATATGTTAACATGATTGTCTCTCTCTCTTTCTTTATGTGTGTGTGTGTTACAGACTCTCCCTCTGATCAGTCAGTCTCGGAGGTTGGTGCGAGAAGGAGCGGTCACTGAGCTGATGGATTTCTCTCTGAAAGAGACAGAGAGGAGCGTTTACTTGCACCTATTCAATGACTACTTGCTACTTTCACTACAAAAAGAGTGAGTCAACGGGCATGTTGTTCTGTAATGTTAGAATGATCCATCGCCAGCTGATGTTTACCATTTGCTACATCACAGTTCTTACTTCGACCGTCTCATTTCTCCTTTGTGCTCTCGCTGTCTGCTGTTTCCAGAGGGGGAAGATTCACAGTAATTGACCACTCACCTATATCAGACCTGCGTGTAGAGAACTGCCGCGTCAAACTTCATTCGTTACAGAAGAACCTGTTCCGGCTCCACATGTTCCAGAAATCCCTGCTGCTAAGGACTGACACACAGTAAGAGACTGAGACAAATGGCAGGCGATGTCTGTGGTGGTTGTTACATCACATAAAGTAGAAAAAGTGGGAGGGGATATACCCATCTTTGCTTTTTTTTCCCCTTCAGGAGTGATAAGCTACGTTGGATATCTGCTCTATCCCAGCCACATCCTGAAATAGATTTTTCTGCAGCTCAAGGTAAACTATTGATCCTTTAGTTTAGATGTTGCAAAGCGCTGAACACTAAAATGAATATTGAACACTAAAATAAAATGGCAGATTGTATAATTCACCAGGTAAAAAACAGGGGCTGATATAAAAGCCACATTTATGTCACATCCTGCAGTTTACATGAGTGGGCAGATGGAGAAAAAAAAAACGTTCACCTCATCCTGTGAGTTGTAATTACGAAATAGGGTATTTCTGAAAGCCATAAAATCCCCCAATTTGTAGAAAGAAGTGTCATCAAACTAGTGCCATCATCACATACAGTGCAATATAAATAAAATCAAATGTCAAGTGTTAACACTAATACAATCTGACCAATCTGCAAGAACATGGAGTGTGAATGGAGTGTAATGTACAATAGGCAGTGAAATAGTTAATATAAAATAGAAGAAATACCAAACTGACATGAGAGGTCTGTAGAACCAGAATCTCTTCTCAGACTTGTTATTTTAACCCTCTCACTCCTTGAGGATACAATATTCTGCTGAGTCACCACTGTAGCGGTTGCTAGGGAAACACCTATTTATCTGAGTTGCTCATCCCTGCTATCAGCATATTTCCAACTACACACTGGTACAATAGTGTACCTGTCTCTATACTCGCTAGCTAATCTTGAATGATAACTGATTTCCTACGTCTGGCCTTTAAGAATTTGCAGGTCAAGATAATCTGTTTCTCTTCTCCACCACTCTGTGGACTTATGATTTAATGAATGTACTATTTCTTTCTAACTACAAGCAATATACTTTATTGAGTATATATTGAATACATATCAGACCAAGTACCGATTACACAAACATCACAGATTCCTTCAACAAAGGCCCTGCACAGTCACACAGGTGTTTTCAGTTACCCGGGCTGATTAGACATGTTGTCAGGTGGAGCTGTGAATTACATGATGTCAACTAATATAAGAATGGCAAAAGGTTTAATTAGGCAACATGTGAAAACACCTGTGAACTGCAGGTGGTTAGGGGCATTACAAAAGTAGATTTACTGTCTGAGCGTTGCAGAATTTGTTGTAATGACCTTTTGACCTATTTATGACTGTATTTGACTGCTTTCTTCTCCTTGCTGTGCAGATTTTCCACAGATGCAGTGTATTCGAGCTTTTGTTGCCCAGCAGCCTGATGAGTTGTCCTTAGAGAAAGCTGATGTCATTCTAGTACACCAACAAAGCAGTGACCGTAAGTTCATCACATTACCTTTTCCATCATCATCACCCTTACATGAAGAGGCATTCACCTATCCACAGTTTGATTGTTGCACAGAAAAAGTATTTGATTCCTTAATGTTGGACTCTTTCTTTTTCACAGATTGGGTGGAGGGGACCAGACTGTCTGATCGACATCATGGATGGGTGCCCAATTCCCATTTGGAAACCATAAGCAACTCTAAAATCCGACAACGCAACCTGTCAGATGCGCTCAGACTTACAACTGCCACAGCTGCTGTTTGATCAGGATACTCAAGAGTGGGACTAAACAGAGGAATGCACAGTAAAGATATTGCTGTCTGCTTCAAACTTCTGGAAACTGGACAATGGACATTCAGTGAACCAAGAGTGCAGCTGCTGAAATGCTGTAAGAATGCATCTCCATGTAGCATAAC
Organism: Seriola aureovittata; assembly: GCF_021018895.1. Taxonomy (NCBI): domain Eukaryota; kingdom Metazoa; phylum Chordata; class Actinopteri; order Carangiformes; family Carangidae; genus Seriola; species Seriola aureovittata. The sequence continues at coordinate 11,270,776 of NC_079370.1, forward strand.
CTGGAACAAATATAATGCCATAGAGCAATGGATGAACTGCTGAGGCCTAACTGAAAGACATGAACGGTGTTGTGACTGTGTTAACAGTCGTCTATGTAATAACTTTGTGTGTAACATAAAATAATCAATGGACAGGTGTTTTTACAAAGGGATATTGTCTTTTTCCATTTCATTTTCCTTTTTATTTTTGGAAAATTATTTGTGTATACTGAACAGAATCTAATAGATAATTTTATGATGCATGTCTATTGAAAATTGGGCCCCTGCATGCAGGAGAGCTGACGGAAATAACGCAAAATGCACAATTCAAAGATGTACAGAGCTTTGTAGGTTACACATTCAGGACATTTCAATAAACTCAGAATGGTGGAATAAGAATCACTGTTGAATATAAGCATGCCTCGTTGTGAATGAGCTGTGATCATATATAGAAATAACTGTGACAACTTGTCAGCAGCAATGTTGCACGTTCAGTGTGAGATTTTAAGCGTTCTTGGCATTTTTCTGCAGAAGCTGTTTACAGAACATAGTGAACTGCAGATAATGAAAAAAAAAAAACATTGCACGCTCAGCACGTAGCAGGGCTGAGGCGTGACCGTAGGCGTCAACCTATGTCGGTCTGTTCCACCTTATGTCGGCCTGCTCCAGTTTCCAACTCCTGCTATTGATTAAATATGCCATCACTCAGAGAAAACCAGGGTAGATAGACAGCTGTACCAGGCCAATGAAAGTACTGTCGTACTGCCTTCTGTTCCCTTTGAATGGCCACATCCCGCTGTCAATCTTTACACTTCTCTCTGATTGGTCACAGATGTGGTGGGCGGGCTTTGCACTATTTGTTGTTGTTTTCGTTAAGCAGAATAAGTAGACCAGTCGACATCTTTGAAATTGATCGCATACTTGTACGTTATGACTGTATTTTGAGTTAAAATTGTTCACCCCGGGCATTTGTTTTGACAAAACTGACGAAGCAGAGGACCGAAAGGTTATATCTGGTTTTGTCCTGTTTTTAGTGAAACTCGTTTTTGTCTCTTTCAAAGGTATGTGACGTCTCGTTGCTCTGTTAGCTTTAGTCGTTAGCATTACCGTTGTAAGTTGATTTCTGGTACAGTTTGCAAAACCACCCTCTGCATGTAATATTATAGACATAGAGACTACATAGATTCGTGTAGTATATCACATTGTGCATTGCTTTTTTCAGTATATCAGTCTCATAAAGAAGGCAGGTTAGCGTATCTCGGTGATGTTGTGAAAAGTGACGTGGCCTCACTTGACGATGACCCCAACCACCACAACATTGTGTCATCGTGATCACAACAGTCGGTGTACACTGATAAAAAACGTTAAGTGTGATTAGTTTGACCGTCAACAATGACTAAACATGAAAGCATACTGTGTGGATATAGTATATCGTTAGCTTCACTCGTTACCCCGTGATACTCCTGTTTACTCCGCCCAGACAAGTAGTAAACATGTCTGTTGAAACTGGATAATTCTGGGTTTTCTGATTTGAGAGGATATGACTGTGGTTATTCTTTTTTTAAAAGGTTCCCATTTCTGACAGCGGTAAAAAAAAAAAAAAAATCAGGATATTTTGTTGTTCATTGTATTTTTATATTTTCAATGTTAATGTATATTTATTATACATATTTTCCTAGAAATTAACTGAGAAGATAACCAAATTGAAACGTCTACGTTTAAACGATTGCGATTATTTCCATCATTTATTAATCTACCGATCATTTATGTGATTAATCATTTAGTCTGTGAAACGTAAACATTTTAGAAAAAGGACCACCAAAAGTGACGTCACCCCCCCAAAAAAAAAAAACTTCTCATCTAAGAGGCTAGAATCATAGATTGTTTTTGCATTTTTGTTTTTGCTGTTTTTGTTTGATTAGTCAATGGATCATATACTTGTTTCCGCTCTATGTACCTGTCATTCTAAAAATGCTATTAAGTGATCTTATTTGCATCAAGAGCTGAATCTAATGGTCAACACACAGCAAAAAATAATTGGCAACAATATCAATTATAGATTAATCCTTTAAACCATTTTCAAAGATATAATAGTAAAAAAAATGTAGATATTTCACATCACAACCAGATATATAGGAATAGCTACTCTGGTGAGAACAATAATGCAAAATATATACATACATAACATATTGCCCACCCCTAATATTGTATAGCCTTTACAAAACACTTGATTAAAAGACGCCTGCATCTCATCCAGCAACAAACAATGATGTGCTCTTTAGGCTTTCAGTGTCACTTGTCGTCTGAATGCACTAGTTGGTGAAGTCAGACAGTTCTCTTGCTCCTTTGTCTACTTGGTAAATAATGCTATTGTCAGGGACTTGATGTTTTGTTGTGTTGTTCTCAGATGGGGAGTCAGTACCAGCGCTCAGTACCGCTAGAGGTGAGGAGAGCAGAGGGCGAGAGAGTTCGTGCTAAGCATCCTGACAAGATACCAGTGAGTGTGAAGACTGGCATCTTTTGTAATAACATGTTGTGTGAACTGTAAGCAATCTTCAATCAATTAAACTGGGTTAGGAAATTATGTTTGATAATCTCAGTATAGACTTACATTTAACCCCAGTTCACTAAATAAGAGACTAAATCTGTGATTTCTTAAACCAATTTTATCTGTAAAGTAGTGTGAATTTATTGATTGTTGTTTAGATTTTAAGCACATAATCTGTATATCTGTTATTGATGACAAGCTGTTATCTGGTTTTTTTTAAACAGATCATTGTGGAGAGGGCCCCAAGGTCACGAGCTCCTGAACTGGACAAGAAGAAATACCTAGTGCCCTCAGATTTAACAGGTAAAATAATTACACACACACACACACACACACACACACACACACACACACACACACACGCTAAAACTTAACAAGTTGTGCTGTCTCAGTTAATTTACATCTAAATCCTAATCACCAACAGTTTTATTATTGATGGTTATTATAGCCCGGTCGGCTTATTTTTTTAAGCCTAAATGGATATCGACATTTGAAAGTTTTAAAAAATCTTATAATTATATTTCGGCCACTAATAACTTTTTAAAAATATAAACACATGACAGAAACAATCTTGATATGGATCCCTTAGACATTTTACAGTTTAAAAATAAACTTGCTCTCAGTGCTCTCTGGTGGACAAACTATGTAATGGAGACTCTTGTTTCTAAATGACGTCAAATCAAGTTTGGCATTTCTGTACTGCAGTTTCGTGTTCGATATCAGCTGACAAATAATAAGATATCTCTGCAATGAGCTAATATTGGGTGATGTATTGACCTTGCTGATCTATTAGTCGAACTCTAATGGTTACATAAGCCACCTTTGACTTGGATGAGGCCAATTCAAGATTGGATGACCGGCTAGCTCACTGCTGATGCACCATCCAAACCTTGATGAACTGATCAGGGTGACACGACTGTTTTTTCCTAGTGCTCTGGCTGTATAGACCTGCATCACAGCAAACATTTTGACATGTCATAACAGGGAAAGACCAGGTGTCTTTAATTACTCACTGGAACACTTAAAGGAGTTGTGGTTAATGTTAGATAGCCAGACGGTGAGGTTGTTTAAGAATTCCAGTGATGTGTATCTCCCTTTGCAATTGCAAATGACTGCTTAAAGCTTTTTTTGTCTCTGTGATTGAATCTGATCCCTTTCTCAAAACTGACCTACAACCTGTCCCACACATTTTTGTTTTCTTCCTCCTCACATGAAACTAATCTACTGCATGTGACCCTCACTGTGACCCTCACTGCAACCCTTGACTTGTATCTTGCTCTCGCTTTCTCTCTCTCCTTCCTTTTGTTAGTGGGCCAGTTGTGCTTCCTGATCCGTCAGCGTGTGTCTTTGAGACCGGAGGAGGCTCTCTTCTTCTTTGTCAACAACTCCCTCCCCCCGTCCAGCTCCCCTCTCTCCGCTGTATATGAGGTAACTGCATCTGTCCACACACGTGTTCACATGAAGATTCTCCCCAACACACACACACACACACACACACACAGACACACACACAGACACACACACAGACACACACACACACACACACACACACACACACACACACACACACACACACACACACACACACACACTGAACTGGCATACTGACTGGGATCACTGTCACAGTCTGAAGCAACATCATTGAGGTCTTTTATTTTTCACCCTTTCCCACCAACACAACAAACTAAAAATGTTTTGCCAGCTGTGGCTAGATAAAATCTGTTAAGTCAGCAACATTGCTTCACTTTTCTTGAGCTCACAAATAGACTTCCAGTTAGACCATTTACTGCAATGATGACTTAATGATGACAGCCATTCAGAAAGTGAAAATCAGCAGAAAAGAGCTGTTTGTGTGTATTTTCAGCTTATCGAAGTTTGGAATTTGTAAAGCCAGAGTGTATATAGAATAATTTTTGTATTCATCTTATAAGAAGCTTTATTCTCCACAAGTAATTAAATTATCTGGTCACATGAATTTCTAACTGCAATTATGTAATTGAAACAGAAGTTCTGTTTTACTTATTGGGCGAATATGTGGTTAGTTCAGATTTGTCAGTCAGAGTACACACTCTTATGTACTCTTGTAATGCTAAATTATGCATTATTTTGTGCGTTGTTTTCCAGGAGCACCATGAAGAGGACCTGTTTCTCTACATGACCTACAGTAATGAAAGCGTGTATGGTGCCTGAGGGAGGACAAAAGACTGGAGAAAGAGACAGAGAGAAGACAAGAGGAGACAAAGTGAGACTGTCTGAGGAATAAAGAGTTATGGCTGTTTGTAATGTTTCACACCACTATTATTCTCTTTGATATTAGTTTTGATAAGTAACTACAGTACATGGTGGAAGAAAGGCTTCACACAAGGCAGAGGGATTGCTGGTAGGTTTTTACCTTTGTCAGTATTTCGGGTGTTGAGCATAATGCATTTTTATTACACTTCAAGTTATGTTGATCCCTTTCATGGTGAAAGAAGAAAGAGGAAGGTTGAAAAGAAAGAGAGAACTCATATAAAAGGAAGTTAATGAAATTATGTTGAGACAGCTCTCGGTATCTTTCTCAGTCATCTGTATTTAATGCAAATAGTATTTTTTCTTTTGTAAATTAATATCAAACTTTTGTGGAAAATAAAGATGAAAACGCAAAAATTCTGATTTCTTCTCTTCCCCTTATTTTCTATTATTGTGTGTGTGTGTGTCCATCTGTCAACTCTGTGGTTTTAGATGCCAATAGAAAAAAAAAACAAATGAAAAATTTAAGCAAAACCATTTAGGCTTTTATTGCATTGAAGGATTAAAACATTATCTTTTTATATATTTGAACCTTTTCAGAGTATAACTCATGGTTATCGCATATTGTTAAAATGCATGGTTAGACAATGTATACGTCCAACAACCGCCTTCCCCCAAAGCCACATGTCCACTGTCTACATGTGTTTTAGAGGAAGGACAAAGTCAGGGGAGAAATTTTCATGGGGAAGTGTTCTGTCTTCACGGATCAGATGAGCCACAATTTAAGTCTGGGACATTTGTCGGCTTCACTTTTTTCTTTTCTCTTTTCATAACAAAAATTTTACATATTGGCACATTAGTTGCAAACGGTGTTTCCTCTACTTTAGTGCCTGCCCAATTAAAGGATTACATAACATCATTGTTTATTAACCAGCCTCCTCTGAAAGACTTCCCGGGTAAAGCGAAAGTTAGAAATACAGGAGAGAAGAGCCATGGAAATGCACGAGATCCTCAAAGAGAAAGAAAATACCAAAGAAGATGAAAAAGCAAGCAAACTGATGCTGGAGGTCAAAACTGAAGGTACAAGAAATTTAATGAATTCAGTTAACACTTGATAATAAGAATAAAAAACACGAGCCTATATTGTAGTACTAAAAATCGATGTATGCACCTTATTGGTGGACACAAAAAAATACTAATATTAATGAAGATTTGATTTGATTTTGTTGTATTTAAGTTTATAATACACTGAATATTTGGAAACTCCAGCTGGTTTTTGTCTCATGTTGAAATGTTTCTATATTTTTGTCTGGCTTTAGAGGAAGTAGAACCAGGCCATTACTCTAAACTACAAAATCTACCTGAGGACATCTATTCAGAAGCTTGTTTGAGTGACTTTCCGGCTAAAACAAAAGCAGGTACACAATCATATAAAATGTGTGTCTTCTCTTAACTGTGTGGTGGAAACACCCATAGAAGGTGTTTCAGCATAACTCTTAGCATGCAGGTCTGTCTCTGTGAAGAGACATAATAACAGAAAAAATGTTTTTGATATAAAAGAACATGACAAACTGTTTTTCGTTTTGTTTTGACACCTTTTAACTGCTTAATCATACACTAAATTACAATTTGATTTAAAGGAAAACAAAAAAAACTTTACAGGGCTTTCTTGCATCATCTTATCAAGATTAGTGGCTGTTTTGTTCCTCAGAAAAATGATTCAGAGAAAAACAAAGAACAAGAGAACAAAGTGGAAACAACATCATTACACTAGTTTTCCAACATTTCACCTGCCTTTAGAAAAGAAAGCTGTAATAATATATTTAGACCTTTGCTATGTGTTAAATAAACACAACACATGGACTTCAGGTAAAATTTCACATATTTTTACCACATGTAGTAGTAACTTTCTTCTTTCACAATTTTAATGTTATTTTTGGAAATTTTGTTAGACATTTTTACATTTCTCTGATGTAACTGATATAAAAATAATTATATCTTTTGTGTATTCGTAACATTGCTTCAAAATAAAGTTAAAATGCGTAGGGTTGCAGCTAATGATTATTATTAATAATTATTATGATGATTAATTTTTACTTTTGTTTATTCATATTTTATTCATTAGATATTTCAATTAATTATTATATCTAAACAACAGTTCAAAAGCAAAACAGATTCAGTTTACTGTCACAGGGGACTAAGTTCACAGTAACGTTAATGTTTAACCAATGACTCAAACAATAGATTCATTATTAAATGTGTCGACAGTTTTCTGCCATTCAATTAATGATTCACTTCAGCTCTAGTGGTAAGGAACATCCTTCATGTTAACCAGAATGAGAGCTTCACTCTTGCTCTAGTTAACTTTAGCTCCAAACATTGTATTGTGAAAGGGGCTCAAATGTAATCCACTTTAACATATTTACACATACATGTTAAGCCTATAATAATAATGCTATGTGTAAAAGAATATTTGTTAATATTTCAGTATGTGTTATATATTGAAATATTAAAACATTAAATTGCCTTAGAACTTAAAAAATATATTATTCATTGGAGAATGTAAATTACAGATGCTGAATATTAATAACTTTATTTATCATTCATTTCTGTTTCTCATTAATAACTATCACTTAAAAAGCTCAATTAGTAATCCAGATGTAAACAGGCATTACACTGACTGGTACAAGAGAGCAACTAAATATAATATAATTTATGCTGTCTGGTCTTTTAAATGCTTGGTTTATACATCATTAATTTTTGTGAACATGGGAGTAAAATATGCTTTAAAATTATGCTTAGTTGACAAACAAGATAGTTTCACCCAAGCAAACTCTTTATTTGATAATATATTTTTATTTTATAAGGTCAAATAGAGCTGAGGTTGTAAAGTTTCAAGGGAAAATATTTTGTCACATTAGAAAAAATTTAATTAATTATGGATTCAGGGTTCGGGTTGTTCCTGCTAGTTCACTGTCATAGCACGCTGTCATGACTTACTGTGACACTTGGACAGAACAGAACCATCGTAATTCTGCTTTTCCTCCTGTGACAGGGCAAAATATCTGCTGTTAAACACATCTGTCGTAACATGATTCTAATCCAGTTTGTCCTCAGAAGCAATAAGAATATTTGTAACAACAGACCCACTATTACATTATACTTTGAATACAGTGTGAAAAGTAACTGACACAATGCACTGTTCTCCTAAAATATCTACATTTTCTAAAAATGGTTTGTTTAACTAGCTGAATGTGTGGCTGCCTACACCTTCACACACAGTTTGTCTGTTCTGTTCAGTCTGTACATTCTGACACATCCACTTTTCTTTATGACTTTTATTTTGTTATATTGCACCAGTTCAAAAACCAAGAAAGAAGACAGTGATACTGTGAAATAGCACCGCAGTTACTGTTTTGAATAACAAGCCTTTAAACATAATAGTCATTAACGTGCAAAAAAGAGGCAATGATGCAAACTTAAGCTACTGCAACACAGCTGATTATCCTTCCTGTAACTCGAATGAAATCATGGCCCACGTGTTTACAAGAAATTCTGTTTTTATGAAAAGAATGAAAAAGTTTATATTGTTGATTTGAGTGAGGCCTTGTTTGATTTTCCTTTGCTACACAAGATCCTGCACTTCGCGTACAGTATTTACAGACAAACGTTCGCAGACAGACAAACATTTGAAATCTACATCAGTGATAACCACATGTTCTGTCTCTGAGCTGTGTTTGACGCAAACACTTGGATGTCTGGAAAGCTCTGACCTGAAATGACCTTAGGGAAGGACGCCTATCTGTTGTTTTGGAGTACAGTGTCTCTATGCTGACAGTAACTGTCTGTGCCTCTTTTACTCTCTCACACACACACTCGTTCTTTAAGAGAGAGACAGAGAGACACAGTAAAAGTTCTGAGGACTTTAAGGACAAGTCGAGCCCTGTTCTCCATGATTAATTTAGGAATCAGTGAAGGTCGCTGTTGCTATGGTGACGAGGCAAGGCGGGAGGTGGGGGTGTCTTAAAACTGAACTGCCACAGGCAGACGAGGCTTTGCTGGACAGGAATACGGAGCAAGAGAGGGTAAACAAGCTTCCTCATAAATCCAAGGACATTTTCCTCCATGTATATCAAATTCTGTCGCAGCTATGGTGAGGATAAAAAAGATGAAGCCAAGGAAAACTTGTCATCCAAATTATCGGTTGAGCTGGAGGGGAAGAAAGGTAGGCCTCAGCTGTTTTTTTCTAAGCCTTGATGGTGGTCTATGTTGTGGTTACTGAAACATCTCACTGATATCTGGTTGATGCTTTGTTCCTCAGGGAAACAGACTGAGGGAAATGCCCGCCTGTTCCGGGCCGGCTGTTTATTCCTCACAATAATCTGCCTGGTCCTGCTGCTGGTCGTCATTATCCTCGCTATGAAACGTGAGTATCTGCAGCCATGTCAGTGAATTCATGCCAGGGCTTTAAAAACAGGCCACCACTGGCCTGATTATGTTTGCAACAACAAGAGACTGTAGCTATTAATGGCAATGCAGAATCAAAAGAATATGGAAAATACAGTAGCCCTGTATGTTAGGATCATGTAGCTTTCATTGCAGTTTTTCTCATAACAGCAGACAATACTGGAACACAAAGTGGGGCTGATTGTATTGCTGCAGCCTGAAGACATTATTCTTTTCCTCCACAACTCCTCCCACTGTGCTCTGATTTCTAGTTCAAGCTGGATCCACAATCTGCCCAGAGAGAGAGGAAATACCAGCAACAAACAGTGGCCCGACTTGCGACTACGAACAATGCCAGAACCAATTGATCAACCTTCAACCCCATCGTGAGTGCCATGCTAGTAAAAACAACAAATGGGAAATAAAATACCTTGTACAAGACAAAGAAACATCTAGATAAGAAAAAGAATAGATATATCGTCAAACACCGTGCTTTTTAGTAAGAGTTCTGCTTTTACAGTTTCCCCAAATAGTTTTTCAGACAGAGGAAGTCAGTTCATGTGGTTGTTTTTTAGAGAACTGGGAACATTTTTAGGTTATTTAGACAAAAAAAGTCAGCTGAGTTTAATCAGCTTTATTAGTTCCTCTTCGACTAACAGTATTACCTGGTTGCATAAGGACACATGTAAATAGAAACCCACAAACAAAATCTGGCCAAAAATGCGAATAAAAACGGAAGGAAAAACAAAAGTAACTGAAAGCTTTAAGTCTGTTTTGGAATTATCTAAATGTCAGAGGATATCTAAATTGGAAAAGTTCACTTTTGCAGAGTGACCTTTTGTTTATCTTGCTGCTTGAGCATTTTCTGCACCGAACATCTCTCCCCTTCTTCCAGGCCTCGGCTGCCAGCAGTGTGCAGACGGGTGGCTGACCTTTGGACGGACGTGCTTTTACCTGTCCACCTTCAGGCTGAGCTGGGATAAGAGCCAGATGAACTGCACCGCTAGAGGAGGATCTCTGGCTGTCATCACCAGCCAGAGCATTCAGGTGGATCTGAAGTCACTTAAGCTCTCGGTGCCACTCACTGTCTTCCTTGATGGTAGTATGGTAATAATTTGTGTTAATGTGAATGGTGCTCTCTCTTGTAGAGATTTCTGACTAGGAGAGGGATCCTGAAATACTGGATCGGGCTGAGACACGAAGCAGACACATGGAAGTGGGTCAACAACACTGCCCTGCAGAAGAGGTGATTCTTTTGTCCTTTCTATCCGTCTGGTCCCTTTATCTTTTTTCTTTTTTATGTTTGTTAATTTATATTTAGGACCTATGAGTCAGTTTTACATTTTGTCTGAAAGCGGGAAGGAGATTACTTTACTAACAAATAACTACAGTATCCTGTGATCACAATATAAAAGTTCATTTTGTTTGCAGTTATTGGACCGATGGTATGTCACAAGGGGATTGTGGGATCCTGAGCAGTGAAGACCCATCTGAGAAGAACTGGATCAAAGCGCCCTGCGAAGCCTTCTCCTACTTCATCTGTCAGGTGGAGTTCTGACAGCATCGTCTTTTTTAACAGAGAAATGAACAAACCAATTCTCTGTCAACAAGCATTTACAATTTTCTCAATAACATTTCAAATCATTTCTCTTTCCACTTTACACCTCAATCAGCAGTATCCAGCAAACATATAATCTTGTAGCATTTTGTAGCATACTTTTTATGTAAATGATGCTTGTAAGCACTTTACTACTAATCAGAGTATATCTGAATCTCATGTTGGATGTATGCTACTGTATGATCCAATATATTACTGTATAACTTTTTTAATAAATAGATGTGAGTGAGTCTGTTTCAACAAGGTTTTATTCTCATATAAAAATGGTCCTGCATCTACATAAGTTGAATGTCTACATTCCACTTTGTTTTAGCTTGGTATATATTACTGCTACACATTTTTTCCATTGCTATAAAAATAACACACTTTTCTATAGCTTAATACTGCAGGAATAATTGCACTGCGGACTATATAGAGAAACTGAGATAGTTGAGTCTTCTCGCAAGTTAGTTGAGTGAAATTCATCAGCTCTTCAAGTCTACTTCATATGTTCAGGACTGTGAGATGATGGAAAGCCTCAGAAAAAGCACGTCAGGCTCAGGCAGAATCTCATTCTAAACATGTTTAATGTCCTGGTCGTCCTCTGGATCCTCCTGCTCCATCTCTATACCCAAAGCGCTGTGGCGAATCATCTGCCAGCCTGTCAGAGTCCTCCTGTTAAACCCTCCTCTGTTTTTGGGTCTGAGGTTCAGAGTTCCTGAGCTCGGCCCCTTTATTGTGTCGGTCTTCTCCAATCCATCCATTTCCTTTTCATCCTCTTTGGAGAAAGCTTTGATGTATCGTCGCATCTTTTGCAACATTGAGTCATTTCTGTCCTCAACCCTGCAGAGAGGATCGAGTAAACCACATAAACACTATTACACTGAAAACTATTTTTGATCTATTTGGAGATGAAGTGTAATTTGATTTTTGATGAACCCTCATCAACTGTTTATTTCACTTTTTTTACATACAAAGAGACAAAAATTTGTTCCACTGACCACAAACTAAATGACCTTTAATGCTCTGCAGCTGCGACTCATGTTGTGCTGCGAGTAGGAAGCACAACTCTGATACTGATCTGATACTGTGCTATTACCGTCACTGCTGCCACACCTACTCACACAGACTGCAACAACAATATTTAAATCTTTAGTTCTACATTTTGAGAAATGTACTTATTTGCTTTTTTCAACAAAGTTAAATAAGAAGATACCACTCTTATGTCCACACGGTAAATAGTATACTACATCCAGCAGCTAGTTAGCTTAGCTCAGCATAACGACAGGAAACATAGGGAAACAGTTAGCCTGCCTCTCTCTAAAAATAATACAATCCCTACCAGCACCTCTGAAGCTCATTAATAAACATGTTTATTTAATCTGTACAAAAACCGACGTGTAAAAATGACACGTTGAGGTTGCCAGGTAACCAGCAAAGACTTTGTTCTCCCTGGACAGACTCGGGCTGTGTCCTCCCGTTTCCTGTCTATATGCTAAGCTAACTGAGCTAACGGGCTCCTCCATACAGCCATTAGAGTGGTGTCGATCTTCTCATCTAACTCTCAGCAAGAGAACGAATAAGTACATTTCCTAATATGTCTGTGTTAAATTTGCTCTGGTCTGTAAGTGGTGGTGATAATAATAGTAGGAGCAGTAAGAGAGTGAGATTTGTGCTTCCTACTCACAGGTCAACATGACCAGCAGCTGCAGCGCTTTAACGGCTACTTAGGTTGTGGTCAGTGGACAAACTCGTGTCTCCCTGTGTGATTATTTCTATTGAAAATAGAAAGCCTAAAAAAAAGTTTTTACTGTATGGTCTCAGATGATATCAGCTTTGTTATGAATGTTTCTGCTATATTAGGGTGTGGTTTCTCTCCCTCTATCTCTCCCTTACCTGAGATACCAGCGCTCCTTCAGGCCAAAGTCTATCCCACACACCCCGAGTCGAGGCCACAGGCAGCGTGGCAGCCTCCGCTCCAGCATCAAAGTTGTGGCCACCACCTGCACATGATCATAGTATGTTTCACTATAACACAGCGATGCAAGGCGACATGACGAGTCCATGTTGTAGTCGGTCTATATGTGTGTGTTACCTGGGTTCTCCAGAGCTCATCTCTCTCCTGGGCCACCCTCCAGTGTGTGTCGCTCATCATAGCTATCAGTAGGTTTAGCAGCAGGATGTAGGAGACCACAGAGAAGGCACAGTGAACTACATGAACGATCGGGGGTGTAATGATGGTATGTTCAACAGGCAGGTCTATGAGGCCTACACTGAGCTCAAACTGGGAGAAGAGAGTGATGGGGAAGGAGCGATATGCAGGGATGGCGTCAGGCTCCTGGGTCATATACACCATCCACAGGGCTGAGAGGGAAAATAAAAAAGAGTTCAAGATCTTCACTGCTGAAAAATCTTATTTCAACAATTTCTTATCTTAGAAGCTTTGTGAGAATAAAAAGCTTGCTTGTTATTTTCTATCTGAATATACTCACAGGTGGAAAAACCAATGAGCACGATGACAGTCAGCCACATAAACTTTGTCAGGTCTCCAAATATAATCTAAAGGGAAATGAGACACAAGGTTGTTCGGTCTGAAAACAAAAATGGGTGAACCTCAAAAAGCAGTACAGGTGCGTACGGAACAAGCTACTATTTCAACATCACTCATGATATCCTTTGTGTCTGGGTCCAGACTGAGCTGTCTCCTACCTTCTGTATCATGATGACATAAGGGCCGAGCATTTCAAAACCTCGGGCGAAGAACATGACGTTGCACCAGCCCAGAACTAAACACACTGCCATCACCACGGCCTCCCCCTGCACCTCGCAGGCTCTGAACACACACAGCAGCACCACCAAGCAGGCGTAGCCGATACTGGTCAGCACAACACAAACAGCAGAAAGGGTTAGAAGGTATTTCACAGCAGTATGCTTCATCTTAGTGCTGAGAGGTGTTTGTGCTTACAGGATGACATGGAAGGGGCCTCCCAGAGCTGTCTGACCAAAGTAGCGCTTTGCTCCCACTCTCAGTATATCAGGGATCTGTTGGAGAGAAGAATACGGCAGGATTTGTATGCATATATAGCAATATACAATATGCATGAAGATGAAGCATGATTCATAAATCTACCTCCAGCAACAAGATGGCAAAAGCTCCTAGGACGCTGATGACTTCTCCTGCCAGCCGCAGGTTGTCCTCATGTGTCACATAACTCTCCTGAGGGAGAAGAGGAAATGTAGTTTGTATTAATAATAAAAGCACATTAGTGTTATGCTGTTGGTCATATGCAGGTGCACAGTACAAACAGTAAGATACATACAGGCTACAGCTCCTGGTTTTTGTACTTTTAGAGTATTTGTGTGATGATTGGATTTTGGTTTTGTAATCGTCTTATTCATATAGACTTGACATTTACTACCCTTTAAAAAAAAAACCCTCCATAAACAGTCCTGTAACAGTGTGAGTATCATCATCAAAATGTCTTAAAATTTGTATTAATTATATATATATATATATATCACGTCATTAACTCCAACACACATTGAGTGTTTTCTGGATCCGGATTGTTTTGTCCATGTCTGACTGTGTGTAGTTCTCCGGCACGTCCTTCAGGGGGCGATATACACAACACAGTGTGAAAATCACGATGTACAGCAGATACAGAAGCAGCAGCAGCCTGACACAGAGAAAAGGGAGAAAAAGCACTGTAAAACAAGGCGGGACATGTGAACAGTTCGTATTTTTTACTTCAGAGAAACAGAAGAAACTTTACCTGAAGTAATGTTTTCCATACAAGTTCCACTTCAGACTGACCAGCTGCCTCACAGGGGTCACCTCCAGTATCCCCCTCGCCTGGACAAGAGAAGAAATGTCTGTGTTTCTACTCAGCATCAGACCAAACTAATTTCTGACTAAATATGATGATATGCGATTTCTCCTAAGTGCTGTATATCTTGATAGATTGTATTGTACCTCTCTCTGGTGGCTGCCCACAATAAGCTCCAGCACTGACATGTCATCGGCCCATGAATCAATCTCGGTCAGGTCATACAGGTTGGAGGTCAAAGGGCCCAGACTCCACTGGACTACACGTCTTTTATTAACCAGGTGCTGAAATGCCTGAGAGAGACAGAGGGAATCGCAGCAGTGAGGCCAGGATTAGTGAAATAATCTGCTCCACCTTTCATGCCCAGGTTTCACCCTGTGAGACCTCCTAGGTTTCACTCACCACGATGTTGCCCTCTTTGGCAGCCAGTTTAAAAGGTGTAAGGCCTCGGTAGTTGGGCACCATGTCGAGTGGCAGTGACTGGTCCAGCTCTGCATCGCGTGCCATAATCAGGTCAATGGCCTGGCACGCAATCATCTTGTTGGGCTGCAGAACTAAAATGTGAAGCACTGTGTTGCCTAAGGAGGAAACAAGGACGAAAAAACAAGAATGTGTATGACAGGAGGTACAAGAAGAGAAAAGAGGAAGACATCAATAATTAAATTAGCAGACAGATGCACAAATATGAAATAATATTGTATCTTCTCTCCTACAACATTTCATACCTCGGTAATCCTGGACCCTGGTGTTGGCCCCTGCATCGATCACCATGGAGATAATGTCCTCGCTCCCAGCACACGCAGCAAATGACAGGATGTGTTCACCTATTGAGCAAATGCACATTTAGAAAAACACCATCTGTACATTACATTGGCAGGTGCTTTGGTCCTGAACAGTTTTTTTTTTTTTAAGAATATACACATTCATCAGGATCATTTGGGGCTCGTTGTCTTGCTAAAGGACACTTCTACATGTGGACAGGAGGAACTTGGGGTTGTAGCTACCACCCTTGTGATTAATGGCTGAAACCACTCTCCCCGTATCTTTAAGGCTCACTCACTCTGACTTACCGTAGTATATGAGTCCTCCTATCCTCTTCCTGAAGTACAAGCCGGTGACTCGAGGGGTAACCACATCACCACCTCGACTAATGAGGTGATAGACCAGATTGGTGTTCTGATTCACCACAGCGATGTGGAGAGGAGTAACGCCTGAGACAGAGCAGAGATAGACAGTGAACATCAGACCACTGTGAATGAACTGCATTTAATTTCACCATTTTCACCTGTTGTGCAAGTGAGGCAATGCCACACTATGTTACAGCTATCCAAACAACATGTGCATTACATTTGGTAGTGTCACACTCAAGAAGGGAAAATGTAAATTGTTGCTTATGTTTATCCTTTTGGTGCTTTTGTAAATAATAAAGTCAAAAAAAGGTAAAAATTCAGTTAAAGCTTCTTTGTGTGAAGGTTTGTTGTTGCAATTTGGCACATACATGATTGTAATTAATTTATGTTGTAATTTTTCTAACCTAAATATTATGTAATCCATTATAGCCATCTTAAATCTCGAATGCAACTATTTACATCAAATGCCTCTTCATTCTCAGGCAGCACTTGTGATTTAGAAACACATACATGTGCAGTACATCCATATTTGAAACTAATAAGAAATCTTGATGAATGAAAGTAATACAAAAACGCATGGGAGTGAATGGGTTAAACTGGCCTCAATCTATCTCTTCCATTCGTCTTTAGGTTTTTTTAGTTGCAGCCTATAAAGCAGGTAACTTTACCGGCATATGTGCAATAAAATTTTCAGCCACATGATTACATGTTTGTGCTCGTGTCTGTGTCTATGATTTTATGTATGTCAACCTTGGAAAAGCTCAGAGGTCATGGGCTCGTTGATGAGTTCAGGGGCTCCGTCCATCAGGGCCACAGCAGCCTCCATGTTGTCATTCATCACGGCGATATGAAGCGCTGTCTCCCCAAGAGCACCTGAAAGGGAAGATCACAGCCTCATAACGTACGACTGACACTGAAATAAGAACACAGTGGAGTTTAAATTCACAGTGCAGCCGTACCTCTTTCAAAGATATTAGTGGATGCAGAGCTCAGCAGTTTCTTGATGCAGCCTACACTGTTGTGTTTAGACGCGTAGAACAGAGGAATGTCATTTATGCTGAGGGAAGAAGGACAGAGGAAAAACACCAAGTTAAGCTGTATTTAAACAGGTTAGGCTTTACTCCAGCATACCATTCACATTGACATAATCTACTATCTACTCTATCTTTGAAAGTTTCTTACTATTTGCTGTGGAGCAGAAACGTCTCATCCAACATCTCGTTCCATCCTTTCTTGTTCTGAAGGCGAAACCTCAGCTGGCTCCACCAATGGTTGAGCTCGCTCGGAGCAGATCTGGCCAGAGACGGAGACATTGACACCTGGTGTTTGACTGGAAGAAACAATTTGAAAATGAAAATCATGCATCAGAGAATCAATCAATCTACAGTTAATCACATCTAGACCAGCAGACAGGAATGACTTCATCATTTTGGCCTTGAAAAAGTATTTTGGTGTTGTTTTTATTCAGTTGTATTTTCTTTCAAAATAAAATACAATAAAACAAATGAACAAAAAGAAAAGAAAGTTTCAGATCCTTACCCTTAAACAATAAAAGTGCCGCTCCTCAACTTCTGGTGATACTCAGTCATAACACTGTCAAAATTGGAAACAGCACCTATAACATGTCCCTGAGGAGAAGTGAAATCCCTGTGACATGACCATTATATATGACCTGGCCATGAGGGAGGAGACATGTGGAAGGATTGCGAATGAATGGGTGGAGAGGGAGGATGAGTGAACAGCAGAAAGGCAAGACAGAGAGAGTGAGGCGGTAATGAGCGGGTAGACTTTCACCGCAGATAAGAAATCCCACGGTGAAAGTTGTGCTTTTAGGTCCAGCTCACCGTTGGACCAGGAATTCCTTTATCATGCTGATCTGAAATTGTTGGCTCGATTCAGTCACCTTAAAAGTGAAGTGACAATGGTCCAGTCCCTAATTCCAGCATATCTCTCCTATCACCAGGCCTGTCTGCATTCCTCTAACTACCACCAAAACCTGCATGGCCACTATGAAAATTCTGCAACATCATGACAGTCAACACATTGCCATCATTGTTTCTGGTGAACCGTTTAGGAAACCTGTTTGTAAATTGCAAGCTTGTATGTCTGAACCCTGGTCTGTAATTTAAATCAGATATTAAGGTAAGATAGTCCATTATGTGTTCTTTTAATTGGGGCAAAATTTTCCAAGTGAATCTGGGATTATTTGTTGTAGTAAATATGGAGATGATGTATGATTTTCCAACATGTTACATCTTGTACACACACACACACACACACACACACACACACACACACACACACAGAAAAATACTTTCATTCACAATGATTTAACTTGTTGAGCACCATTGATGTGTCAACAGGAATGATCACAAACATGGTAATTGCCACATTACAAAGACCATAATGAGCATTTGGAGGCTGGCAACATCATGTCCGATGAGGGCATGTCACTTTCCTCTGAAAGCGGGAAATAAAGCTAATGCTACATTTTGTTTTGTGAAATTATAATTTTTTCATCTTTAGAGTTGAAGTAACTGACTGACGCAGACTCACAGATTTAATTTCCATGCACATACATTATTTGTAAACTGCTGAATCAGTCGCCTTTTACAATATCTCTGCCCAACCTGGTTGTAGTGTTCAGGTATTTTGCTGCAGCATTTATAGGTCATGACTAACAGGCTGGTTAACCACAGGATAAACAGGGTTTAGGGAGACTCTATAGGAGGCCCCGGTAATGGTTGCCGATGTGGCAGTCATTTAGTATTGTGGAGATAATAGTTGTTTACCAGACGGAGCGCACCATCTTTAAGTAGTGTCATAAAGACCAGTGGTTTCCAGTCTGTTAATGTCTTTATAAAGAAACAATAACACCATAAAAACATGATTTTGTGGTTTGTGTGTCCACTGTTTCTGAACGTACGTACCAACATCTCTTTCACAACACTGTGTTCAAATGTCTTGGGGCACCACAGCAAACAATTATTACAGACAACCCTCGTACATTTATGGCAGCCGGCAGATGCTCTTATTCAGAGTGACTTCACACAACAGAGCTCAATCATCATTATTAAAACAAAAGCAAGTTTACTGATTGAACTGCCAAAACTTTCCTGAAAGTTGAAAAAATAGTTTAAATATTTTTGTTAATCGACTTCACCTCGACCAGCTACAACAAGGTTGCTCATAAAAAAGTGATAATAATCCTATAATATCTAAATCATGTGAAAGGGGCCATTCAGCATGATGAGTACTTCTGTTCCCTAAGTATTGTTGATAATACTGAAGTAGTACTTCTTAATTCTTAACATTATTGATTCATTTTCGTGTATAAAAAGCATTTTAATGTAGCTGGTAAAGGTGGAGTTCGTTTTAGCTACTGCTGGGTAGTTTTAAAACTTGAGCGCATGTACTTAGTTACTTTCCACCACTGGATATTTCCTGTGTTCTGAGTATTTCTGCAAATGACCCAGCAGTGACATTGAAACAATGTGAGGAGTCTGATGTACAGTGAAATACATGACAGTGAGAGATGGATCTGACTGGCAGAATAAATGTCAGAGTATGTGCGAGTGACCTTGTTATCGGCCCAGATCTGGTCTGATATCAGCGGGACATGTGGGAAACCTGTCCCTGTTCTCCAACAGCTGCTGATCCCAGCAGATCCCAAACTCTGATTTGACTCAAACCTGCTGATCTGTGGAACCTGAGAAACATGGAGTTCCCTCTTTGACATTGTGAATGTGATAATGTGTCTCCAAGGTGAGTATACTATTATTAATTTTGTAGCTGCATTGAAACTGGTGTATACTCCAGGTGAATATGACAGAGCTCAATTAGACAACCTTGCATGGTTTGGTTTGAAATGCATGAATCAGTTTATCAAACATTGCACTATGGTTTCTCTGTTGGATGTCATTCGGGATGTCAGTGTTAACTGGGAAGCACTAACTTGCAGGCCCTGACTACATTACAGCTAATTTTCAGTAATTTTCTCTCTGTGAGTGACATTATTCGTCTTATACTGATTGCAATTTTTTTTTCTTTTAGTTGATTGGCAGGTAAAACACACTTACATTTGTTTGGACAAATAATACTTAGTAAAACAAGAAGCAAATGTGTTTTTAAATAAAATCATATCATTTATTTTACAAATTTGCACAATTATGGAATAGTGGTGAACACTCATACAAGTAAACACAGCTAATAATGTGTGTAGCCTGACACACCTGTCTCAAACACGCACGCACACACGCACACACGCAGCATCATATACAACATATACCTGATGTACATATTAACACAGCCTCATGTACGGCACACACAAGTTACAGACACACAGGTACATACTTACAAAGCATTTCGCCTTTGTCCTTCAAGTGTAAATCAGATCAGATTTTGTCCATCTTTCTCATTTCACACATTCACAATGCTTCAATGACTCAGTGTCTTTACTCTAGCAATCAAACTAAAAGAGGTGAAGTGTGAAATGTACACATAAAGGTGAGTGCTGTCCGGTTCTGTCCTCATCACAGATGGACACTTGTGTTTGCAGCTGTGGTGACGCTTGTAGCCTTTGACAGTCTATGATAGGCCTTCAGTGAGAGTGAGTCATACAAACAGGGCTGCTCTCAGACCATGGATGTGTCTTTTAAACAGGGAAAAAACATGGCTTACAGTTAAAAAAAAAGTTGAAAGCATCTTTTTGTTTAGTTTTGGTTTTCCAAATCTAACCTCAGGGTTTGTGCTACTGACCTTGGACATTTTGCTCAGACATTGAGCAAACTATACATTTTTCTGAAAGCTAATGGTAAGACCTTATAAGGCAAACCATAGGTTGCTAGGTAGTATGCGGTTTTCTCCTTTTAGCATTTGGCATTTTAAGTAGAGAGGAAGTGATAAAACTTTACAAATAACTCAAAAAATATTAGAAAAGAGCTTTGATTGTCTTCACGCAATTCTTTGTGAGCAGAGATTTTAACAGTACTTTAACAAAAAATATTTCTAAACTTTTATTGTACTCGATGGGGAAATTGAAAAGTTCGAGGGAGGGACAGTCGTGGAAGAGACGGTGAGAGGTAGGACTGCAGATGGGTGAGGAGAGAGGATGGCAGACGGCAGTAAAGTGAAATCTAGTGAAAAACATAGTGGAATCTTTAAAATCCTCCTCCTCCTTAGCAACTCCTTAACCTTACTTTGATCTGGACTCCAGCCTCGACAGCGAATCTCTCTTCTGTTATTTGTCTTGAGTGACTGGCAGGAAAAGTCCGATCCTCTTTTTCACCCCTTCCGGTTGTAGTGTCAGGTTTGTCAGAACACACAGCGGCACTCTAAGCTGTTTCTCTTTGTTTTTGGCTTAAAATGTGCTCTGTGAACATGGAAGTGTTGCAGAAAATTTCACACCTCCACCTGCCCCTGCGTCAGATGGGCCCTGAGCTGCTGGGCTGCGCTAACAATCTTCCTCTGGTGTCCGAGCAGGTTCACGCCGAGATTCTGGACATCACTGTAAGGAGAGAGCAGATTAACCTGGGAGTTTAGTTCAACACTTCAGCTTGTTGTGTGCTCTAAGTGATATTTCACAGGACAGTTATGGTGGTTTTATGTTTTAGTCTATAAATGCATTTTATTTATTGCCACCTATCCTGATGCTTCATCTGTGTCCGTTTATTTGTCAACAGGATTACGCAGCAAGTACTGAACTAATCTGCACCGAACTTGGTGGAGGGATGGAGCATCGTTCAAGAAAGAACCTATTCAATTTATTTATTATAATTTTGTATATTTTTCCTCAGAAGTCTGGTCAATGTTGTTTTACATTGCTAGCAAGTGCATTAGTTGATTTTTATAGTGTACTAAGGTGAATGAAAAGTGATGGCTATCTGAAAGGAAGGAAATCAATCTAAAGTGTGCTGTGCTTTCGAAAGTGGTGAACAGTAACGTAAAATGCACAATTTAAATGATTTGCAGCTAATAGGTAAAAACACAGAAAACCAAGCAAGAACACAAAAGTTTTCTTCTTTGATCTGAGAGTTACAGCAATAACCATCTGTACTCACTCCATGGTCAGCTTGCTGACTCTGTCTAAACTGTCCAGGTGTGCCCGATCAAACTCATCCTGGTATCTGTCCATCCTCAGCGCCTTCAGCCAATCACTAACAGTTGCCACTGATGATAAATCTGTGGGGGTGGGACTGAGCAGCGTCTGAGAACAGCTTCTGTAAGGCGGAGGAAATGTCAAAAACGACAGCTTTAGAATCCATGAAAAAGTTGCAGATTGTACATCACCTGCTGCCTCTGATATGTCTGGCACAAGTGTTTGCCAGAGGCTACCGTCTCACCGAGTTGGCTCAGCCTTGAGGGATGAAGGGTGCCTGATGAGCCGATCCAAGGAAGACAGGAGGGAGTCGAAGCCTGGCCGGTCCCCTCGATCAGCCTGCCAGCACTGAAGCATCAGAGAGTGGAGGGCAGGGGGGCAGTTGTGGGGGGCAGGGAGGCGATACTGGTCTGCCACTGCCTTCATCACCTGCACAGAGAAAGAGAGAGAGACTTGAAACATAAGTAGGGCAGATGGTGTGAGGAGTCTTGTGTAATTGCCTTA
The DNA here is from genome assembly GCF_021018895.1 of Seriola aureovittata. Taxonomy (NCBI): domain Eukaryota; kingdom Metazoa; phylum Chordata; class Actinopteri; order Carangiformes; family Carangidae; genus Seriola; species Seriola aureovittata. Next base: position 11,293,133 of record NC_079370.1, read on the forward strand.
CATAAAAGGTCATGGATGACAGAGGGCCTGTGAGAGTGACTAAGAGAAAATTATGCAAACTCCAGCTGCCTGGCATTTTGTGTTTGTGGAATAAAGAGGAGGGGGAAAGTGATAAAGTACATTTACTTAAGTAGCTGTCTTCAATTTTTAAGCCCTGGTGCTTTCCTTTAGTTGTCCACAATTATTACTTACAATTACACTTTTATTCCACCTATTATATATTATACACAACATTACTTACACACTGTCCTAACAGGTAACAGTAATAGGAGGGACTATTACTTTTAATTGCGTATTATTGCAGTGTAGTGGTTAGACTTAAGTTAAGGCTTTGAATGCATCTCCATCACTAATTTAGCGTGACCTCTCCTGCTCAGGCTAAATTCCCCTTCGTACTCACTTCCTGATTACTCATGTCCCAGTACGGACGCTCTCCGTATGACATCACTTCCCACATCAGAATGCCGAAGCTCCAGACATCACTAGCTGAGCTGAACTTGCGATGCTGAAATGCTTCTGGTGCCGTCCACCTCACAGGAATCTTACTGCCCTGATAGAGGACAACAGAGGACAGAGGCAGTGAAGCAGTGACCGATGAAAGCCAAAGCAAAGAAAACTCCCTGTTCCAGAACGTACCAGTGAGGCAGTGTACGTAGGTATGTTATGGTCCAGGCCCCTCATGAGACGGGACAGGCCAAAGTCGGAGACCTTACAGACCAGGTTGGAGTTCACCAGCACGTTTCTTGCCGCCAGGTCCCGGTGGACAAAGTTTCTCTCAGAGAGGTAACGCATGCCTGCACCAACCCCCCTGAGCATCCCAACAAGCTGGAGGACACTGAACTGGCCCTCATTCTCCTGAAGGAATTAAGATGGTAGGATCAGGGCAGCAAAAGACAGTTTTTGGTTTATAGCATAGTGAAACACCACACAGATGGAAACTGTTGACAGTGTGTTGTTTTTCTCACCCTGAGGAACGCGTCCAGCGGCCCGTTTTCCATAAACTCAGTGATGATCCTCTCTGGGGGGCTGCGAGTGACCACACCCTCCAGTTTCAGCACATTAGGGTGGTCAAACTGGCCCAGGACTCCTGCTTCACTCAGGAACATTCCCCTCTCCCTGTCGGACGCCCCCCAGCGCAGAGTCTTCACCGCCACCAGCACCTCCCTGCGACCCACCGGACGGTAACGACCTCGAGAAACCTCACCGAACTGAGCTGGAGTAGAGAGGAGGTGGAGCAGATTACACTGTGCTGACAGCTGTCACATGACTACAGCGAGATTTAAAAGGAACGAGAGAGTGTCAGGCCTACCTGAACCAATCACCTCCTCAATCTTGAGGTGAGTGGGATCTATCTCACGGGCAAACTCTTTGACTGCCTCACTAGGGTCCTCATAAGTGGATGGGTCCACATAATACTTTACTCCTCCTGGAATGAAAATACCATTACTATTTTATATTCATTCATTTTTGACATTTAAACACAAATGTATTATCATGACACTGGGTTGGGATGATTGTAAAAAAGACCTTTTACACCATAAATGAAACTTCATACTGTAAGAACATGGAAAGATCTGTTTCATTCATTCAGAAAAATATTAAGCGACCTTCTCTTTTTTGGGCGAAATAACAAACGGTTTGTTTTTAGCGGGAAAAACTTTACATAAAATTAATTATTTTATATCTATAAAATATAATTTTTTGTTAAACAAATGAAAACCAAACTTTATTAGTCACTAAGTACGCCCTTTTTCTCCAAATCATTTCAAATGCTGTTTTAATAAGTGGCCTTTTGCACAAAGCAAATGCCTCACCTTAAAATAAATAATTTGACTAAATTAAATATAAACTAATATAAAATACATTAAAATTAAAAATACCCTTGCTCACCTCGGTTACTGATGTACCTCTGGAGTCTGTCGCTGTACGGACTCTCTCTCCTCTTACTGCCATGGAAAAACAAACAAACTACATGAGCGTGCGCATGATGATTAAAAACTTCACCATCATCACAACATTCAACATCACACTCCTGATTTTTTTTGCATACACGGACCACCTACCTGCGGAATACCACCACAACCACAATGGCTGCCACAACAAGGAGAAACGCCGCCCCACCCATCACTGAGCCGACCAGCAGAGGAAGCCGGTTCTGGATCTGCTGTGAATGTTCTTCTGTGGGAGAAACGTGATGTGTGTCATCGAGAAAGGTCATCAACTACACAATCTTAAAGTACTCTACTGTTTCTATTGCAGGTGTATGCAGTATATTATTATACTTTCCTATGTTTCTGACATGTTGCATTTGTTTATATGTTGTCTCACTCTCATGAAGGATCTTTCTTCTGTAGATTATTAAGGGTTAATTTTACCGTAAATATGAAACCAACAGTTCGGTTGAGTGTTAATCATAGTAAAGTAAAGTCAAATGGATTTCACTGGCTTTAAATAAGTGTAGTACCAAGAGGCAGTGTGGTGAAGTAGATGGTGTTGCTGTAGGGGCCGTAGCCTCGTTCATTTCGAGCCCTGATCTGGAAGGCGTAGATGGAGCCTGGAATCAGAGAGTTGACGGTCACAGTGTTGGTCTCACTGTACACACTCGCTGCGCTGTCCACATCTGACCCCTGAGGGACGCAGAAGAAGGTGGTGACCCTCACGCATGTAAAGCATGTACAGTATATAAACGGGTTTGTGTGTGCATCTGCGGTGTGACTGTTCACTGAGTGTACCTTGTCATAGTATCTGAGCTGGTACTCCAAGATGTCTCCGTTGGGCCGATCTGGCTGAGGCCACGAAAGAGTGATGGAGTCTGGGGCTCGGCTCAGCTGGTGCATCATGGGAACTGTACTTGGAACTGATCAACAACAGAAGACTGATGCATGAGCTAGACTGAAGTTTTCCCTGAGGAAAGGTTAACCTCCCTCCAAATCATCCCACAACTTTTGAACAACAGTTTTGTTGAAAGTGACGGTGACCACATGGGGGCAGCGTTGCAGAGCCTGTCGAGGACATTTAGTGAGCATGAAACCGGAGTGGGAATTTTTCATGGAGCACTGAGCAGGATCTAGTTACAGTCACTGTGCTGGCTAGACCGGCTAAAGGGAACTTATCTGGCATGCCACTCATTTAATCAATAAACTCTGAGAGCGCAAACACAAAGATTTTAGATCATTTAGGATGATTGAAAGTTCTAATAAATCTTGATCAATTTCTTGGAAAATTGTATAATGGTGTACTTTGCCTGAACAAATGCCCCATTCTCCTCTCCTCTGCCCTCTCGTCTGTCTCTTTCTGTCTGTCTTTTTGTCTTCCCATTTCTCATTTGTCCCTTTCTTCCTCCACAGTGACTATAATGAGATCTGACAGGATATTGTAACCTCGAGCAACCTCCTGTCCAAAGAGCAGTGGCAGAAAAGATGGAGCAGGGAGAGACAGGGAGAAAGAGGGAGAAGGAGGGGAGGAGGAGGGGGAGAAACCCGAGACAGACAGACAGACAGAGAGACAGACACACACACACACACACACACACACACACACACACACACACACACACACACACACACACACACACACACACACACAGCATCTACACTAACATCATCATCAGAGCATCTCTCTCTCTTTCATCTCATCTTTTTCATTGTCTCTCTCCCAAGCTCACCTGACTGGCTTGTCGTGAAATTGATGCTTGTGTATCGAGCTGAGAAAGGACTCAAAGCTGACACCTCATTCATGGCTTGCACCTGTAAATAAGAAGAACACACACAGACATGACACACAAAGCTTCTTTCTATCGACTTGTATCACATGCTTCAGTGTTTGAGAAACAAAGCCTCACATGTGCGGCTCTGTCGCTCAGTCAACAAACACCAGTAAATGGGAAATATCTGCCCATTATGAATAAGAAATAAGCGATGATTTAGTTTAGCTACGCCAAGCTAAATAATAAATGTTATTGTGTATTTGCTGATGTGGAACTCTTGGAGTAATACAGCAGAAAGGACCTGCTGCCTTTGTGGCTCCAGAAAATCTTTCACCATTCACAGAAATTTCTTAAAAACAACTTTCAACCGGCTCCATTGATTCACTCCAAACATTCACCAGCAACCCAGTGTAGCAAGAAACTCAGGTTAAAACCAATTCTCATAAAATTTCTCATTTACAAGATGATAACAGAGAGTGGTTTGTGTCTTTAGCAGACAGTACCTGTATGAGATAAGTGACTCTGGTCAGCAGGTTGTTGAGGGTGACCTTGGTTTGTTTCAGGTTGGTTTGGGAGGGGCTGAAGGTGACACCCTCCCCACACCAGGAGCATGCTGCCGGGTTAGAGAAGGTGGGTGAGGGGCAGATGCGACACACCACCCCATACCACACTTCGCTGCGGCCTCCCATGTCCACTGGGGGGCGCCACCTTAAAGACACCCCGCCATCGCCGGTCTCATACTCCCAGGATACAGAGACCGGAGCAGATGGAGGAGCTGAGGAGAAAACAGAGAGATCGAGACAACGGGAAGGGGTTTGACATGCATAATGTAAGCGAAGGATGGAAGATGGAAGCATCTGCTAAAAAGTTTAAGATATGAAAGAAGCTGCATGCTGGCAAAGATGTTTAACAGAGCACACGTAATGGAAAGAACTTTATAAAACAGAGTTTGGCAGCGAGACAATTTAAGCTAAGCGGCCACAGAAACTAAATACCAAGCATTTATTTTTCAGCTGGTGCAATTAGATTCCCATTATATTGTGATTTAAAAAAAAAAAAAAAAGAGGATGAATTCTGGTCACTGACTGTACATGTTGGTTCTCACAGTCTGAGTAAATGACAAAGGACTCCACTGAGGCCCCTTGAACACCTCCCAGGGAGCCAGGCACAAACAAACAAACAGACAAAGCTCACTTGTGCAGGCAGAAGAGTTGGCATCATTGGCTGCCCGGTAAAAGCCACTGCGACATTCACACATACTCGACCCCTCCTGGCTGGTTCTACTGTTGGAGGGACACACCGAGCAGGGAACAGAGCCCGAAACAGACTTGAAGTAGCCCACAGCACAGGCTGCAGAGAGACAAGAAGAAACACAAGGAGGGTTGAGCCTCATACACATATTATAATCAATTAAATAAAGTAATCACTGTTCCTTCTGAGTCACTGGTGTCCAAAAGAAAGAACACTGAAAACTTGTACCAAGAAAAAACAACAAGAACTCTACGTAGATAATGGAGGCTCCATGACATCTTGGTCGAATGTTCGGCAACAACTGAGTTAGTGGCTCCTTGAGATAAGATTGTTTTGTCAACTGTTTGGTTTATGATCACAGATTCATTGATGAACGGATGTATGAATATAAAAGGTTCAGAATAAATGAAGCACAAATACCATGTCTTTTTTGTTATACATGTTTTTGTATACACTGTTTGTATAATTCTAATGTGGTCGGTTGTTCCCTGCACAAAATCAAACAGCAGATACTATTTTTGGGTAAAGCATCAATTTCAGCCTGTGGCTTGTGCTTCCCTTTGAGTCAAAGGTTCATCTGAAACACAGCGGCCTGTTGTTTGTTATTGGCTTTGTCCAGCACAGTCATTTACTTGTGTTTACAGAGGAAGTGGTCCACGTTAGCAAAGAGCAGCAAAACCACACACACACACACACACACACACACACACACACACACACACACACACACACACATACACACTACACACACACAAGTTGAAAATGACCACACTGACCCTGCAGTTTTGGGAAAGATGAGAAGATTGGGACCACTCTCATGTCAGTATGAAGCTGCAAATCAATATGGACCATTTTAATAATGCAGTAATAAGGATATGTACAATTGTTCTGAAATCAAGTGGTGCAATCCTTTAAAAATATATATGTTAACACTTTACAATATGTTAAACACACAATATTGTGAGTAGTTACTGAGGAATGAGTGAGAAACAAACCAGAGTAAGTATCATCAATGTATCACTGACAAGTGTTTCCTGAATGACTCCACATTGAGGACTATAACAGGAGTCGCTCCTGAATGACTCTGAATCAGCTGCTGAACACCCCATTTGTTTCTATAGTCCCTTCAGTACTTCATGACTATCAGACCATTACCAACACTTTTTGTGCCGCCTCGAGTAAAGTGACTTCATACTGAGCATTACCAAAATGTGTTCCCAAAAATTCAATTCAACAAATTCAAGTTCAATGCATCCACAATTATTTCTCTCTCTCTGTTTTTTCTGTCTCTCTCACACACACACACACACACACACACACACACACACACACTCACGGATGCATGCACAAGTGCACACACATCAATGTCTTGCTACTGTCTATTCTTGGGGACCTATCATTGGCATAATGCATTTCCTTGCTCCTTAACCATCGTGACTGAATGCCTAACCCTAACCCATCCTAAACCTAACCTAACCCTCAAACAGCCATTTAAACATGTGAGGTTGAACGCTTTGGTCCCCACAAAGCTGTCAGGCCCTACAAATATTGTGGACTCCTGTTTTTTTGACCACACAAATGTAGTAAAACAAGGTTGTGTGCGCACGCATGCACACAAACACACATTAAAAATACCTTTTGAACCTGCGGGCTGTTGTCCTGAACTGATGTGTTTTACGATGGAAAATCTGTGAAATGTGCCAATTGTTAATGTCAACAGCAGGACAGCTGAGCACGGAGGTCAAGGTGACACACACTTCACTTCGTGCTGCCACCTGCCAGAGCCTCGAGTGCTTGTCCTGAGCGGGACTATAAGAATATTGAGAGCACTGGCCTCTGGGTTGGTCTGCTGCCATTTGCACACTGTGTGCGTGTTTGTGAATGCCTGAAGTAATGTCAACTAAAGGTTGCATCGTTCAAAAAGGGGTCCTTTTGTCTGTAAGCTAAATGTAGAGTGTGTGTATATTCTCATACAGAGAGGCTCTCTTGTATCTTTTGAGTGTGTAAATGGCACACCGGATAACACCTGAGCCAGCAGCTTAAAAGAAGGACCCTCTCATACGTATCTGAAGAGTGTTAAAGTGCTCTTACAGTTGGCGGATGAGGGGGAGGGTGTGTGTGTTTGTCGTTCATGATCAGAGAGTGAACCCCTGACTTTATTTATATAACCTTGTCAAGAACATGTCTTAAATTTGACCTGGTGAATGTGTGTGTGGATGCATGTGTGTGTACGAGAGAATAGGAGGAAAAGATAAGAAGGTAAGATAGAATAAACAGATAAAAGGCTTTCTATGTTCTCACTTGGCTCTGAGAGCTGACTTTGCTTTCAAACAGGTGAGAAGAGGAAAAGGGAGACAGAAAAGTAAAATGGACGTCGAGAGATCACAGAGGGCGAATAAACTGAAAAAGTGAAAAGTAAACATGAAGATGGATAGTCCAAGACAGCTGTAGGATCAACAGTAGGATTATGTAAATGAGTGCCAGATGATGGGTAAAAAAAACGAGGAAACGGAGAGGGAAAGACAGCATGCGAACGACAACAGAGGAAAAGAGGGAAATATCCTCCTTCCTCCATCATTTATGTCCCAGTTGCACATTAACAGACGTGTTCTCCTACGGCTCTGACATGAAACACGACTTTGCCACAAAGCCTCTCAACGCTACTGTTACGAGCTCTGGTAACAACTCAGCCCCCTCCTCCTCTTCCTCCCATCCTCATCCACCTGATGACAGCAGCCAATGAGAGGCCAAGCCCTCTACCCTTCTGCTTCATCTGCAACCCCCCCCCCCCCCCGTAAAGTAACCGTGGTAGTGACCAGGGAGGGAGGAGGAAGCGTCAAGAACTGAGGAGTTAATCTGAGCTTTGGTGATAAAAAGAAATCCACTGACAAATAGACATGGCTGAGTGATGCATGTTTCATGGACCTACTCAGAATTAGAGCAGAAATAATGAGTTGATGAACAGAAAATGATTCTGTATTCAAAATCGATTTTTCATTTCTGTCATTTTTCAAACAAAACATTTTTTTTTCATCATAAATTGTATATCTTTAGGTTTAGGTCATCTGTTTTTTTATTCTTTCTTTACATTTATTTTCTTCAAAATATCACAACATGTAGTTTTGCCACTGTTTGTACTGTATCTGATTAGATGCTAAACTTTGTGCTGCTACTAACTTAGTCTAATGACAAGAAAGACTGAATCTAATCTATTCTACTCTAATCCAATGACCTGATGAGTTCATGGCAATGAAATTAGTAAGAGTGATGGGAAGAGACCAGATGGATGGATGGATGGATGGATGGATAGAAAGAACACGAGTGCAATTGAAAACAAATATTCATCTCTGAAGAGATAAACAGAAATAGAAAAAAGACAGCAATGAGGTGAGTAATTTGACGTTAACATAATACTTTGGTATGTAGATCACTGACCTAATTTCTCTCTTTCTCTCTTCCCTCTTTCATGCACTCATTCCCTCTTTTGGCTTCCAGCATAATCTCTCTCTCCCTCTCTCTCTCTCTCTCTCTCTCTCTCTCTCTCTCTCTCAGACACACACATAAGCTTGATCGCAGATGCGGCCACACAACAGGAGAGGTGGGTACACACGGTTCAGACTGTATATGCCGTCCCCCGCGTCCCTCCATCCTTCGTTATTTTGTACATTGTGTCGTTGAGCGCAGCCTGGAAACGGACAGACACAGAATCATATACACTCAAATGTCATCCGTTCTAAGCTCCAGCAGCACACTGCCATACGCAAAGGCAAGTAATCCTTTGTTGGATTTTCTCACATAAACAAGTCGCTCTTTACAACCCATGAAATACTCTGGAGCAAAGCTGGAAGCTGAACTTTATTTAAACAGCGCCAAAGAAGATACTTCCTTCGCTGTTTTCTAGTGCAGAATATTAAATTCAGTGGCATGTTTAAGACAAATCCTACATGTTTGCAGGAATCTAAGGGGAAGAGGAAAAAAGGACGAGCGGGTACTGTGGCTTATACACTGAATATTGCAAGTTCCCAAATATTTAATGAGGAAACTTTTTGACCACCAATGATTTCCATCATCCATGACAAAACCTAAACTATGTGCACCTCCATGCACAATTAGGAGGTTACATAATGCAAATTATTCTAATTGTAAGTGGGTTTGTAATTTTATGTGTATATTTAGGCTGTTATTCTTTCACATGGATGTTTGCCTCATTACACTTTAAGGATTTTGCAATTTTCAGTGTGCTAAATACTTTAAAATACTGCTTTTTCTTCTGCAAGCTGCTTTCGCCCTGCAAGTTTCATGAGCACGATCAAGACATCTTACCTCATCATCATGATACTGACTCTAGATTAAAATAAGACTAAATCTGCCCCTTGAGGACAATGAGATCATGTCCTCAGTATTGTTTCTGTGAACGTAGGGATTGTAAAGATGTGAGGGGAAGTATTTAATCAGCAATTACAGACAAATTACACGTGGTAGTTTTTTTTTTTTTTTTTTTTTTTTTTTTTAAAAAGGTGAATCTGATAGTCATGAGTCAAAATCTTTAAATAGGCAAAAATGTTATGATAAAGAAGTATTGCTCTACCAGAATAATGCTCCTGGCACCTGGAGCCTTCTTTGAAACAGTATTTAGATTATCATGTAGAAACAGAATTTACAGAAAGTGTTAAATATAATGTGAAAACCATAAAATTTGTGTGTTTTTCATTGGCTAGTTAAGCCCCAAGTACTTGAACGATTGGGATTCATGACCTCTGTGTTTTCTAAAATCCTCGGATTAAAAAACGACATGGCTAAAACAAGCCTTCTTGCTGCTTGATGACTCGATGTGCTCAATAAATTTGCTCCACCGACAGCTGATGTGATGTAGTTCAGGTTCATTTGTCATTACAGTGAGGTCTAGCCAACAGTCAATACTCTATCTCACTGATCATTTCAATTAAGTGTGGTTTGCCCAGAGCTTGACCTTTATTAATAGACTGGAGCAGGATTTGAATGTCAACATTGGTAATTGGTAAGTGTCCACTTGACATAACATGGGGGGTGAAAAAAAAACAGTCTTACAGGAAAAAAATAGATCTGTCTGCTTTCAGGAAAATGCCCATGCTGACCAGAGTTGAGTCACACAGCTCACTCAAAACAATATCACACTTTCAGTTGTACTTCACTTTCTCCTCCGGCCACATGTTCTTGTTTTTTTACAATATCGTGCCTCAGGATAGTTAGTGGATGTGTCTGTGCTAAGAGTGAGCACGCTGGGTGACAAATCGGGACAATCTGACATGTTGAATATTTCAATGTCACAACACAGCCGCACGCCACAGAAAATACCGACATGGGTCCAAATTAACTCAAAGCCCGTTACAGCTTTCGGCATTAATCCCTGTCCCAAATCCTCAACAGTGGCTTAATATTTGGGAGGAATCAAACAGAAGGAGGAGGCTTGTCTGAGGGTGATGTAGGGCCAGCTCGGACCAGCTCCAGGAGCCCACAACTAAAGGACTGTTTTATGTTTGGCTGAACAGGTGTAATTGTGTCTCATGCTCGGTCGTGTTTCCGCCCGTGCTCTCCGCCTCTCCATCTCCCTTGTGGGATGCAAATGTCAAAGGAGAAAAACATCCTTCTGTTGTTTGGCAGGAAAATGAAATAACAGCAGATAGCTGTTGCTTTTCATCTGCCACTGTCCTAAACATTTTTCAAAAGACTGGAGACGAGCGTAGCCCAAAAGTGAGCTTTGAATGTCACAGTGTTCATACAGAAACCAAATGTTCTTTTAGACTTGCTTGAGATAAACAGCTTCATTAATAATTGAGTAATGATCTTTTAATGTCTGTCTGCCAAAATGCCGGACATGTTTTTGTAAGTGTTTCAGATGGCTACTCAATATATCATCAGTCCAAATGGTGCAGTGTTGTTTTGGTGAGTCTGACTCTGACTACTTGACGAATAATCAAGTATCACACACAAGGTGGAAGTTTTTCTTACCAGTTCTTCTCAAGTGTTCTTGTCATTTCTAGTGATTCATTTTGATTTGGGATCATCTAAGTTCTGATGTTACAGTGGAAGAAAAACTGTAAAATAAAAATTACAAAAAAAACAAACCACACCAAAACAAAACAGGATAAGTCTGTTAGTGAGTGTTTTAAACACCTTAAAAACCTACTTTCGAATCAGCTTTTTACTATGAGCAGCAGGGTCCCATATGTACACGCAATTTTCTGCTAAAGTTACAAAAGTTTTGGTAATGTCACATGTTATTGTGTCATTTATAAAATAAAATCAGTTGGGAAAACATTACATCAAGTATGTCTATGCACACACACTCCTGAAAAGCACAAGAGTTTCAATTTTGAATGTTAAATTCTTTGCCCTATAGTACACTATAGTACAGAGCTAGCTCAGGTGATACAATGCATAAGCCATCAGTAACGGGGTAGGTGACTCCACTCCTGCCTCCTGCTGTCTATGTGTCAAATTGTCCTTGAGCAAGACACTGAAGTCTAAACTCTTCCTCATGTTTTTAGGGAAAAAAGCCAAATGGTGCAAACATATGAATACAAAACAATAGACAGTCTCTGTCCTCCATGAACTTGTATCTCTAAGGGTATGCTGTGTTGAGCACATAATAAACCTACTCCGCTCTGACAGGACAATTACTGGACTATGCATGATCCTACTCACAATGAAACACAGCCCATCGCTCTCCCAGCTTTTGGGTCCACATGTGTTAATGTCTCAAAGTCACAGTCTACAGCCTGTGAGGCTGGACTCAGACACGTCCTTGGTCTTTGAGCTAAATACTAAAATCAGCATGTTGACATGCCCACAACATGCTAATGATTAGGAAGCATAATGTTTATGTTCCCCATCTTAGTTTAGCAGATAAAAAGATAAAGGATCACCAAAGAGATTACAATCTCTAGTACACTTTTAATATCTCTTTGGACAAAAGCATCAAATGTTAATGGCAAATGAATCTAATGTAACAAGCACCTTATCAAGACAAAAGCACAATAGTTCACCCCTGTACTAACCTTATTTACTTTGTAGGGTGGAGTGTTATGACAATTCCTTGTCATAACACTCTACCCTCATAAATAAAGAAATATATTATAGAGCAGCCGTTGAATATAAAAATAGAAAGCTATTAGAGCCGTGTGTAGTTAAAGGCAATCATTTAACACTGATATTCATTTTCACACGGGACTGAGAGAAGGGGGGAGCTAGAGTCCATTATTTGTCCCTAAAAATTATGTCTTGCATGAGGGGGCAGAGCTGCGCTGGGTTTAGTATTCTCACATGGCCATCAAACAGCATTAATTTACATTGCAGTGATTTAATGAAACAGCAAGTAGCCTGATACAATTCAATGAAATAATGAAAAATGGGAAAAGAAATGCACATCAATTCATCTTCAAAGGGTTCTGGTGAATGTACTAAATATAATGTGTGTTGAATAAAATACATGTGGGTTATGATGACACACTTGCAGTAACTGGAGATGAATGTCAGTTAACTCTTGATAAAGTCTTTTTTTTTTCTTCTCAGAGCTGTTCAAGCTACATTTTGCAGACTGCTGTGTTTTTAATTACAGCTCCTGACCAATGCATACGTTCAGTGCAGTAAGGTCTATCATTTGCACACTTTGTGCTATTATTAAATGTCCTTGGTGCTTAATTCAAACAAGAACAAAATGTACAACTTCTAATAGTGAAGAAAGTTCAGTGCTCCACTTTCTGACGAGAACGAGGATCGGCTACTGTTAATAATCCTTGACGACCGCATCGCCAGTTAACCATCTGCCTCTTTTCTCAATATTCCCAGGGAGCCAAAGAGGACAACAATGTAATGATGCCAATCCACATCATTAGTCAGTGAAGTGATCAGCAAAACATAATCAAATCAGAGTCGGAACAAAAAGCCGGAGCAGCGTGGGCAGCAACGTGTTAGATCATTCACAGACAGTCAGTGCGAGCCTTTGGTCCGGCAGCTGAGCAGTGTCGAGGGGTGATTTGTCATTAAATATCAATCAAGGACGGACAAACACAAGTGGCGGGCCCGGTGCAGATGTAAAGCATGAACACATTTCACAGCTGAGTTGGCAGAATTGGAGGATTAATTGTGCTGGAGTTAGTTAGACTTTGAGGGCCCCCATGCAAGGGAGTTGAGCAATTATGTCGATTGAAATTCCTGGTAGATTAGTGTTTTACAGTAATTCTGTAATTTGCAGTCCTCAGACATATGTGACCACAGTGAGAAGCAGAGATTGGCATCACAGAAATATACTTATACATTCACACAAAGAGAGTCACTCAGCAATCCATTCTTTTCCCTTCACGCCCTCAGAATTTTTTTGCCTGCTCAGTTCTTTAAGTCATTAACTTGCATCCTCCTATCTTTCACTCTCCCTCCATCTCTTCCTATTTTCCCTCCACTCCCCCTCTCTCCCCCTGCGGTTTCTGTCACTTGTTCACAGACGAGTGGCCATTACATCGCCATGACCTAAATGTGTCACATCCCTCTCACTATGGCTCTCTCCCTCTCTTCCTCTTTCCCTCCTCCTGCTCTCTCCCTATATCCCTTCCTGTCCGTCTGGACGTCTCTCAAATTTTTTCTACTTCTTTTTTTCCTCCACTTACACCCACTTTAAAAAGTGCAAATGCTTTTGACCAGTTTTGCAAATGCTGACCTCAGTACTATTTGTCTGGCTCCCAGCCATGTGCTCTCCTCTTTTCATTTCATTATACAGTCACACCACATGAAGAGTAACCTGTTAATATAGCACCTCTGGTCAACCACCTGTATTTCCTGATCATATTTCTGTAAAACTTTATTGATTTGCAGACAATATGTGCAAAGTTATATCACTACAAATGCACTGCATGGATAAGAAACAATCTCTCTGCCTCATCTCATCCCGACCTGCCTGCCCTCGTTTCCCTCTGGTCTTTACATATAGCACAGTTGTGCTTCAGAGTGACAGCAGCTCCTTTCAGTGCTGAGAGGAGCTGCTGTCATATCTCATAAAATACCAAGAAGAGAACTGACAAGGAGTCAAGACTGGCCCAGAAATTTGACTGTTTACCGATGGATTTCTTTTTAGATATTTAAAGGGGAAATTCACTCATCAAAGTCAGTTACTTCAACAGGTCACTTTTTAATTAGAAATTTGAACTATCATCTAGAATATCTATAAACTAAAGTGGCACATTATTTCCTGAGAAACTGACAAAAATGTTGAACAATGTCTCACAATGTGAGCGAAAATTCCTAGATGTGCCCCTATAACTAGATCCATAACTAGATCCACACCAAACCGGTTCTTCACCGGCCCATGCTCCATCACTCCACCAAGTTTGGTGCAAATTGGTTCAGTACTCTTTGCGTAATCCTGCTGACCCCAACCCCAAACCTAACAAACCAACAATTTCACAGAATGCACTGTCCATCTGACCCAGTGCATGTCTTGCTGTTGTGTCAGAAAAAACAATTATTAATTAAACATTTATTAATGTTCACTTTAAAAAAGCAAAATGGATGAATTCTACTATATTGTTTATGTGTTGTTTAGGATTACATTGTCTAGAATTAACCCACAAATTAGTATGCATTCATTCAAATTTCTTTGAATCTGATTTCTTTTTGAAAGAGGGACTAAAAGTCTGGAAATTGTTGATCAATTTTTAACCATTCTTTTTTTTGATCTGTCAATCACAAGGTGGAAGTGCGGTGTGAAATTAGAGATCTCTTAACCATCAACACAAGGCTGATATACTGCAGCTACCATGATGCGTGATAAATTAAATTAACATTGTGCAGAGACTGTGAGATCCATCTCTGTGGGGATCAACCTGATCAGCACACTGTCAGTGTTCCTCAGACTCACCCAAGCAGGCAGATCCATTAATGTTCGGCTCATAGCCTTCATCACAGACACATCCTCCTACAGGTACCATCCACTCTCCTTCAGCATTGCAGTGCATACGAGGCGGCGTGCCTCCCTGTGCTTTACTGTGGGGGACACATGTCCCGCTCACAGGCACTAAGGCCGTTGGCTCTGCCCCAGACGGAGTTGCCGGGTAGGACGCCAAGTAGAGGCTGGTGGCTGGACAGCGCCGGTAGAAGATAGACACACCCATGAGGGAAACACAAGCTCCACTGTCGACAATTGCCAGCACAAATCTGGAACAAGAGTCAGACGTTAAGATAGAGAGCAATTATGGGAGCGAGAATATTGGTGAGACATGAATGTAGTACAATGTTACCCATTGCGTGTGAGAGGGGCAAAGCTGCGTGTCTTGATGTTGATTCGGCTGTATCTGTTTGGTTGGTACTGGTGAGGTGAACTGGGCTCAACCTTGGAGAAACTCTTATCAGCCGCAATGGTGTCGATCTTCACCCAGCCCTCCCTGGTGTCCTTCTCTTTGCTGGACGGCTGCAGTGAGGTCAGAGTAAAGTGGACGGGAGACAGTGGAGGAGGTAAACAAGAGGAAAATTAGGGACATTAAAATAAGTTAGTTGACAGATAAATATAGATTGGAAATAAACAGTGCATTATATCAAAAGAAAAAAACTGAAAAAAGAGGGAGGAAAATGACAAGATGAAAGACAAGCTCAAAGTTGTGCTGTAATTTTTCCCAGGCGCATGTATAATATGAAGCAGTTAAGTGAGGAGTGTAAATGTTGACTTAGATCTGCAGTATGGAGGTCCCAGTGGGGGTTCCTGCTCAAGTCCCTGCAAAGATTTTTAGCGCTGCAGTGCTTTGTGCTCTTCTGTGACTCTCCTCTGATTCCTCATCAGGCTTTGATTTGCATTTTTAAAAAGCATCTCACTTCCCTAAGGATAAATGCATCCCTCCCACCGTGACTGCTTTTGCCTATGTAGCTCAGATTCAGCAATTCCCTCTCCACACACACACACACACACACACACACACACACACACACACACACACACACACACACACACACACACACACACACACACGGCATTTTTCTACAGTCAGTGTCAGTGTAACAAAACATTTCCTTTAGTTACTGCTTCATTGACAACACGAGGTTCAGAGAATTTCCTAAGTGTAAAATATTACATACATATTGTAAACCGTAGCGCGCTTCACACCAGTGTGGTCTGAGGAGGCCGTCAATTAAGCATAATAATAGTAATTGTATATTCAGGGTGATTATACAATTACTCCTTGCCGTGGGATGATGAGAGGTTTTGCTGTTTTGGTGTAACATTAGAGTAACAACAATTAAATTTTCATTTTACTTTGTTTAATGATTCTGTCTGAAGGTTGTTTGCCTCAAGCAGTGATGGAAAACAGCTAGAACAGAGGAATTACTCCCTGTTTAATTCACTTATGACCAGATGAACTTTAATCAGAGATTAGCTGCTGAACATTTTAAATCAAATTCAGTTGTTTATTAATAATGTCTATGCTGACATGCTGAGACAAAACAGAGGTAAAAACAAACAACAATATTAATCATTGCAAGTGAGCAGGTTAAGATGAACATGCATGATCCATAACCTGGATTAGGTAGGTTTTACCATAAAAAATTGTCAGGACCGTCAGGGTTTGTAGGGGATTGAGGGGTAAGGGTGGACCCAAATGCACCAACACTTGGGAGACGGTGCGCAGAGGTTTATTAAAACAGAGAACAACAGGTAACATGAACAGGTAACAAGAATAGAACGAAGACAAACCAGACTTGAACAGCTTGAACCACGGAGGAACAGATAACTCGACCAGACGAAGACAAACCCAGAGATAAACAGAAAGACAACAGACGAACAGACAATGACAAAGGGGAGCACAAAGACTATATAGACAAAGGAGGCAAGGGTGATTGCACACAGGTGAAACACATTAGGGCGGGGCAGACAATCACCACACAGAAACAGGACCAAGACAGGAAGCAAAACACTGAGACACACAAGGAACCTACTTACAAAATAAAACAGGAAGTGAGAAAAGGTGTCTGCCATAGCAAACCATGGCAAAAATTAAGAAATACCACAGCTAATGAAGAATTTATGACGTGTAAATCCAACTGTAGCTCCTCGAGCTTCAACATAACTGCCAAAACAACAGTTGTTGAGAAGCAAATGATATGTCAAACTTTACAAAATAAGTCTATGGTATTACTTTTTTATTTATCTATACATACATGGAGAAATATGTATTTTCATTTATCCAGTTTAGAGAGAGAAATGTACCGACTATGCTAACTTAACCGATGCTAATTGTTAATTAGCATAATGTTATTAGCATAACATGTTGAAGATTAAGTGATTTCAAGTTATTTTAGTGAAATGTAATTTAAAATCTTCCCCGTTTTTCCAAGTGTCAGGTCAAATATTTCATCCATATTTTATATTACCTCTTGAGAGGGGTCATATATTAGCGAGCTACCGTTTTGTCCATTAGCTACACAGCTGTTAGCAACACTTGGCAGTTATCCGAGTGTGAATATTTAATGACACCTAGATGTCTATGTAAAAACTAGTTTGTGTGCTACTTCAAATTTTAATTTAGTGATACATAAATGTTCATTTGGTCATGTTAGGTTACCATATAACCAGTATCATCTTACAAAAAGCTCATACAATGGCTGCTGGACTTCCAGACCACCAAGGCTGGATGCCCCATGCTCACCAACAGATATTTCTTTTTTGTTTTTAGTCTCCCTGTCAGATACGGAAAGAAATTTGACCGGTTGTATAAATAGCTGCAAATGAGGTTCTATTTTACTGCAATGCTCTAGATTCAAACTGGGCCGGGTGTGTTGCAAAAAGCTGGAAAATGTCTTATTTATGCCTGATAGAGGAGACATGGAGCTAAGGCTACGTGTCTTGGGCAGAACTTCTCTTTAACTTTACTTGACCTTGTTACGATTTCTCCATGGGGGATCAATTAAGTTCTTGTTATGTTAACATATCCAAACGAGATGCATGGCGATAAAAGTAAAAGAATGATACAGCACATTCGGTGTTGTTGTTGTTTTTCTGCCTCACCTCAGCTGCCCAGGTCCTCTCCAGCTCCCTCTGCGAGTCGGCCTGTTTGTAGTACAGGGTGAGCGTCTCTCGGCAGGTGGGTGACGGTGATCGCAGGCTGGCGCAGTCACGCACCGAGAAACGCAACGTGACAAACACCCGTGGAGCTGAGTGTCGGTACAGGAAAGGCGTAGCCAACCAGTTGTCCTGCAGGCGGGGATTTTGGTTGACATTACAGACCTCAAAGGTTCGTATGAGCTTCCCCCGGTCGTCCAGGACACTGACCTCATCCCACTGAGGGAGACAGAAACAATATTATGAGCTTGTGTAAACTCAGCATTGTAAAAGAGAAACATGAGCCTATGCAGGAGCTGTACAACCAGCCTGTATAAACTGTTAAACCCTGGTATGTTTAACGTCTGTTCAGCAAAGAATCTTCCTTGTATCTTAAAAGATGGTTTACATGTCAGAAGGTAAATATTTAGCAGATTGCCAGTGCTGCTGACTTTAACTAACACAGCTGTTTGACATCTGCATCCCTAGTGAGATAAGTATTAGAGAGTGTTTTGTTCTGATTTAGGCCTAACACACACTGGTTTTGAATCCACAAGTGAAAAGTTGCTCTTCACTGTCCTCAAAGATAGGTCATCTCTGTGTCCTTGTACTCTATGATAGACTGTCCATTGTATAATTCAGTAATCAATGATTATAAAACCAGCAGTTAATTAGACCACTTGAGCCTTTCATTTATAACATCACACATTCCAAGCCATTCAGACAAAACTGTACTGATCCAGAAATTATTAGTTTACGTATTTTCTCCCTTCTAGTGTAACTAGCCATTTAGATCATTTCAGAGAGCAAATTTGTTGTGGTGAATTCCAGGCCACATATTTGTGTTTCTTCAGTCCCCATACAGGCCTGGTTCCTCTGCTCTAGTCTGGCCCATGTAGCATGAGTGTCAAATGTTATTTCCACCATCTGGGCCGATTTTGGCTGTTATCCGCCAATGTCAGCTGTCAGCCGGTGAGATTATCTAAGTGCACCAAAATTGGAGCAGACGTGGAAGGACCACCAAAGTCACTGTGAGATGTCGCCCACAAACCATGAATTTCTGTACAAATGTGCGAATGCTGAGACATTTCATTGGATGATGCCATTCACCAAAATAAGTAGGATTCTTCCTCCTGGGACTATGAATGTCACTGCAAAATGTCACAGCAATCTATCCAAAATTTGTTGAGATATTTCAGGCTGTACTAAAGTGGCAAACTGAAGGACAGATCAACATTTCCACTGTCAAAGCTAAAAAAAAAAAATCAACATCAAGGTCCTGACTACACTTGGATAGTACACACAACACAATGTCATTGGTTTTCAAAGGAACATTTTCTTCACGTCCAAACATTTCTAAAGGGAATTCACAAAATATCTAAAGTAACAAGGACACTGTTTCTGAAAGGACATGTTCATATTGAATTTCTTAATGTGTTACTGAACACCACAAACAAAATTCAGTTCACCTCCATTATAGTGAAATCGGGTATTTGAGAAATAAAACCAAACCTGTTTCCATGGCAATAAATAACAAAATGTAAAAGAGAAGTAGGTTCAGACAGTGAAAATAGACAAAAGATAAAATATGATGTTTTCATTTTTCAATTAAATATATTGAAGTGGTATAATGACTGTTTATAATAACAATATCATCAGCTTTATAAATTGATTTGTAGTTGGTTTATCTCTTGCATTGGTTTTGCATTTGCATGTGACAGGTGGTGGACACTTGTGTGGCTGACTTGTGGCAGCCATTGTGCTATAAATCAAGCAGATTTTGTCATATTTTAGGGACTCTGAATACTTGTGGATGCACTAATGGAATTGGACATGAGTTGGATCTTGGAGAAAAGTGAGCAGCACAGAGACTCTGAATGAGTCGAAATGTAAATGTAGGCATGGGGTTTAGTTTCACCAATTATACAGTACGGTGCCTCCAAGATGAAAAGGCTCTGCTTTAAGCCTGTGTAGCCCTGAGTGACAAGCAGGGCCTTTTCTGTTGTAACACAGAAGAATTATGTATTAGGCCTCATCATCATAATTCTCCCTGCAACAATGGCAAGAGGACAAAAGGTCCTGACACCCTATCAGGGTGCATTTGGTGTGTGTGTGTTTCTGTGTTTGTGCATGTTAGTGTATCTCTGCATGCTCATGTCTCTTTCTCTGTGTGGTTCCGACAGCCAGTGCGAACAAAGATCTTTGTAGCATCACACATGAGAGAGTGCATTCATATTGGGTCCAATTGGAGTAATGATAAGATCAGTGAGCAGATAAAAAGAGTCTGAGGCGCTGTCAGTCTAATGGAGTGAAAGGACAGTTTTCTCTCTCCAAGGCTGTGATTCGCTCTCCATCAGACATGGGAACGAGGGAAATTGGATGGAGGGGACAACAGAGAGCACATGGTGGTGTGGAGGGATGCAGATGGAGAGTGGGGAGAGAGAAAAGTGGGAAAATAGTAAACAGAGAGTGCATGTGAGTGTGTATTTCCGTGTGACAGAGTCAGGTGGCTGCAGTAACAGCCAGACCATGTGGCAAAAGGCACAGACTTTCAGGCACAGACTTTCAGGTAAAGGGAGAGTAGCCGCTGGTAACGGTGTGTGGCATTGCGTGCAGTTTGCTTCTGTACCTTTGTGAAAAAACACAGCTTTCATTTGTTTTCTGACCCTAAGCCCCCACCTCCACCACCACCCCTCCCTCTCCCTTTCCTATTTCTCCTTGTCTCGTTTTCTCCCTCCCGCATGAAAAAGAAAAAAAAAAAAAAACGGGGCAGATTGGGGAGGAGGGGTTGGATGAAGCGTTGGAAAGAAAGAGAGAGAAAAAAAATAGGGACGACTCATCTCCATGATTTAATTTGAACCGAAATGCCAGAGAGCCACGCAATCTCTCCAGTGACAGAGGACAGGGGAGGGGCAGGGCCTCGGACACAACTGTCGACACACAAACAAACATGTAGAAGCAGAGGAAGGCACGCACATATACCCTAAGACATATGCATGCACACACACACACACACACACACACACACACACACAAACACACAGAAAACACAATGGAAGAACAGAGAGTCAAAATAAGTGGAGAGAAAAATAAGCAGAGACTACTGTAAGAAGTGGGGAGTATCTGCTGGTTTGACACTGAGGGGAAATGAGGGGTAGAGTGGAGATTGAGTTTGGGGGATAAAAGAAAGAATATGAGGCAGAGACCCAGTGGCTTTGGGTCTGTGAAGGGCAGAGGGAGGAAAGATTATGAGGGAGAGAGAGAGAGAGAGAGAGAGGCAGAGACAAAGACGCTTGTCAGTGAATTGAAAGAATGGAAAGATGGTAAAAGAGCAAGAAGAAGCAGGAGGAGAGCGCAGTAAAGAATATCCACAGAGCCTCAAGCAAATGAAAAAAAAAAAGATGGGATGTGAAGAGAAAAGTGAGGAAAGGGTTAAAAAAAGAACACACAGATACACACATTCAACACACACATCCTCCCTCTTTCTCTCCCCCTTCTCTTGGTCTGTCTTTCTACTTCTCTCAGCTTCATGCCCCGGGTCAAATAACCATATCTCCATCTCAGAAGCACTTCTCATCCAGGGACCATAAAAAAAAATAAAAAAACGAATGTAAATGCTTGACTTGCTCACTCTCACACACACACACACACACACACGCACACACACACACACACACACACACACACACACACACACACACACACACACACACACACAGACATACACACACACACACACACACAAATGGATGGCCCCCTATTAGCAGCTGCCCGTCATGGTTCACAGATTCCTAACACACATGAGGCCCTAATTAATCCAACATCATGTACAATTATAGCCCGACACTGGCGGCCAGACTGGGGTGATAATGACGGCGCGTAAAGCTTAAGTTTAGTGTAAGGTGAGATAAAAGGCTCGATGCGAGTGTGTATGCCTGCCAGATGTTGGTCAGAGACTACTGTACTTTCATGCAGCCCTTTTTTCAGCTGCCAGCATGTGAAAATCTGGTGGGATAAGGGAGTTGTAAGTGTTGGCTCGCATTTAGCAAAATATGCATGAAAGTAGTGTTTACGTAGCTAGTTGCAACTTGTTTTCATTTCATGCACAGTATGATGCTCTAATTTTATATATCAGATGATTGAAACATATTGTCCATGCATGGATAGAGACTTAGAATAATGTTGTTCTGAGTGCTCGATATAGGAATTTCCTGCACAGTGAGAAGAACACAGTACATGTGATGTCTTACAGTTTCTCACATGTAGCTTGACTGAGTATTTCAAAGATGATGACAATGAAGACGATGTCTGAGTGTAATTATGAGCCATATTAGAAGTGAGACGCAATCACTCACAGATGAATGAATTTAACTGACCCGGGAGTTGACCCTAGCACAGTCACGCAAGTACACACGCACGCACGCGCGCACACACACACACACACACGCATTCACACACGTAATCCCAAACACACATATTTACGTATAGCTCAAGGTTGCAACAACCTTAAATAGAAAGCAGCTCAAGAATGGGGGATCTATAGTTCAATCACTGCGATCTTATCATGGATGAGGACACACATTAGAGACCAATATAAAAAAATAATTAAGAGGCATCTAAGGCTCTCAAGGCTGTTTTAAAGGCAAGGTGAAACCTTCATGCTCATTCTCAGGCTGTGCGACACCTGCCAGAAGTTCCACCAATCAATGTCAGACGCCAGCCATGATTCTGCAAGATAATGACACTGACCTTAACCCATCACCCAAACATAAACATTTATAACTTTATTCCCATAATCTTCCAGCAGTTCTCAGTATGGCAGCGGTGGCAGAGTTTTCATTAAGGTTAAAGTGGAAGCCTGCTGTTTATTTAAATCACTGCAATCAATGCAGCTGGCAAAATGGATAGCACAGCACCCTCGCTTGATTTTGATGTGTGAAAGTACAAACATGGTGAGGAAAACATGGCAGAAATCGTACTGGCACTGCTTTAAACAGACCACAAGAGCTGGGAAATGTGTGAGCCAATTAGCTGGTAAACATATCTACAGATGTACAGTCAAATGTGTTTTTGACAACCTGATATATAAAAGATCCAATATATGTATATTATATATATTATGATAAGCTGAGAAACACAGAAATAATTACTCTTCCTCTAGAAGAAGATTTTTTTTACCCTTGTGCAAGGTGTGTTATTATACTGTCATAATAATTACACACAGGGCCTTTCACCATGAGTAACCTAATACATGAGCATAATCAGTTCTAATCTTATACCAAAATGTCACCAAGCTTATTTTGACCGTCGATAAATCATTTAAGCCATTTTTCGAGTAAAAAATGTTTTTTGAATGAGATACTTTGCTGCTTTTATCTCGTCTTATAGTAAAGATAATATATGTTTTGGTTGTGGACTTTTGGTCTGACAATAAACTGCAATATGATTAGATCACCTTGGGGAAATCTGAACCTTTTTCACTATTCTCTGACATTTTATAGACCAAACAATTAATCAGTTAAACATGACAATAATCAGCGGATAAATGAATAATGAAAATAATAATTAGTTAGTCATTTGTAACTTATGCCTAAACTTTACCATGAGTTGAAAATGTGTAACATGTTATTATGATTTATCCGTCATTAGAATTAGTACCAAGCCCAACAATGTGATTACAACCTAACACTTAACACATCACCATGTGTAACATGTGTTGAACACATTGGATTCCATCCAACATCCCAACAGCTGGAAAGCACATTGATAGCCCGCTCTCTGCTTACCCCTGTGTCTGGATAGGTGGTCCAGCCCAGCTCTGAGGTAGACTCTGTTGTGTCCAGCAGCATCACTGAGGAGAGAGGGAGCAGAGACAAAGACCAGGTATAAGAAAAGAGACGAAAACAGGATGTGCAGAATCCAAATGAACGCTATTGATTGCTGCTTTAGAGTTAAAACTCGAAGTGCTAAAAAAAGAGAAAAGAATCTGTAACCATCAGATATCCTCTCATCGACTGAAAGCTGCAGAATGTGTGATTTTGAGATGCCTTAACAAAGATGGCAATATATTTGGGGGGGAGCTTTTACAAGCAATCCAACAGTCTTTTATGCTTTTGTTAAATACCACAAGTAGTTGGAAGCTGCTTTACTGTTGGTGGAACAGGTCCAGGATTTGTCCACAGTTCTCTTTGATTTTTCCTCCCATGCGATAAAATCATGGAGGGCTCCAGCTGTGCGCATCTGTCAAACCTAATAACGTATTCTGAGTGATGATGCATTTCGACACAATGTTCTGCTGTTTAAAAAATGAAACTGATTGACCTGATGGGGCACTGTGATTAAAGGTCAAAGTTTCCAACTTTAAAAGGCCATAACAGTTAGTGTCACATTTTGTTGAAACTTAGCAAGCTGATGCTTCTTGTAGTCTGGCTCAAAGGAAACCTTCATCGTTTTGCGGGGTATGATGATGATATGTTCAATGTGAGTTTGTCTCTTATTTCAGGTTTTAAAAGGCACTTGCTCGATTTCACTGATCTGTAATGAAAAGCGTGAGAAGAGCGTATGACTTTTATGTTGGAGTGTATTTTCCCATAATTTGCTTTTATGTTTAAGTGCTTTAAAAAGCAAGCTGGGAAAGAAATCACACACACACACACAAAGTGACTTCAATGCTGAGTGCTGCGTGCTGACACATGGCAGCTTCCAACACAAAACTGAAGCCCTTGAATTTTCCATTAGTATTCCAAAACCGTGGTGGCTGCCGTTCCTTCAGTCTGGCACAGTCTGCACTCGGTTCTGTTGAGCAGCCACTGATTGAACGCAGGCCAGAGTTTGTTGTGCACACAGAGGTGGCACAAACATCAGACTTCAGGTTTGGATACTCGCACAGATGGAGTTAATGGAGAAAAACACAGTGCCTGATTTTGTCATGCACGACACTAATCACCCAAAGGCCTGTAGACACATAAAGTATTGTGGGGAGGCAGGAGCCATCCGCCTCTGTTTACGGATAAATAATTCTCCTCATTGTTGTCATACAATTTTTATACTTTTCGTTTCCATTTCATGTCACACAATCGTTCGCCAGAGAAAAGGAGGCTCTCTTTTCCTCTCTCTGACAACCAGACAAAGAGCGACTGAACATTTTTATCTACATAATCATCAGTCACAGGATGGGATTTCAAAAGGTACCCTAGTCTCACCAAAACACCACTGACTCACTGAGATCTCTCAGTTTTTATTCCTCAGGTGTAAAAGCTTGTGCGCACACACACTGAATCCCTCTTCTTAAAAAAAATCAAACAAATAAGAAGAAAATGGTATCATTTGTGGTTTATGGCATAAATCACCCCCACCTCTCCTTTCTCTGACTCTGCTGTAAACAGATTTTTTTCTCTTTAGGATTATGCTCAAATATGGAGACCCCGCAAATCTGTCCTCCAATCCTTCTCTTCCCTCCTCTTTTTTTTTTCTTTTTACAAGCCCTCCTTCCCCTCCAGTCTATCTGTTTTCACCAACTAGCCTGTCTTTATGTCAATCTCACTAAATTCACACATTTTCCATGGACGTCCTCCAGGATTCAGAGTGATATGAATTGTATCAAGAAAAGAATACAAATGGACTGTGACAGCTGAGGATTATATGCAGCCACAGGCATCAGAATAAATAGTTTTTAGTGCAACACATGTCTGGACAGCTTGGCAGAGCCGATCAGGATAAAATCAGCTACACGGAGAAAACTAAATCCACCAAGCCAGCAACTCTAAAGCCTTTCAGAGGAATGACAATTTCCATTAGTAACACACCTTTCCTGCTTTGTTAAGTGATGCTACTGAAGCAGGACACACATTGTGCCGTGCTCTTGCACATCACAACATTTAAGATGTGCGTCATGACAAAGAAACTGCCCATTGATTAGTTTCCCAAGACGCATCCTTCGTTTCACTTCAAAACAACAAATGATCATTATGTATGAACCTGTGCTGCATGAAACTCGCTCACACATCATATATTGTGACCTCATTAAGCACCATCCTATTTGTATCAAATAAGAACCACACACACAAACGCTGCAAATGTGTCATTCCAAATTCAATTAACCCTCTGCTGCAGGGCAGAGTCATGCATAAATAATATATAGCAAACTATTGTGACATTAATATTTATGCCTCTACTATTTAGCTTCTTGTCGAGGGGCCTTAGGGACCACAGGTCCTTGCGTCGCCTCCCATCTTTCCGGGACAAACCTGTACATGAGGATTACATGGAGGGGTGTTCAAAGAGCTCCATGCATGTCTCATTGCGTGACATTAGCATGTTGAATAATTCACCACGACATCTCAAGATAAGCGTTGAGTGCCGTGTTACACACACCTTTCAAGGATTAGCTCGAGCTGAGGCATCATGACTGGATCTGGTGTGTGTGTGTGTGAGAGACAACGTTGAACAAAAGAGAGGGACATTGGCTGGCAAGTCCACTTGGCAGTAAAAGCCCCTTTATTTAACTCTCAGACAACCCCTTCATGTACACAGAGCACTACGGCGTCTCCGTTATTGGTCCCTCCAAAGGCCGAGACACTCAAAGTTTGTCCCTGACAGTTTGCAGAAGTGCTGAGTCTGCAATCTGGACCTGAGTGCTGCTTTAATGCACGGCGGTCTCTCACGTCTTCCCGCTCCACTCCGGTCTTTTACTCACTTTACTTGATAACTTTCCCTCTTTTTTCTACCTCCATCTTGTGCCTTGTCCCTCTCATCTGCCCCCTCTCTGCATGTGTGTATTATTCATCTAAAAAGTGACAGCAGGGTAGGCATCTCTGTACGTTAAATAAGGAGAGAGTCTCTGCTCCATTATTGATGCCAGGTCCGCTGTTTGTTTGGGAAGAGCTTTGATAGGAAAAGAGGAGACAATAGAATAATAAAGGCAGGATTATGAAACAGGAATGAGAGGAGGATGATAGGATTGCGTTTGTGCATACGAATGTGCTTCTTTCACTCCTCTCCCCTCTCGTTCTGTGTGTGGTGTGGGTGTAAATACTCTTTTCTGTTGTGCAGGGGTGACATGCATTAGTTCATGGCTGTCCCCTCTGCCACTGGAGTGTTCACTTCAGCTGAGTGACCCTCTCTCCGCTCTCTCCATCCATTTCTCTTTCCACCCAACACTTTCCCTCTCTGTGTGGCCATGCATGCACCGACACTCTTGAGCGCTAAGTGTAGTGCTGTCGTTCATGTCACGCCTCTTTGACGGCAGATGTATGCTACTTTCATGCACACTTACCAG
Organism: Seriola aureovittata; assembly: GCF_021018895.1. Classification (NCBI taxonomy): domain Eukaryota; kingdom Metazoa; phylum Chordata; class Actinopteri; order Carangiformes; family Carangidae; genus Seriola; species Seriola aureovittata. The sequence goes on from NC_079370.1 coordinate 11,320,424, forward strand.
ATCCCCCCTCCCCCGCCCACCTGACACTCATCAGAATTTAGGTGTTAACATTAATGTAGGCTAAAGGGGTGTGAGTGTGTGAGTGTGTGTAATATGCCTTAACACCAATGTAAATGTGTCTGCAATGAGTACACAGAGCCACTGAGCTCACAGGTAACAACCACGATACACACACACATGCACATACACACTTTCACAAAAAATTCCCACAGTGCCTGCAAGCGTTCTGGGCAGCGGTCAGGTCGTGTTTTGTCTTTTGTCCACTCATCCACCCATCTCCACCCATCCTTTATACGCTCCAGATGCTCCCACCCACAGACAGTCAGTCAAGGACAAGGCCTACACCAAACCATCATTACAAACAACCACAGCAAGAGAGTGATACGCCAAGACAGAGCGGGAGCAGGAGGAGGAGGAGGAGGAGGGTGGAGGAGTGAGGAAGGAGGGGGATTAACGCGATTCCAGAAATAAGCATGCACATGTCAAAGAGAGTTATCAAAAACTCTCTGGTGGTTAAGCTGAATGACAGTGCAGCTGCAACAAACAGCACTTAAGTCAGGTTAGATGACAGAGCAAGGAGTTGCAGAACAGGCAGCAACAGGCACAGGTAGGAGGACATTTCACAAAAGCTGTTTCCTGATGGAAACATTTGAAAAGTTAATGTACTTGTTCACTTTGCCGATGGTTAGGGTTGGGTTATGCTAGAAAAGACATAGTTTGTACAATATCTTGTGGGAAGTAAGAAGTGTGTATAGCTGGTACAAGAGAAAATCCGACCCCCTAAGAGCCGGGAGACACGATAAATATAGATAGGCATACATTTTCAAACAGACTTAGTGTTGCACTTGGTTGTCCGTAGGAAAAGTGACAGAAAATGTTGCATAACAAAGAAAAAAAAGAAAGCAAGAGAGAAATTCAAACCCTGGATACTAGGGAGCTGCAGGGAAGCTGAGTTGCGCTTCCAATTCACTGAGTCTTGCCTCCATCACGGCAAATAAACTGCATTTCTTATATTTATCCTTATCACTAAATAAGGCATAGGAATAACTAAACATAGAGAGAGCAGGACAGTGACATGGAGAGAGAGAAGCTATCAGTAGCTGCTAAGCTAAAGAAACTAGCACATCTTTATTTTTAACTCCCTCTGTTTGATCTGTTTAATTGGTCATTGCGATATTTTACTTCAAAGCCTCTTTTTTGGTCCACTCTTATTACTCATTAATACAAACTCAATGCTTCATGGACAGAAACCCTTTGTGTCTTAACAGCGTTTAAATTGCTCTGCTAACATGCAACAGTAAGAGTATTGTTTCATTTCCGGTTGCTGGCGTTTCTGTTGTTTACATTCTCCTCAGATCTGCTAGTTTCTTTAGCTTAGCAGTTAATTTTAATGATTTCCTTTTTGATTTTGGCGGTTTCAGTCCTCCCTATATCGTCTCCGCACAGCTGGCCAATCGTGGTGTAAAGTGGATGTGAATGTTGAATTGTCTGTTTCAGAAAGTTACAAAAATGTTTGGACCCGAAATATCCCCTATAACTGTACACGTGTGTGTGTGTGTGTGAAGCAGTTATGATGGAGTATACTGGCGTCTTTGGATAAGAAGATCAACACCATTTTCATGTATGTTGGGGAAATAGGAAGCTACCATCAGCAGCACGTTAGCTTAAAAACTGGAAACAACTAGCTTACAAAATGCACCTACTAGCACATCTTTACATGTTTTACTGTATCTTGCTTGTTTAATCCATACATGTAGAAATTTGTTGCACTCGTACTCCAGGAATTAACTAGTACTGTACGTAACTTCCTTTTAAAATACAGATTGACGTTTTTACTCTTCAGTTTTTAATGATTAGTATTCTTACCTTTGTTTCCTGTCTTTAACCTTCTGGATCATCTTATCTGACTCTGAACAAGAAGCAAATAAATGTATTATCCCAAAATGTTGAACTGTTCCTTTAACCCGTTCAGGAATTCCTCTTATCCCTATAGCAAAGTTATAGCACAGTTGATTTGACAACTGGATTAGACATATTTTTGGTTGTGTTTTTAAGACCTAGACAGGCTTGGCTTTGGTAAGAGGGAAAGAATTGTGACGTTATTTAATGAGACCCAATAAAAGCTGTGTTAGCCAAAAATCTTATGGAAAAATACTTGTCAATGGAGCCGCAGTGGAGACGTTTGTCCCTCTCCCAACTTAAGCTCACTGGAGGGCAGTAATCTGTGCGCCATGGAAATGAAGAATCAAGAGATAAAATATAAAACTTGCTCTTAAAAATCTGTGAGCTCTTGATAGAGAAAAATCTAGACTAACCATCAAAGGCAGAGGCTGCTACAAACATATTTTCATCACCACCTTCACCCTCAACAGCCACTAAGACGAAGGAATGTAAAACTGAGAAGAGATCAGTTTACTCTAATCTCATTGTGTAAATTCTCAATAGCGAAGCCTTCAACAATCAAACCTAGCTCTCCCTCCTTTTGGTCAGTGCCAGCATGCCGAACTGCCAAGTGCAGCTTTAATGTGAAACTCAAAACTGCAAACTACATTCCAGTGCCACAGCAGTCCATACCACATGTTCATCTTTCAGTTATATTTTGGCTCTCACTCATTGCCTGTCCGCACAGGCGTATTATCTGTGATGCTATCTGCCACGACACTGACTGACTCAAAGCAGAGAGTCTTGGCTCGCAGCCGCCTGAGGGCTTCGACCTCTCATATCACAAATGACAGATGTGTCATTCATTTGAGGAAAAACGGCCTAATGTTGTTACAGCGCTCTCAACAGCCACAGAAAATTATGCTGCTTTTAAAAATTACATGAAAAAAATGCTGCTAAAAATAACGCCTGGTCACAGTTAAGTGTTGTAGTGTCAGTGATGTGGATGGGGATGCTGCGTCCTCCACTTCCCACCAGCATGCGATTTCTCTCTTCCTGCAGCTCCGTGCACAGGCAGGCCAGAGGATCGAGAGCAGGAAGCTTTTAGTGGCATCCGTCCCACTGTACTCCCACTGTGACAAGCACGCCATTTATTTTCTTATCACACTTTCTCTAATTTATCATGTCCTGAAAAAGACACGGCTTATCACACCCAGGATACGGGTGGTAATCTGCCTAATTAATACCCAGTTAGAGCCAGAAACAGCGGGAAAGATGGCACGAGTGACCTTAAAGCGAGAATGTCAACATGGCGAAAAATTTATAGCTGCTGCCTGGTGTTTTTCTTTTTATGTACAGATAACAAGTGATAGAGGAATCATGTAGATCCTTTACTCAAGTGAGAGTATCAATACAACAAAGTAGAAGCAGTTCTGCAGTCAAACTGTTACTTAAGTAGAAAAAGTCTGAGGGGTCTTGAGATGATTAATGGGAGGGGACAGAAGTTCAGATACACTAATTTATAATTTAATTGTGATATTTTGTATAATTCTACCTCTAATCTTACCTGACTGGATCTTAAACTGTCCAACCATTGAAACCATTTGAGAAGTTTTGAGGTCAAATGTTTCTTTGACGAATCTCACAGACCTCTCTAGAACAAGGTCTGACCAGGTACCCCAATGAGACACAGCTTTTTTGAAAGCTTTATTAGTTTGTCACTTCTGTTTATAGTATAATAATATTATACTATTACATACTATAGATTATATAGTATATAATCTTAAGCTCTAGCTGTCAAATATATGTAGATGGTACTAAAAAGTGCAATACGTTCTTCTGAAAAGTAGAAGGGTAGAAGTACAGCTGCGTTTCAACCAGAAAAGCCCCCAGAACTAGAAGTTCGATCAAGCACCGCGGTGGAAACGTGGCTGTAGAAATTGATTTAAAAGGGAAATCCTAAACAAAAGTACTTTCAAGGTACAGTAGTGGACTAACACCTGCAAAACCTTTCTGCCTGGCTGGATTTCTTTCAAACATGTCAGTATACCGTCTGAGCAGCCTGTTGCCTTTCGGTCAAAATCACTTGAGATTACTTTTTCAGGGTAAGATTAATAGCTTAATTTCTGGATATACATAGCTCGGTGAGCATCGCTGCAGCTTCACTCGTCCGTGAGGGGAAGAGCTGGAGGGGCATCAGGTGTGTCTCCTGCGCAGGCCTTTCCCTTCAGTGTGGTGTGTTACTCCGATGTGAACACGCAATCCGCAACGCAGATCCAACAATTTAGAGGCCGGCCGTTGAGCTTCACATCAACACCTCACATCAACAAAGCATGTGGGCGAATGCATCAACACTTACATAGGCAGCATGTGAGAGTGATAAATCAAATTCCCCGTCACTTACATACTCTGGAGTTTGTCTGCATGCAGAGAAGCAACTAGAGACTAGCTTTTATACTCCTAACTGAAAGACTAACAATGATCCTTCCTTATGGTTTGTGGTGTGAAAACAGACAAGAGTAGGGGTTGTTAAAGGTGGATACGCAGATATACTCTCAAAAGCAGAGGACAGACAATAAACTACAGAGAGACAGAGAGTAAACGCATCAGTTCACAGGCATTCATTGCCCATAAGTCCAGACAGACACATTACTGCAATCAAAGCCGTGGCAGACGCCAAATCCTCCCTTCACTGCATAACTAGATGCTTCAACTTATTTGGATTTATATGGACGTCCATGATATTGGGTTAATACTGTATTATAGAGCGCTCTGTTTCACTTACACAAACAGAGTCAGTAGGCCAGCAACACTGTGCAGCCTTGCTCCCTCTCTGTCATTCTGTCTCATCTTAGTCCAGGCCATCTGTTACAGACGCAGCTCAAATCTGTGGCATGAGGCTGACATATAAGTTACCTCTGTTATAGACCATTACTGACACACACCTCGCAGTAAACTAAAGCCAATGTGAGATGAGCAAGAACAGGTGCAGCTCTCTCCAATGTGAAGCTCGTCCCCTTTGAAAGTAATTGCGTGCTGACTGTTGAAACCCCCTCAAGTGTTGGGGACAGGATGTAGGAACAGGAGCTATGTATAGGCAGAAGCTAAAGCACGCATGCACCTATAACTAGACACACACACACACACACACACACACACACAGATGTACACATATATACTGTATAAAGGCAGTTTGACTCATCACATTATCATCAGTTCTCGCAAGACAGCCCACTCTGATCTGACAGAACACTTCTTACTTAACTAACAGCCTGACCAGACAGTCTGTCAATCTCACACACACACACACACTCGCTCACACGCTCACTTGCTCATGCAGTTTTCAAGACATAATATTTCCATTCGTGTAGACAAAGCGTGGAGAGTTAAGAGCAGAGAAGCGAGGATGCATCCACAGAAAAGAAAGGGGCGCTGATAACGATACTGGAGGGGGGCAGGGGTCTCTGGCTGTCACATCCATAAGATCATGAGTGACATGAGGGGAGGGGGGGGGGGGGGGGGGGGGGTCTCAGACATCGAACAGAAACGGGTTATGCAACTTATTATTCATTTGTCTCATGCCTTATTTCCATATTCTTTTGTTGCCGGAGCTTGATAGGCCCCGGCACGCACCTGGCACTTCCATGCCAACAAAGTCCTATCTGATGTGCTGCCACAGTGGCACACACACAAACGTGTACATGCATATTCACTCAATCAGACACAATACAGAGCACGTACAACTAACACACAGAGAGCTGTGTGAGCAAGGGGAAAGGTGGTAATTATTCAGGGGGTCCCAAGCTGGAGGTGGAGCCCCAAGAATCCATGGATGAATTGGACTTTCTCGTGGTGCTGCGGCCTTACGTGCCACTGGTTCACACGTTGTCAAAGTGCCCAGAATTCCCAGAGAGCCACATTCTTAGAGAGCTATTACAGAGGCATACCAAGTGTCCATCCTTCACTTGTGGACTCATTACAAGCACATGATGAGAGAGCTGTGTAAACTCTCCATCACGCTATAGCCATAAACACACACACACACACACACACACACACACACACACACACACACGCCAGCAAAGATTTAATGTGAATAGATACATGTGAAAGTTTAGCCCTTACCTTCCTCCGCTGAATTAGGCTGGAAAAACAGACAGAGAGACAGAAAGACACTCCACATCTCCACTACAGAATGACACTGACAGAGAGAGAGAGGGAGGGAGAGAGCATGAAAGAGAGAGAAAGAGGGAGATAGAGTGAGTGTGTGTGAGAGGGAGCGAGAGAGGGAGAGGGGGGTGAGAGAGGGGGTGGAGTCTGTTTGCTCCCTTTATCTGAGGGAGAGAGAGAGAGAGGTTGAGGGGGTGGATAGATGAATGGATGAGGGAAGGAGAAAAATATTTACAGAGCAGCACATACAATAAGTACACTGCCAAGCGAGGAAGTAAACAAAACGCTGTTGTCAGAGAGACAGGAGGAGAGAAAGAGATCAGAGGGAGAGAAAGGAGGAAAGTGGGAGAGACTTCTTTTTTTTTATTATTTGAGAGAAACAAAGGCACAAAGAGAGAGTCAACAAGAGAGAGTGACAGAGAAAGACGGAGGTGGAAAAATGAATAAACAAGTTTGTCTGGTCTCTAAAACTAATGTCTAGACATGTCTGACGGCGTTCGTTCCAGCTCTCCTCTAATGCCTCGCACAAATTTCTTCAAGGCCGCCTGGCAGACTGAGCCTCAAACTGTGGCATCCCTCACACGTCTGAACACTGTGCTAACTTGCATTTTTCAAGCTGTGGCATGTGAAAGTGTACCCAATTTTTTTCCTCCTCTATTTTTTCTTGTTTTTTGCTCACTTCTACTTTTTTTTAATGGAAAATGAATATAATTTCAACACATTTCTGGATCCACTCCATCCCTCATATGACAACACCACCCACCCCCCTCCCCTCCCCTCTTTCTCTCAGACACACTCCTCGCCTCACAGGGCTGCTCATCCAGACAGTATCTAGACACGCACAAACACACACACACACACACACACACACAGAGCTGAACAGCCCTCTGGTCCGTGCATGCCACTCGCTGGTCAGTCTGCAGCACTGCAGCTTGTTGATGGGCTTTCATGCCCCAGTTCACTGGAATGAATAAGACTCCAGTAGACTCTTGCAGGGAGATGTTGCCTATTGGCTTGACACAGTTAGATGGCCCCATTCCCAGCCAGCCGGGGGCCCTTTACCCTCGGCTCTCTGATGTACAGAAGGTAAAGTGGAGGGGGAAATGGATGATGCTCCTCAACTCATTAAGCAGGTATTTAAAACTTCTCAAATCCATCATTTTGTTTTTGTTCTGAAAGAACTTGTTCCCTGTAACACCATGATTGAAATGTGTGTTTTTTGGAGCTGAAACAATTAAATGACAATTCAATTCATAGTCACTCATCAGAAAATTAACTGCATTATTTTATAATGATAAAAAAAAAAACTGATTCCAGCCTCTCATATGAGAATATTTCCTGGTCCTTAGTCTGAATAACTTTGGATGTGGACTGCGAGAGATTTTAAGATGTCATCATCATCTCTGGGAACTTGTGATGGCATGTTTTGCTGTTTGCTGACTTATTGACCAAATCGTAAGTCATTTAATTGAAAAAATAATCAGCAAATTAAGTGATAATGAAAACAATCATTAGTTGCTGCCCTCTTTTTTTTAGCTTATGTTCTAAAAAAAATCACCATAATCGCATGTCACCCTCTGGACTTGCTCATAGTATTTGATTTCACTTGAATGTGAGAACAACTACAGCAAAGGTGTGTAATTTTAGATTAATGTTTTCTTTAGAAATGCAATGTGTAAAGTAAAGTTTCAAAGAGGATCCCTTTGAGGTAAATATTCTCTTGCATCTCTACATGTGTTCTGGTTTGGCTTTTGAAGCTGTGTGACTCAAGAGGAAATCTGACCTCATAACTCAACACGACTATGAATATATCATTTAAATGCAACTGTTCAGCAGCAGCAGCAGCAGCCACAGGAAAAAAAAAACTGAGCTCTAGTTTTTAAGTCATGGTTTTATTTCAGTGTTTCAGAGAGTTGCTTAGCTCTACAGTGTGTGACTGAGCAGCTAACCGAGGCTTTGCTGCGGTGCAGACGAGGAAATGGAGTTGCCACAGTGATACCAGACAAACCTCTCACACTTTCACCTCAGCACAAAGACTGCAGTTACGTTAAACATTCATCAAAACAAACTTGCTTTGACTTATGGCGTTACAGAAAGAAAAGAAAAAAACTCTTTATGCTCATAATTCAACGCACACATTTCACATTCACACATTTCGAGATGGACAACTCTATTTCCTTTTTAGTTTCTCAAAGCAAGTGTCACTCATGTTATTACAGCAGGAGAAGAGAGGACTTTATAATAAAACAACAGTAAAGGTCAACTTTTATCTGAATCCCACACACACTGAACCTTCGTCACTTCTCATTTCTGTTTTCTCGCAAAAACAGATAACAAAAGAGCAAAATATACATATTAAAGATGTGCATACTGTGGAGAACTGCAAAGCAACATCGTGGCATTCACTGGCAGTAACAGTATTTCCAGAGGGCAAGGAAAATCAGTGGAAGTAAGAGGATTGTGAAAAACAAACATACTAACACAACTAAAACCACACATGTCCTAACACATACAAGTGTATTTACATGTAACAGGGATCCACACATGAAACACACAAAACAGTCATTAGGAAGTAGTCAGACTGCCAAAGTGCAAACGAAACACTGCGAAGCTCCAGAGTGCTTCCTCATGAAGAAGATGCAGCTGTACAAACATTGACGCCGCATATATAAGTATGGGTACTGTGCTGTGATAGCTGATCATGATGCAGTAACTGGAGATTCTACGATATAGACACGATTTCAGACAATTGGACACAAATACATATGATAAGACATTTTCTTTGTGCGTAAACCACTGAAATAAATACAATCAATTTAGAGTTGTTATTCCGTATCACTGCCTCACATGGCTAATGCCTTGTTTGGATTGATATATTTATAATTTAATTATCAGGAGACTTGAATGTGTTTCAAAACGTCCCTCAAACGACGGTTTAACACTGATGAGCGCTTTTGATTTGACGTAACACTGTTATAGAGATTGTGAGATATTTTATTTCGTGAGCTGTGATGCAGTAGCTTGTAGTTACGTATTGATGACAGAAGAGTTTCAAGTAAAGTGATGGATAAATGCCTTTTCTCTGCTCTAACAGTTAGAAGCCATATACAATAACACAAATAGCCACCTGAGTTTTTGTATCCGACTGTTGTGATGCACCACGTAAATGTCTGCACTACAGCAATCTTTTTTTCTGTCATCCTGGTTGTACCCTGCAGTGAAATCATTAAACTGAATTAAAAAGACTTGGCAGTACTAACCTACACCTCATAAAAAACAATACGTGTGAAGCAGACACCACCGATTTACAGAACTGTCCTTGAGTTACTTCTTTATCAGCGTAACCGCTCCAGACTTCAAACAGCATACATTAACACAAACATCCTCCGCTCTCAGACGACGGCATCATACATATTTTGCTTAGACGTGCTTAAATATACTTATTTAAATCTATAGTCAGTGCTTTTTGTGCACCCAAGAGAGGAGAGGGACTGCTGCGGCACCTCCATGTTTATTCTGTCTATTCAAGAAAACATGGATCCCTTCCCCTGGCAGCTAGGCACACCAGGCAGGCAGACAGGACAGCAAGTCAAGTCTTTTTTGGGTCAAACTACTGCGCTCCAAAACCGGCTTTTCAGGCTTGACCTCAATACATAAACCCCCCTTAAATCCTGCAACCTTTTAACACGGGGGGTAGCTGAAGACCTGGGACTTAGCACTGAACATATGTTTATCCTCTTATATGGATCGATATGCACGGAGCTGGCGCCGGGAATGTCAACACATATTAAGTAATGATAATTCTGTTAAGTTTGGCCCATGTTTAAAGCAGGATTACAGGGATTTCTGTCAATTATTTTAGCATTTGTAAGTGGGGAATCGTTAAAAACACAATTTAATTGAAAAAAGGCACATTAAAAACATACAATAAAAAACTAAAATCTCATTTCTGCATTAATACACTGAGTTGGCTTTTTCTAAACACATCCTCGCTGCTCTTGTGTGAGTTATGAAATATAACTCCTTACAGTATCTATGTGCTTGGAACCTGTTTGTCTGCATTATACCCTAAGGCTTCATTTCTTTTTTCTAAAGATGCTCATGGTTTCCCTGAGGGAAGATCCACCATGGGAACCTTTTCTGTGGGAGACATTGGTGCAGGTTCTTTGCCGTCTGGCAGGCCGACAACCACCGACTCAGGTGGGGAGAGGGTGGGTTTCCCTGTACTGGCAGCGAATCCCTGAGCAATGTCGTCAAAGGTTCTTCCTTTGGTTTCAGGCACTCGCAGGAAGGTGAAGATGAAGAAGAAAATGAGGAGGACTGTGAAAATGATAAAGACGTACGGGCCACAGATTTCCTGAGAGAAGAGGAGAGATGTGTTTGTTGTGGGATAAACTGCAAGGTAAGTTCAAACCACTCGTTCATGAAGAGCATTTGGGTGTAGTACATGTATTCATACCTCCAGTTTAGGGAAACCAAGCCCCACCAGGAAGTTGGCGGTCCAGTTGGAGAAACCGGACACGGCCATGGCAGCAGGTCGGGGCCCCTGGGAGAAGAGCTCAGCCACGATGAACCAAGGAATGGGACCTGGACCCATCTCAAAACTGGCAACAAAGCCTAACACAGCCACAATGGCCAGGTAGCTTAGAGACGGTGTGGTCTGCTGCTCGGAGAGAGAAACAGAGAGAAAAGAGTATTGTAATGAGGGAACATTAGAGAGACATTTTATTTCCGCAGGCAAAAAGCTCAAAGAACATGAACTTACCACTAAAGAGAGCGAGATTGTCATAACGAGGGCACAAATGGCCATTCCAGCCAGTCCAATCAGGTGCAGCGTCCTTCGCCCCGCCTTTTCAACTAGGAAGAGCTGGTTCGGGGGAAAAAAAAAGGGATTGATAAATAATCCAGAAAATATAAAACACACTACATTGTGAGAAAACAAATCAGGTAGTCAAACACTTACAGAGACAACAGTAAACACAGTGTTGACGACTCCAGCTCCGATAGTAGCGTAGATGGGTTGAGTTACACCAGCGGTGTCAAATAGGCCTGTGGAGTAGTAAAAGACCTGAGAGGGGAGAAAGAGGAAGAGTTACTATTTGGGGCTGCTATTGATCTCATATTAACGTAAGTTCAGTCTTTAAATAACATCACATTGATCTGTATTAATTGATTTTTTTTGGCAACTTTGGGCAGAGCACCAAGCTCTAATCACACACTGACATATTACCACCTTTTAAAGTTGATAAGGCAAAACTGCTAGTTTACACTTATAGCAAACATGAAGCAAATTAGCAAACATGAAGCATATTAACATACATTTGGAGTTTTTCGTCTGGCAACCTGACGAATCTAAGTCTAATATTCACTCTCTTTTAGCTTCGTTTTGGTCTCCACCAACTTCTGAGGGAAATATCTTCTTCCTTAGCTGCTAAATGCTCCTCTATGTACACCAGCAAGTTGCTAACTTTGTCTGCTGTTTGGCACTGGGCAGGTGGTGTACAGTGAGATTCTTAGATAGGGAGCTAAAACAATAAATGTTGTGTGCTGTAAAGGCAAAACAATGAGCTAATAGAAGCTAAAATGCTGTGTGGAGGTGAGCTGAACAGCAGAGTCAGGTGATAGTTCTTTGTGTAAAAATACATAATGTAAAAAATATTGATTAGTAAAGCTTTAACTCTTTTGAACAGTGACAAAGTTGGAACGAGCTGCATTGTGTAGAATTGTACTAGCTAGTGGGTGATGTAGGTCGTGAGTGTTAATGTGTCTGTCAGTGGTCAGTCGATGTCAATCGATGTTGTAGCCTTTAGCTGCGGGCTGCAGCAGTTTCACTGTGATTGTCGGGTCAGACGCTTGAACTGTCAACACGTTCAGTCAGCCTGGTTACATGACCTTATTAACAAAATACCTATTCCCATTGACCCTCAGAGGATTACATTATTCCACTCAATCTAACATTGCCTGGAGCCAAGAGGCTTCTCCTGTCATCTGCTTGTCTGAAACAGTCGTATCAATTCAATGAATGCTCCTTTAAAGATTCAAGTTTGAGTTTAAAGACTGCCTGCCCACTTCATGTAGACTGACATCTGATGATTACAACATTATACCTCTATAACTATGATGTCTACTCACAGCGTTGATGCCAGACAGCTGCTGAGAGAGCTGGAGGACGATAGCGATAATGATTGGTTGGCGATATTTTGGGGAGCGGAAGAGTTCGGGGATGGTCACTTTCTTTTCCATGGCCATCTTCATCCCTTCTTCCTTCATCTCTTGAATATCGTCGCTCACATCTTCACTGCCCCGCAGGCGCACCAGTGCTACAAGGAGAAGACGGGATGGATGAACAGAGAGGAAGTCAGTACATTATTATGCAAATATAATGTCAAAGAAAAGAGAGGCTGCAAAGGTCTAGGAACATCACATAACATGATAAAATTTTAATAAATCACAAAGCCACCTCATCTTCATGACATGCTTCAATCCACGGATCATTAAAAATCCATGAGTCATTCTAGATTCAGTCTTATTAAAACCTGACGCTGCCATCTTGTTGGCAGCGTCTCAACTGTTTCCAGACTGACCTTTTCTTGCCTCCTCCTCCTGGTTGAGGACAATGAGCAGGTAGCGGGGGCTTTCAGGGCAGAAGGGCAACATGATGCTCTGCAACACGGCGGGCAGGGCGGTCAGAGCCAGCAGCAGAGGCCACAAAGTGTCTGAGCCCAGCAGAAACTCGAGACCAAAGATCTAAAATACAGAGACAACAGGGAATGAAGTATTTGTAATGGATGTATTTAAATCTGTTTAAGTGAAATGGAGCAGTCTCAGAAAAATACCCTCATGAGGGCAGGGTACCTGAAAATGCTATATGTTCTATAATCACCATATCACACCCCCCGTACCTGTGCCACCAGGATACCAATCACTACACCCAGCTGGTGCAGAGTGCCGAAAGCTCCTCGGAGAGCGGTGGGAGCGATCTCGCCCACGTACATGGGAGTCAGTCCCGTGCACAGACCGCAGAACACACCAATGACCAAGCGGCCGACAATGACCATCTCAAAAGATCGACTCAGGGTCGACAAGCCCATCAGACCACCGCCAATAAGAGCGAGGATATTATTTATCAACATGGACTTGCGCCTGGTGATGACAATGAAGAAGGAAGGACATAGTTAGTGAGAGTAAAGAGAAAAACTAAAAAAAAAAAGCAACTGTACAAAGTCTGAAAAAGAGGCTGCAACTTTTTTTTTTCTTACAAAATTTGCAGTTTATTTTCTCAATTCATTGACTAACTGTGATTTCCCAGGGTTCAAACTGATCAGTCCAAACACAAAGATAGTGAATTTATGAATTTATGAAAAGAAAAGTATCAAATCTTCACATTTGAGAGGCTGATACCAGCAAATGTTTGCCATTTGTGCTTGCTAAGTGAAGGCATTTCTTGATCTATCATCAATTACACTATCTAGTATCTTGTATTAAAGCATTTTCTGCACCTCTGTGTTTAGTCCTTTTGTGCTCACCTGCCAAATTTGTTGACCATGGCTCCAACAGAGAAGGATCCGATCATGCCTCCCACACTGAAGATGGCCACAGAAAAACTCCACACCATGGTGTTTGTTCCTTTGCTGAAAGGCTCCCCGTACCGCTCCATAGACACATTCTGGAAAAACCTGCGCAGTTTCTGTCACACCACAGAAAAGAATGGCAAAGTTAGAGGCGGCTGCTTCTAAGAGAGCTTTTGTCTTATGTAGGAGACTGTGCTTAATGTATATTAGGGAGGATTTGACATATCCACATGGGGGCAGTAAAGCTTTTAGCATTGGTTTATTGCACTGCCAAACCTCATGTCTGGCACCTTAACTTAATTTAGTTCAGAGCAGACCTACTTATAAAACCAAACCAGATACTTGATACAAAAAACAGAGTCTTTAACTGTGTGTCACTGTAGAAGATTACTACAATCTTAATACCAGAAAATGAGAGAAGATGTGGTATTGTATCGCTGTCTGAAAACATGGAGACACTAAATGTCCAGTATTCATCCAGCTGGTGTGGCTAGCATACTGCAAACACTCACACATCCAGAGCAACACACACACCTGCTCTGGCGCATTGATGACCCCAGTGTTGTAGCCAAACTGTAGCGAGCCGATGACTGCTGTTGAAACGCAGTAGAGAAGGTAGACTGTCAGCTTCTTCTTCGGCTGTTGATGGAGAAACAGACAGAGAAATGTGACGGATTAAAACAATGAGTGGGTGCATCTCATGTACAATCATCCCCTCAGTCTTCATGGTGGACAAGGCCTGTCCCTGGCTCTACAAAGCTCTCGTTGTTTATAGTGACACTGGTAATTACAACAATGAGCCTTTCTACATCTGCTCTCCTTCCTTGTTTTCAGCCCGCTGCATTAGAAACTGCAGGCTCGCTGCACTGCTGTGAGAGACAGGTATTACAACACTGGGCTCCAGGACTCGCAGCTCTGAGGTACTTCTCAGCTAAGTAGCTAAATACACCCCGAGAGAATAAGACTGAATCCTATTGTAAGTGTTTTTTCCCCGCTGGTTTCAGAATTAAAGTGGATTTAGCTCCTAATAACAAGCTAATACACCTGACATTAATCCCTTGCATGGCAGGGGAGTGAAACTTACAATATGTTAAAGTATCAAAGCAAGCAGAACTGAAGGTAGTCATTAGTTTGAATAAAGTCGCCAGTTCCCAGTCTATTATGTAGAGACATGTCAAAGATGAACATCCCCAAACAAAGTTTCACTTTGACTTAAGAACTAACCCAATCTCTTATGTATTTACTATGATGCTTAAACTTTCTAAAAAGTTTTGTAAAAGTTATTAATCATATCCAGAGTTAAAGTCCAAAAAGGCTCAATAATGAAAGAAAATCCATAAATCCAACCTGCTGCTGTTTCAGCACTAACTCGACTTTGCAACATCACTGAAACATTCATGATGTCCACCAGCAAATGAATACACTGTTTTGTACAATTTGTAATCACAGTCAAGTCAAAAAATAACCTCATGTAGCAACAAACATGTTCAAAGCCCGGCACAGCGAGTTTTGTCCCACGCATTTACCGTACATGATATCACTATCTGCACAGATAAAATACCAAATTCCTCCAAATGTCATGAAACAGTGTGTTCATTTGGAAAAAATGCCTTAATATGAAAATCAAAAGGGAAGTTAAAAGAGTCTCCCTCTTCTGATCTACTGAGTTTCAACTGAGAACTCCAGGTTCCTTATTGACAACAAAAGCATTAGAAATGTATTTTAAGCACATGATATTCACGGCTGCTTGTATCAGGTGCCTGTTGAGTTACCATAAACCACCACTCGACACAGTGAAACAGCACAAGAGGAAGTGAAGAATTACTTGAAATGATGACAGTGGAATGATGTCAGAAAATATTTCACCACAGTCAGATAGTGGTATAGTTGTAATCAAGCTACACCGTGTTTCTAAGAGTGATATGATGGTCCAACAAAAGCCGAACGTACTGGCGTTACGTCTGTGACGGACAGAGAGTATCTTGAATGTCTTGAAAATAGGAAATGCTGCATATGTGATAAAGTGACAGGGGGAAGGAAATACAACTCGCTGGTAAAAGAAATGCATGATAAAGTTGAGGAGGGAAAAAATAATAAGTGATCTAATGGTTGATAATAATAATCAAATAATGTTACATCTGTTATTTTACAATCAATACATTGAAGTCGAACAAGATGACCTCAGATAACCTAAAAAGAAAATAAAGGGTGCAGCACAGTCTTATCTTTCTAGAGGATTTTTAGATGAGGAACAACTGCATGCAAGTGTGTGGTTGTGTGTGTACATGTGTGTGTGTGTGTGTGTGTGTGTGTGTGTCTGTGTGTGTGTGTGTGTGTGTGAAACAGATATGTCAGATAGATCTGCAGGGGCACGTTGCTGTTGAGTAAGATTTAGACAAGATGACTCCACCTTTTAATCACCCTCTTGTTACAACAGTGTCTCTAACTGGGGAGCGTCCCACTGAGTGAGAAGCGTCGTGTATGTTATGGCCATGATGCAGCTGACGGTGTATCAACATGTTGTGAGGCATGTGGCTGCGCTGGCATGTATTCATTTGACCAACCTCTGCAGCTGTAGATACAACATATACCTGTTCACATTCGTCATTCCGCACACTGTCAAAAAAACTTATGATCGATAAGCAACCGCGATTAATTATTGATTACCTGCCAAGAAATGTAAACAGTAATGCGAATACTCACTGAGCTGAGATTAGTGCTCAGAAAATATGGACTTGTTGAACTTTTGCACTTCCAACTGTCCGCGCATGAAGATCATGTGATATGACTGAAAGCTCCAGAACAAGTACTAAATTGACCTTGTGGCGACATTTCTTAACTGCTGTTTTCAAGGTCAAGAATGAATTTTACTCTCTTCATTTGGTCATTTCTTGTGCTTACGTTTAGTTATTTTTTTTAACCCCTAACATTAAATTTGTATTTTTTTTTTAGAAAACTTAAGAAATTACTCCAAACCACGTGACACTGTATTTCAACAGCGTTAAGATTTCAGCATTTCACCATCTCTCGCAATAGTCAGAAGAATGATGCTGGACTAACGCCTGCCTCTTTTCTTCAACACTCAACTTCCACATTCATATCATCTTAATCCCTATTTCTCATTCCCACATTTAATACATAGTTACTTCTCTTATTTTTAACTATATTGCATTTACCTTTTGTTGTGTCTCTTCATGAACCTTAGCTTTGCAGCCATCCTGTTACACAATTTTCTCTTCAGCTCAGCACATCTGATTAATATTCACCGGGCAAATGCGTATCACGGTGCACTCATTTTGTGCATTTTGCAGGGCATGCCAGTATTAGAGTAGTATGATGGGCAGCTACACCAACACAGTGGATGTGAAAATCTTAAGTAACCGCCATTAAAATGAAGTAACTGCATGCAACATGTTTCAAAACAGAAACCACAGGAAAGGTTAGCAAAGGCACAGCGAGTTCAGAGACAGCAGAAAATTCATGTTGATTTTAATTTTTTTTTTTCAGTTGACAAACACTTGGTGTTTACAAATTTATCACCAGTTTTCACCAGTACCAAGTTGTCAACCCTCCCCTTTTTCCAGATCTCTCTTCATCATTGCTATTCACTCAACCCACCTCTCTACGCAAGCATACAAATTAAAGCAAGAAACTAACTTGCACACTCAAGTTCAAACTTGCCATCCACCAGCCCAGTCTCCCTGTCTTTCCCTATTAGTCACATCCTGAAGTACACATCTCACATCCCCAGTTCCTGCTCTTGCCAGAGAGGAAAAATACAGAATTACCAGCCTATATAAGACAGTCTAAGTCACTGGGAGGTGCTGGGACAAAACAGGCTCAGTAAAACAAACATTGGGCAACAGCCAGGCTGACACTCTTCCTCAGGGAAGCACTGGGAATTTTAACAGACGATAAAATATGTGTTTACGTTGTATGTGAAAAATGATTGTAAGTTTAGAAAAAATGACAGCGTTGCAGAAGCAGATACCCAGCACAGCAGTAAACCAGGAAACTATTATATTCACCTTCTCATCCTCCATCCGCTCCATCTTTGCTGCTTGTTAGAAGATAATCCGAGGAAAACCACAGGAACGCTTCAGATCACACACTGAGGCTTCTTGCACTGAGCTGCTTTTTACTCCTTATGAACACACCCCTCTGGGACAAGCAGTATAAATACCTGAAAAGAAACAAACACAGGAAGCAGATATGATAACTCTGTAGCAAACATTCATTATACTTCTTCTTAAATAAAGAGACAAAAACATCTTCAGCATTACAATATTAAAATAGATCCCGAGGCTTCGGACTGAAACTACTACTATTCCCTACATCTTCTACCAGTAAAGACTGTGGACTACAGACCTACAGAACTCAGTGCACAACCCGGCCCAGACAGATGAAGCACTTTGCTGCACTCTCTGAATTCAACAGGAGTCAGTGAGTAAACCCCTCCCTCTGCTTCCCTCTTCACCCTCCTCCTCTGCTCTCTCTAATTATGAAATGTGAAGAGGAAAGTGATGTAACTCGAGCTCTTCAAATGTAATTATTGTCGCTTTGCTTATTCTGAACAATACAGAGATAAAACAGCATCTCAGTGGCCTGCAGAGACTTTAACAATCCACATGGTGCGATGGAGCTGCAGGTGATGCTGCGCTACTCGACTGGAATTTAAAAAGAAATTAAGTTGAAAATATTTCATGACATGCTCTGAGTTAGTTTTAATATAATAAAATGATAAACCGAAATCTAAAATTAACTACTGACGAGATTTTTTCCTAGTGACAAACCGCATGAATGAGTCGGAGTGATGAATAAAAATAAATGTTTGTTTACCGGTATGTGGTGCCAGCCCTGATATATCCAGTAAACCCGTCTTGTTCGGACCTGCTTGATATGACAGATGATCAGTCCTTCTTTCTGTCTGTGCTTTTATAGAAAGTGGTAAAGTTTTCAGGCACGTTTTATTCATCCTCTCTTACTCATAAATTCACGAGCGGTCCGCCGTGCGCAAAACACGTAGGCTTGAATTTCCAGTGTATCCGCTGTGTCGTAATGCCGGTGGCAGCGGCGCAGACGCGTTTACGAAGAAATTGGGGACGTGCTCGGGCGAGCGTACGGAGCAGAGATGGAGAACAAACGGCAGCCGGTGAAAGGAGGCTCTGTGCCGCTGCTGGCCCCGTCGGCTGCCCACCGGGGGCGCGAGAACAAAAGGCAATGAGCGCGGAGCTCAGATACAAAGCCCGGTCATGCAAAAATCATAAGACCGGCTCAGTGGGTGGCAAACAAATGGGGAGCCCTCATAATTCTTCATCAGCTATGTCTAATCTTTCACAGCCCACCTAAATCTCAGTCTGGAATTTGACAAGTTTTCCAGAAAAATGCGAGGTTGTAAATCCAGTAAGTGAGCAGGGTAGGTTCCTATTTTTACTGTTCTGGTAATGGTCTGGAAGTGTATTAAACAAAGACTCTCACAAATATGTCCAGCTTCAAGAAACAACTGAAAGATATGAAAGATTATCAGCACAGAGCCTTACAGGAAGGATTTTAAGAAATACTAAGGCAACTGGTGAATACAGCAACAACCAGACAACAAAAACAAGTCTGTAAATAAGTCTGTCTGTTTGAACTTTTCCGATTTTATTCATTAAATTACGTATTCAATTATATATATTATATATATATATTGAAATCCTATGCAGCCCATTAGGCCTACTGAATCCAGGATTTAGTTCCCAGGTTGTTAAAACCAACAAATACCCAGGACATGACCTCTGTGTCCTACAGCAGCCTGGTCAGTATTATACAAGGACAGCTTCTAATTATGCAAAAATAGATAATGGAGTAATTAGGAGTTTTGGTCCTCACCAATCAAAATCACTGTCTTAACTTGGCCTCAAATACCAGGCCGCTCTGTTTCAGCTGGTTTCGGATGGTCTGGGCCCAGCCTTCTGAGCTCTTTTCATCTGACATTTGATCGTATAAATTGTACATAACAGTCCAATTCGAGCAATGTTAGACACACTGTAAACACAGCTAATATCTGCTTTCGGTCTGAACCAAATGAATGGAAATAAGATATTTGGTGTTGCTATCAAAACTAAATATATGTCAATTATTTATATTCCTATTTTAATGCTCTCCTTTGTTACAGTTTTTAGTTTTAAAACAGCATCTAACTTCATGAAAGGCAGATTATTTCTAACAGTACACACAAGTCATGCCTTTTTGAACTGGTGAGAACTCATCTCTGTGGTCATCCTTTATATGACTTATGGAGCGGTCATTACACACTGTATCAGAATTTAGAGATGACTCCCTCATCCATGACAGGAGAGGAGTCACTCTGAAAACAGGAAGCAGTAAACATGTGTTTCCAGCAGATGTTCAAACCGCATAGAAAACTAAACCCAAACCATGACAACCCTGACACATGACTTTGAATATCAAACAATGACAACAGGTTATATATCTATATACTTTACTGATATACTTTTGAACACCTCAAAACATACAAGCCTACTTTTGGAAAGGTCCACTCACATTACAAGTCATGCAGTGATGAACGTTAGAGCCTCTGTGTCTGTTTTTCTAAATTAAGATAAACCACACAGATAAACTACACATTTCCTGAGGCCTGCAAAGCAGAGGTAATTCATCAATAATGCATTTGATTCAATTCAACAGTGAGATGATTTTTTTTTTTTTTTTACAAAAAGAAAGTTACCGGACATCTGTGGTGGCAGTGCCTTAAAAGTCATGTCCGGTTCATGTGGTTTCTATGTGTAATTCACTTAGTTGGAATTACAGTTATCAGTCAGTCTTGAAATCAGCAACCATCACACAATGCCCTGAAAATAAACGGAAGTAACAGAGAGTGAAAGAGAGAGGACGTGCAGAATTTCAGGTTCAATTTTTGCAGTGCCCTAAGTGCTTGTACTTGACTTTTTTTTTTTAATTTAGAAACTACACCTCTCTGTCCCAGCATCCCCTGAGCCGTTGCCGTGGAAACTGATCCTGCAGCATCTCCTCCAGTGACCCGGCCTGAGTGAGCAAATGAAATTATAACACATCTGCAAAGAGCAAACAGATAACAGAGAGAGAGAGAGAGAGAGAGAGAGAGAGAGAGAGAGAGAGAGGGCGAGAGAGGATTACCAACCACATCCTGCAGGCTGGGCCCGAAACGTCTGTGTAGTGAACTGTTGGCAATGTTTTCACGAAAGTGAAAATGTCACATTTCTGTCTGTGCTGCTACCCTGTAAAACACCATACAGTTATTTAGTGGAATCAATTGATTGTTTCTCATTAACTTGATATAGATATACAACTTTTGTTAAATTCAACTTAATTCAAGTCAAAATTTGTAGTTTTGGTTCAGACCACTAAAGAACTTCTAAACAGGAAATGATGCACAAATGAATGAAGACATGATGGCACCCTGGAGTGTGTCTATATGTGAAGATAAATCATGGCTGTTAGGCTCCAACAGAAGCAGCCACTGCACAAACTGAGAAAAGAAGAACTGAGAAGAACAAATTATACATTTTGACTGAACCTAAAATGTTAAGGCAGGCCTTTCACTCACATTTTAAAACTGAAACAAGTCAGATTTTACAATGTAGCTGGAAGCACCCTGTAAGATTTCAAAAAAAAGTAAGATAAAGTCAACGAGTAGAGCCTGTTCCTTCCTTTGCTTGCTTTCTGTGACCATAGTATTGCACCACACCAAAGCAGCCAATTTATGTCTCGCTTTAACAATGCTTGGATTTGGAACAACAAAAAGCATTGATAAACACAAGTAATGAACTTCTATAACCAAAGATTTCCCATATAGCTCAAAGGTTAAGGGACATTACATATATCTAGATTACTTCAGCACTTAATTGAACCTATTCCAAAAGGCCTTTCGTACATTGAGAAAATTATTTAAACAGTCATGTTTAAAATGGATGCTTTGTTGCATCAAATAGAAATATTCTAAATATTGTTTGCATAAGTTCATACGTTTGAAAATGAAAGACATGAACCTAATCTGTTGGTGCAGGTTCACCAGGATTACAACCTAATTTATTCGGTTAATCTGCTGCTACAGAGGGATGGAGAAGTATGTGGACAGTTTTTACTGATCTAAATTTTGCTCCACAGTGCCACCTTGTGTTTTTTTTTTACATTGACTCTTGTTGACTTCCAACACTGACCAAATATGTCATCATACAATGCTGTCCACAGTTCCCTGAAAGTCACAACTCCATGGAAATAGTTTCTTGTAATGTCCCACTCACTTTTAGTGACTTTTTCAGAAATTCACAAGCACAGCTATGAGGGCGGTATCAGTAAAAACAAAAATCCCAAGGGGAGAAGTTTATTTGGTCTACAAGTGAGCACGGAGGAGGGACACCCACCCATTCAGGCAAGTCAGAACATATTGTAGCATAGCTGAGGTGAACGGGTGCAAGTAGAAGTTGTGGTGAGTTGATGATAATCAAAGGAAGATTACAGCTGTGCTCTGGGAACAGAAGTGCTAGAACTGAACTGTAACACAATGCTATTCATTTAATTAAAACTTTGCCTTTTATATGTTGGCCTGTCTCAGCAGGCAGTCAGCTGGTTTAAAAACTACTTTACTGACAGATCGCAGTGTGTGAAGGTAAACGTGCTCTGCCTCAGAGCATTAAATTCATCCAAATATTTCCCATCTCCAGAGTTACATCAACATTAACAAACAACAGCCTCAAGGCCTTTGAGTTTAAAATGTACAAGTTAGGAAGTTGTTTGGCCAGTGACATGCTAGTCTCTGTCTATGGGCGCCACAGTGTGGTTAAAATTGGGAATGACAACAAAATAAGCATTTGATTTCAAAACACTGCCACTCTGTGGGAAAAATCATTTCTGGTGAAAGTACGATTTGGAGTATGTTGGTGAAGGCAACATGAGCATTCAAAAAAATCAAGACAGATAAAGGCTATATTGGGTAATCCGGGAGGACTACAGTCCAATCTAGAGTAAGACTGGAGATAATGGCAATATCTCCAGTCCAAAATAAACCTGATGACTAAAGCAGTATCTGTACATTATGAAAAATTGGGTTACTATTGAGAATGTTATTAAGGTAATACATCACTGTGATTTTTCAGGATTTCCATTGGACCTCCATATACCCAGTGACATAATACCTGTTCATTACAGAAAGATACATACAGAAAGATTTCCAGCCCAAATTATAGTACAATCGATTATGACACAAAATCAATAAAGCTGCCATTAACAGAAGTCTATTAGATTTTCCAGTTTTTAAAATGTTTCTTGTTGTTAGTAAATGAAAGAGATGAGACCGTATAGCTTGACTGTACTTATACATTATATATATATATATATATATATATATATATATACACACACATACATATATATACACCGCATTCCAAATTATTATGCAAATTGGATTTAAGTGTCATAAACATTTAATTTTTTGTTTTTCAATTAAACTCATGGATAGTATTGTGTCTCAGGGCTCTTTGGATCATTGAAATCAATCTCAGACACCAGCGATAATTAGTTTGCTAGGTGAGAACAATCAATGGAAAACTACTTAAGAAGGACGTTCCACATTATTAAGCAGGCCACAGGTTTCAAGCACTATGGGAAAGAAAAGGGATCTCTGCTGCCGAAAAGCGTCAAATAGTGCAATACCTTGGACAAGGTATGAAAACATTAGATATATAACAAAAACTTAAGCGTGATCGTCGTACTGTAAAGAGATTTGTGGCTGATTCAGAGCACAGACGGGTTCGTGCAGATAAAGGCATAATGAGGAAGGTTTCTGCCAGACAAATTCATCGGATTAAGAGAGCAGCTGCTAAAATGCCATTACAAAGCAGCAAACAGGTATTTGAAGCTGCTTGTGCCTCTGGAGTCCCGCGAACCTCAAGGTGTAGGATCCTCCAGAGATTTGCAGTTGTGCATGAACCTGCTATTCGGCCACCTCTAAACAACGCTCACAAGCAGAAACGGTTGCAGTGGGCTCAGAAATACATGAAGACTAATTTTCAAAGTCTTGTTTACTGATGAGTGCCGTGCAACCCTGGATGGTCCAGATGGATGGAGTAGTGGATGGCCACCATGTCAACAAGGCTGCGACGTCAGCAAGGAGGTGGCGGAGTCATGTTTTGGGCTGGAATCATTGGGAGAGAGCTGGTGGGCCTCTTTAGGGTCCCTGAAGGTGTGAAAATGACCTCGGCAAAGTATGTAGAGTTTCTGACAATCATCTACATGCATGACGATGCACCATCTCATGCTGCAAAGAATACCTCTGTGTCATTGGCTGCTATGGGCATAAAAGGAGAGAAACTCATGGTGTGGCCTCCATCTTCCCCTGACCTCAACCCTATTGAGAACCTTTGGAGCATCCTCAAGCAAAAGATCTGTGAGGGTGGGAAGCAGTTCACATGAAAACAGAAGCTCTGGGAGGTTATTCTGATCCTGCAAAGAAATTCAAGCAGAAACTCTCCAAAAACTCACAAGTTCAATGGATGCAAGAATTGTGAAGGTGATATCAAAGAAGGGGTCCTATGTTAACATGTAACTTGGCCTGTTAAGATGTTTTTGATTTTAATAGCTTTTGATTTCAGTAAATATGACCTAATGCTGCAAAGTCAACAAATTACCATTTTTGGTTCTTTACAACCTATAAAAATGTTTTGAAACTCTATTGTGCATAATAATTTGGAACAGTGCATTTTGACTTTATTTTTGAAAAAAATACTGTTATCATTGGGAGGTTTGTTCAATAAAATTTTAATTATACTCTAACAGTTGATGACTTGAAAATTATACTGACTATCATTTGCATCGACTATTTAGGAAAATCTGAGAAAAATAACATTTGCATAATAATTTGGAACGCGCTGTATAGTATAGTGTGTGTGTGTGTGTGTGTGTGTGTGTGTGTGTGAATGAAGTATTTATTGGACAATCCGAGTGTCAGTTGTCAGATAAACTTAATTCATAGTGTTACCTTGCCCTGCCTTAAATATGGTTGCGATTAACTACCAGAGAAGAAAACATTTCCATTTCATCTACCCCTAAATAGGTACAGTACTTAACAATATCAAATCCAGTGAGAGGCAACTAGGCCTGTTTTGTAAATTAAGTTGCTGATTTAAGGAAAACATTATCCATGCCCAGCTTAGAGAAATACCCCAGAGTTCAATTAAGTACAACACAACATTAAAGCTTAAGTAATAAACAACGCCCCTTTAATTAAATCTGCATTAAATTTATTGATTAAACACTGCCGAAGAGTAAAGATTGGAAACAAACTTCAGACCATGACATGCAGCGTAAAAACTTGTGCGTGTTTATAATTTAGGTTTAAAGTTTAAGTAACATTAGTGATGACGAAGATGCGATAGCTGTAAGGAATTCATGTATGTTTTAAGGTCCACTACAGTACAGAGGTAAAGGTGTAAGTAACAATTGACTGTCCTGAGCCATAACGGTTGGAGATTTCAGATCCTGCCTGCGAAAGATCCATTTTCGATCTGCTCATCCCATTTCGCAACCTGCAAGAGACAGAGCAAAATATCAGCCATATATTCTGTGAATGTGTTTATCTGCCATTCCTTTCTTTTAATTTAATGTAGGTCTCAGAACCTCAAACACTACCTAAAGTTAAATTATTGACAGCCACGGAACAAAAATAAGTGGCACTTGATGCCTCAACATTAAAAATGAAGGAAGCAAAAGAAAACAAAGTACAAAATGGCAAGAAGCAGTAAAGTATCAAGACTGTCTGGGCTACATACGCTAGCCTTGGCTAACGAGCACCGACTATATTCACTTCCAAACGACCATTGTGGTATATTCCCCAAAGGACACGTGAACATATGTTAAGAGTGAACTATCAGAGCTGAAGCCCTCCAACTTACCCAGCTCATGGGACACAGGCTCTTATAAACCCTCATGTACCACTGACAGGGAGTCAGATCCTGGTCTTTGGCTGTCAGGGCCTTGTTGCACCTGTGGTAGTCTGGAACATAAAAATAACAAAAAGGGCTCAAGATGTCAATTATACAACATTCACACCAATAACACTGCAAAACAAAGCTACAAATATCTAAGAATAGCAGCATGACAACATCCAAGTCTGGACAGAAAAAGTGTAACACAGAGCTTATCCTAATTGTCTAAATGTGAAGTGCTAAGTGATTAATCATACCCCTGTTAGGAAGTTGTGAGGCAGTTAGCTAGCTTCATCATAATACTTTGAACTATTACCATTATCATTTGTTTAATTATCACAAGGAAATTGGCCAACATTTCTATTGCAACATTCAAAAAAGAGCAAATTACATTGTGCTGTTTTGTGTTTTTGTTTTGTTTTTTATGACCAATGGATTAATCAGTTTTCAATCAAGAATGTAATTAGCATATTAATCAGCAGTAATAATCATTAGTTGCAGGTTGCAAGAGGAATTTGTCAACAATTTGCAATTTAATACTACTAATGTTGTGCAGAGATCATATCCTAAAAGCTTTTTCATGTGAATGAATGATGACAGATTTGTAAGCCCGTGTTAACTGTCAGCCATCTTTGGTATGGTGCACAATGTAAATCTGATGGTTGGGTTAAGAAAACACTATATGTTAAGATGTATACAATGTCCTTTTATACGTTGTGTGATTAGTTTAATTAAAAGTCTTGATTGTCCCAACCCAGGTAATTCTGGTAACAGTTGCGGGTCTGGTTGGTGTTGGGGAATCGGGCGTCAAAGGGAGCCGTCCTGTAGTTCTTCAGCTTCTCATCAATAGTCTCAGCCATTTTTAATCAGCTACAGATACACGTCCGAACGATTCTGGGAAAAGGGCATAGGGTGGATTAATTTATAGCTGCCAATAGGTTTATACAAATGTCAGATGAAGGCAGCGATCAGTTTAACCTCAACACACAAACACACAAGGCTCGACGTCATCCGGCTAAGCTACATATAGCGTCATAATCAAATGTTAACATTAGCTTTGTGATACGATGTTTTACGCTTGTTTTACGCTCCTGAATCTTTAATTGTTATCAGCCGTAAGTATAAATTTGTGCTGACAGAAACAAAGAATAGAACCGCGTTACAACCACAGTGTTAGCTTTGATTACCCGTTAGCATGTTAGCTCACTAGCTAACACGTATCTACACTTGATCGATAACTAACACGCTTGAAAACGCCTAGTTGTTCCAACAGTTTTGGTAGATTAAAACACGAGAAAGCCTGTCAAATAAAGTTGAAGAAGTTGAAGGTCGTGCAGAAAAAAATAACACCAAATATCAGTTGCCGACAGCTAACCTTGGGACGCTTCTTGCTGTGTCCTCTTCAGAGAGATGTCCTTCTTCGTCAACGCGCACAGGATGCTGGGATATCGGGGGGATGCTCCTCCCCCTTCTCTTCTTCTTCTTCTTCTTCTTCTTCTGCTGCTTCTACTTCTTCTCCTAACTAGCATTTAGCTAATAATAATGGTAAATAAATGAAAGAAAATTAAAATGAAAAAGAAAATTTGTTCTCCTAAGATGATGAAACTGAAAACGCTATCATTATATCTCAAAGGTTGAGTATCAGCTCCTTCTTCTCAGCATCATATTTAGACAGTAAAACATAAACTGTTATAAAGTTTTTTCTCCCTGTACTCAAGTTCAGTTTTCATGTTCCAAAAAACATTTCTACTGAGTTTTGTTGAGTTTTAAAACCTGTAATAATTATCACTTGCCTATCTTCTCTTGTAATCATGTATTTGTGTCAAAATGGTAGTTGTAATGGCAGAAGTCAAATAATCACAGTAAAAGCAAATATCTTGTAAGAAAAGCCCCAGATATACTTACTTATAATTTCTGTCCACATTGGTTAATCACACATTTGTTACTTGTGAAACTCTATTTTTAAGACGTAAATTGTTTTAGTTTGTATTGCAATCATTTATTGTAAAGTTTTGTTTTATCAAATTGCTTTGATTTTTTAAAATTTGTAATTAAGACACATCTCGGGCAAGGTCGTATTATTCCATCAAAGGAGAACGGTAAGTCTTCAACCAACAGTTCGTTTCATTATCAATAAGTGTGAATATTATGTATAAAATGTCAGAAAATAGTTTAGTAGAAAATAGTAATTGTTGGGAACAAGAATTACAGCTTTCTGAGAGAAGAAATTCACATCTCTCATTAGATGATATTTGGTTGCTTAGCAACCACCATATTGTGGATGTCATGGAGAGTAAATGTAGCATTGCACAGAAAAGGTGTCCCATTGAAGGCACCTGTAACTGCGAGATCAGTTCTGCTTTAAAATCTAGTGCAAAAGAGGCAAAATAGATCAATTGCTGTATTGGGTTAGGGTTTGTATTTGGGTTAGAAAGACTTACATCTAACACATATGAAGTTATTGATTTTGATAAATAACATTAGGTTGCCTAATCTTGGATACAAAGACTCTCATCTCACTGACTACTGGACTATCCGATTACAAGTAAAGATCAACTTAAAGCAATACTCCTCCTTTTAGTATCAAATAAGCTTCTAGGCTTGAACGGTGGCTGGTAAAATTCAAGTTTAGTTATGTTTCCTCTTTTCCTCAGAGGACTGCAGCTGTGGTCAGCTTGAATTTGTGTTGGTTTAAAAAAATACCAACTATGCATTGCAACATTTCAAACTGACATGATCCCTAACTCTGACGTCCATCTGTATTCTTAATGTGTTCCACACTCATATTTTTTTTGCCAAATATGGCCAAATATTCTGCTTCTGTTTGCCATGACAAACACAGACACCATTTTTAAATAGCCCACATAATAACAATTTAAATTTTAATCTCTGTGCTTGGCATGGGTATTTCAGTCACAAATCATTGTTAGTGTCAAAGTCAAAATGCAAGTCTTTCTTAACTTGTCAATTGCCATTTAAAGTCATGAGATTCTTGATTCAAGTCAAGGTCGCTGCCCGTCAGGATACAGAAAAATACCATTTTTATGATATAACAACTTGAACTGTAATGTTTATAGTAGCATGTTACTTTTAAATCCCTTTGATTAAACTTTTTTTTTTAAATGTTTAACAACATAACACAGTAGGTTTACAGTCTGTATTTGCCTTTTGAAGTGACCACACTCGTTAAATAGTCATACAACAGTATTTTATTAGTTTTGCTAGATCTATCAGTCAGTCTATTGCTTAGAAATATGATTGGCAGTTACTGTTACAGTTACTGTTCATATTGTCCACATTTAAATGGAAGTACGCTGTTCTCATCTCTTTCAGTACGGACACACAAAAAGTGAAGGAGCCTTTGAAATGGAACAAACCTATTTGTGAGTTATTACGTATTCGGTCTAGCAATGTGGACTTCAGAGGATTGAGCCCCTTAACTGGGACACAGTGATAGTCTCCTTTCTCTTTCCATCACCATTTTCCTGTTGTAGACCAGGTCAAAGATCACAGGTGTCTCTCTTGCTCCCTCTAGTTTCCTGTCTCACTGTGTGCATTTCCTTCATCCTCTTTCCAGCAAAAACTACAAACTGGGTCATTTTCTCTGTGTTGTGTGATGCAGCATGATCATGAAATCACAACAACAACATAGTACAGGATTTAAATGCGAACCTGTCCCGGTGCTTAGATTGATGTAATTAAAATCTATTAGAATTAAAGGGTGACACCACATTTCCGTTTGTACACACAGACCAAAAATAGACAGATAGCTTTGTGGTGTACAACATCGTATATAATATTCCCAACAAGGTCCCATATGTGTGTGTAAATTCACCCTTCTCTTGCTTTCTACCAATCTCTCTCTCTCTCTCTCTCTCTCACTCTCTCTCTCTCACTCAGTCAGGATATAGGTGTTGTCCACTGCAAAGGAAGGAAATTCTGTCACTTAGAACAATGGGCCTGTTTCTCTATCTATAGACCCAGAGAGGCTGAGAGCCAGGGGGAGAGAGGGAGCAGAGCTTGTCCAGTTAGAGAGAAAAACTAAAGAAAAGGGTATTTCAGTTCAGAAAAATGGATGATTAAAATTAGACATGTGTATGTAGATGTGTGAAAGGTTTAGGCCTTTGAAAAATGGAATTTTGTTGTGAGGAGAAGGAAACATATAAGGTTGTTAGATTACTTTGAGCTGCGTGTTAGCATTCAGCTGGCAAAGGATAATCATAACACACTATAGAAGGATCAGAAGTATTTGTGGGTAAGTTTATTCATATTCTAATATTCTAAAAACACTTTTTTTTTCTTGTTTCATTTTGATATGATGTTTTTTCAAAACATTCCACCACAATATCGAGGACAGGATGATTATTCAAAACCTCAGTCTTTTTCTGTCTAGAATGACAACAACAGATTTTTTAGCTGTGGACACACATGTCGAGATATGACAAGATTTTCAGTCTTGTCAGAGATTATGCTTGAAAAAGCGCAGAAGAAGAAACTTTGATAGTTTTCCAATGGAGTACAATGATTATCTTTAGATCCAAATTCCACCTGTTTAGGAGAAAAAACCAAGCGTGATTATCAGATTTTGGTGGTTTATTTACATAGAAGTTACACTGAGAAATGGACAGGCAGTGACCTTTGTAGTGGGTTTTTCCCTGTCACTACGACAGCTGGACTTGAGTCCCACAAAACATGCTTCCTGTTTGAGAATGGGCATTACACGCTATGATTTTCAGAGGGCTGATTGGGGGGGTTTGGGTTCATTTTTTTGTCCGTTTTCACCATGTTGACAACCTGCTGTAGGTATCCTGTTGATCTGTTTTGAAGGTGACATCATTCTATTGTTATATTGTTTCAATCCTGGCATTACTGCAACACATTCCTCACTACAGTGGGGAGGCAGATTGGAGAAAACATGACATTTACAGTGTGTTGACATACTAAATATAATTGAATTGAAAAGCCAAATTTCAACCTTATTTTCTTTCTGTCAGATGGAGGGGTCTGGCAGTCCTCGCTTCAGAAAGCTCCATTTCCCAGTGGGTCTGTGGATCAACTCGCCCAGGAAACACTTTGCCAAGCTCGGAGGTCGCTGGCCCAGCGCTATCTCTGTCAAGTTAGTCTGAAGTTCTCACATTTTTATTCCTGTTTTGCTTCTATATCAAGAATATTCTGTCTCAGGTTAAGCAACTCTCATGCCACTTATTGTTTAGTTAGAGTTCAGTTCCTGATAAGTATTGTTGAATGAACAGTTTTTGTATTGATGTCATCTTATCTTACTTCCACTGTCATTAAGATCCTTTAAACCTTGTAACCTTTCCTTGTTTTATTTTAGTCCTTGTTGTTTGTCAGTCATAATTCACAGCTGACTGGTCCCTTCCTTTCTCCTTCCTCTCTCCTCCATCTGTCTTCCCCTCCTCTGTTGTTACCAGGTCGACCACCAGCTCTGACGCAGCCTCCCTACACGAGGCCCCCTCTGCTCCTTCCTCTTCCCTTTCTAACTCCACCCCCTCGCTGGCTTCCCCTACCCCATCCCCATCTCCCTCCCCAGCCTTCCTCAGGCCACGGCCTGCTGGGCCCCAGTCTCGAACAAAGCGCCTTTCCCATCTATTTCTGCGGGGGCGCTCCAACAGCGACCGGGACCGGGCGGTGGGGGAGAGGGAGAGAGAGGTTTGGGCTCATTCAGCTACCCCCTCCTCCCACCACTACTTGCCCCCTGCCTCTTCCTCTGCCCCAGGCCTGATTAAGATCTATGGAGATGCCCTGTCCAGTGGAGCCAACTATCGCTCCCTGCTGGCCAACATCCACTCTACAGCCAGGCAGCTCATCGCCCAGGTCATCACTCGCTACACTGAGAGAGAGAGAGAGGAAACAGATGACGCAGGTATGAGAGGGGGAAATTTTCTCTCATTTGGACCTCTGCTGTAGAATTATTTGCTCAAATTTTTTTAACCAATTGGGAATGACTTAATATAAACATAAACAGCAGTGTTATGGAAAAATAATTACCCCTCCCCTCTTCTTCCCTTCCTTCATTACCTTCTAGTCCTCCAGAAACACAGCCCAGAGGACTTCCTGTTGTGTGATGTCATTGGAAAGCCCATCCAGCGGCCAGATGGAGCTATCAAGTGGGAGACAGAGTGCCGGAGAGGTGTTGCCCCATGGGAATGTCCCTTGTTGTTAGTGGACATGTGGAGGCCTAAGGACGGGTTTGAGCGGCGCTTTGAAATCCAAAGGAAGGAAGACTATGAGAGAGAGGAGAGAGAGAGAGAAAGGGAGCGGGAGAGGGAGGGAGAGAGCTACCAAGGTATGTGTAAGACTCAGACTCTATTTTGCAGTTTATGAAGACACAGGGTCAAAGTGACAGATGCACTGATTGTCTGCCTGGGCAACAGGTGTGCGCTGGCGGCGGAGCAGGATGTCATCAGGGGGCGGACCAGAGGAGAGCGAGCGTGGTCACCGTGGAAGGAACACAGAACTCAGGAGGAGCATCAGCGACATGAACCTCAGCCTTCGACGTCGTCAAGGCAACCACGTCAGCAATGACCCACGTGGTTCTGGCAACCGGCCTAATAATAATGGAGGAGTGCAGGACAGAAAGAACATTGTGAGCATGATCAGCCCGCAGCCAGGAGAGGTAAAGGAGATGATGTGGTGAGGAAGAACAGCATTAACAGTCCTTTTTTCCCTTCTAATCATCATGTCTTGACCTGCTATTTCAGATTAGGGCGTCAAAAGCTGAAGCAAAGGTTGGATGGACGAACCAGCCAACAGAGGATGAGAGGGATTACTCCAGCTGCGACCTGGAAGTGATGTCACAAAGTTTGATCCTTCCACCCACAGATCGACCCTACTTCCTGTTGCTTCAGGGTTACGATCAGAGCAAGGCAAGACATGTTGACAGATGATATCACGGACACACACAGATGCTCACAAACAACACCCACACACACGTATGCTATGTAAACACATGAACACACACTGACACACACAAACACACACAAGTTGTTGTGCACACATGCCCTACAGCAAGGTGTGAACACTCTAATGTGCTCATATGCTGCAAACTCACAGGCATGTTGTGGAAGATTTATACAGAGGATTTATGCAGGGCTACACATGTGCACACACCCTGAACTTGACATCATACCTGCATGTCTGTAATCGCCACATACCATCGGGGTTTCCATCCTTCTACAAGTCTCTCCCATTCAGCATCCAGCACAAAACAGCTTCAGAGCAGCACAATGCCACAACAAATTCTCTATCGAAAGCACAAAACCCGTCTGTGTGCATCACTCCATCTCACACAATGACCTCACACAGGTCTCCATTGTAGCAAACTGTG
The DNA here is from genome assembly GCF_021018895.1 of Seriola aureovittata. Lineage (NCBI taxonomy): Eukaryota > Metazoa > Chordata > Actinopteri > Carangiformes > Carangidae > Seriola > Seriola aureovittata. The sequence goes on from NC_079370.1 coordinate 11,353,357, forward strand.
ACACACTTCATACCTTATCGACCGACCTCTGCTCAACTTAACATCTGATGGAAGATTGATATAAACCATACCACTTAAAAGATAACAGACCTCCCTGACTTTCTGCTACTCTACACTGTGTGTTTTGTTTAGGATTTTGTTTTGTACATCATGGCGGGACATACGCATGTGTTTGGAAGAAAGCCCACAATGAGAGAGAGAGAGAAGGATAGAGAGAGGGAGAAGAAGGGGAAGAGGCCTCTGAAGGTGGACACGTTCCTCTCTGCTCCTGACCTTTTGGCTAGACATTTATTGGTGAGGAGAGACTCAGCTGTTCCCGACACGCCCAACGGACAAGGTACGAACAACGTGTTCTATGCTTCTGTAATCTTTATGCAACTTAACATGAAGATCATTATTGCAGTGTTTGATATATTCTATCTTGAACTAATCTCCTTTCATCCCAGCTCTGATGCGGCCCTTCAGGGGAGGTGCAGTCACACACAACGGAGTGGCCCTTTACAGGGAGACTGTCCTAAAGCCTGGGGATGTGATTGGTGTTGGGAACCACTTCCTTTTCCTGTACCGAGACCCCCGTGTCACCCCAGCTCCACCGCTGGCACTGACCCTGCCATGGCAAGCTGATGTCTCCACTACCTGCTGTCCCTCAGGGCTGGTGGACAGACAGGAAGCTCTGAGGCAGTACCTGGGATCAACTGAAGCAGTTTTGAAATTCCATCCCCGCCATGCAGATTCCTTGTTACAGGTAAGACTAGTAGAAAATTTACTTGTATAAACAAATGAATAAATCATAATAACTGTGTTATCTAGTGTCACTGAAAAAAACGGCCTTGACACCATATGTTATCTTTATCCTTCACTTTTCTTCTAGGAGATCATCTCCAAAAACTCCTCTCCAGACTCCGGTGGGGGGCCTTTAGCTCCAGCTTATCTCCTGTCAATCATGATAGATCACGCCTCTAAACACTTGGACCCTGCTCTCACACCACACCTATTACTCAAATCAGCCAATCTAATTAAAGAAATTGTCTGGGTAAGTACAAAAAAAGCTCAATATATAACACTTTGAAAAATTATATATTGGCGGCCAACCATGAGGCGTAATAAATCTAGCCATAGACTTCTGTTGTACGTCATCTCTGCTCCCTCTCTCTCATTTCCTGTCATCTCTTTACTGTTAGCTCTGTAATAAAACATTTTTATGCCTTTATTAAAAACAAACATCTTTAAACAATACTAAGTCTACAGCCATGCTAACAGCATTTATTTACTCCTCAAGCACAGTGGTGCTTTGAACTAAAAGCTAACATCAGCATTCTGCATGGACAAAGACAATGCCAGCATGCTGTTGAGCAGGCATAATGTTCACATCGCTAATCTTAGCTTAATGTGATAGCATGCTGATTTTAATGTGTAACTAAGCTACATTTGCTAATTAGAAAAGCCGTTCCAGTTCAGCCTGAGGAGGATATAAATGTCTGTACTATATTTCATGGCAATCCATCCAATACTTGTGGAGATATTTCACCAAAAACCAAAACTGTCAACCTGCTGGTGGCGGTAGAGGAAATGTCAGGGGATCACCAAAGTCAGTTGGACTCATTTTCTGGGAACAATGAATATCTGTACCAAATTTCATAGCGATCCATTCAATAGTTTTTGAGATATTTCACTCTTGACCAAAGTCTTGGACGAATGAACAGACAGCCTTTAGCCATCCAAAGAGCCATGCTACTAGCATGGCTAAAAATCAACAGCTCAGCACATAAAATATGATATTTATTATGATATGTTAAATAAATTGATAAAATATCTCAGAGGTCCAAGACTAATTCATGTATAGAACAAGTCATCTGTGGACCTTTTTGGGACAGTATTGCATGGCCATGACCAGACTTAAACAAGCTTGGCAGGAAAACATCAGGTAGGCAGACTGAGATTGCCACATTCAGTCAGACAGAAAAACCAGCAGACAGACATATGCCCTTCACTGTGGCCTGCTAGGTTGTGGACATGAGCGAGGATGAGCTGATGTCACTTCCCTCCTGCTGGAAAATGTGCTGTAATTGTCCTGGCTGCAGGGCTAGACTCTGCTCCCCCCTCCACCCCCACACTAAGCCGAAATGTCTCTCCTCTTTTCTGTCTCCAACTCTCTTTACAGGATAACATTAAGGAATTTGGGGATAAGCATCCCACGCAAAAGTAAGAGCATTTTTGTTCTACGTCATGTTTCCTCTGTTTAGAGATCTCCTGCTGAGTGATTCATGATACATTTGTGCTTGTAATGTTATGTCTCTGGTAAATTTTTGTGGTATGATGAAAGCATTGTAACAATGTGATGTTGAAAAATGGCTCAAACACTGTTGAGTAATAATAACTTAGTCTATTTTTATTCACAGTATGGTGTGTCTCTCTTTTAAAGCACAAACAAAACACTGACAGGAGAATGTTCACAATCATTTTACAGCTAACATAACACTGACGCTACATAAACGTTATGTCCAGCTCCACAGAGCAAGAGGGTGAGATAACCACACCGAATGTTCAGAAACTGTCATCTGACCTTCGACCCCTGATGTTCTGGATGTCAAATGCCACAGAGCTCCTTAACTTCTTCCAAGTCAAGGTTGAAACCATGGAGAAAGAGTGGGAGTTTGAAGGTGAGGGTGATTTGAAAACAATAAAAGCCATGACGGTTTAATTAATTAACCAGAGAACTCATTACGTTGTAATGTTGGACATTGAAATTAAAGCAGACCCAACCATATTCATTCTAATGATTATCTTAATGATCATTTTATTTAAAGCCCCTGGGGACCCAGTTTTGACAGCTGACATGGACACCTGCTCAGAAGCTCTGGCACAGCTGGATGACGTCATTATGCACACTTTCCAGCAGTGTGTGTATCACCTCACCAAGGTATAACAAGACAAAACAAAAGCCCAAAGTCATATGAAATGATAATTCTATACAGTACACTAATTGTCACTGTATACTGTGTGAGCAAGTAGCATACAGAAAAACTCAATGCACTGCAATGATACCGTACGTGTGATTCTGACCAAGCTGCGATTCTGGAAAGCCTCTACCACTTCAACTTCACAAAGAGACAGCAAAATAACTTTGACATAGACTTAACACTTATTTTTGTTGTTTACCAAGATCTCTCTGGAGCTGTCTCACCACCACCCATAATTTATTTTAACTTTTTCCAGCTGTGGGCATGTCCTCCATTTCCTTTTCGCTTTGCATTGTGGAAGAATAGTGTGCATCAACAGCACACTCAGAAATTGACTGTATTCAGAATGAGCGTGTAGTATGGATTTGGGACTTGTCTACAGTCATGCTAGAGGCCAATATGTTCACAGTGACAATGCTAACAAGCTGATATGTAATGCTTTGCATACATGTATAATGTTCCTGTCCACCACCTTACGCGCGTTAACATCGTAACATTTGCTAATTACCACTACGCACTGTACAGCTGAGGCTGGTGGGAGGGCATTAGTGTCACAGGTATTTTGCCTTGATGGTGCCACTGGGAAAAAAAAGTTAAGAGGTCAGCAAAGTTGTTGCAATTTATCATTAAATGGACACGTGGACATGTATTTTAATGGAAATCCATCCAGCAGTTATCGAGATATTTCAATCTTAAGTACAAAATGTCGACCTCATGGTGGTGCTAGAGGAAGAGTCAGAGGATCACCAACGTGAGTAGGATTTATTCTCTGGAGAACATAAATTTCTGCAGAAAATTTCATGGCAGCCTAAATAATATTTGTTGAAATATTTAATTCTGGCCCAAAATGGTGGAATCGGGCCACAGACAAATTGACATCGCCATCCCTAGAAAACCTACGAGCCAACACTCCTAACTCCCATCCATCCCATCTTAATCTGACTCCTCCCAAACCATCATTCCAGCAATATACAGTGTATGTTTTGTTTTTGTTTAGTTTTTTGAAATGAAATAACTCACGTTTCTGTCCCGTCTGTCCACAAAGACCCTGTACTCACTACTTCCGGCTCTCCTGGACACCAACCCATTCTCCAGTGAGGAGAAAGAGAAAGAGAAGGATGGAGCTGGTGGTGGAGAGAGAGAAGAAAAAGGAGGAGATGACGGGGAGGTGGACGACGTGTCTGCTTTACCGCCCAAGGTTGCCGGGCTGGTGGAAGTGTATCGCTGTTCCCTCATGCTGTCGCGGGAAGCGTGTCTGTCCCCGCCTCTTACCTCCCAAACCTTTGGCTACCTCTTCTTCTTCACCAACACCTCCCTGCTCAACACTCTGCTGGAGAGAGGTTAGAGGACAAGGCTCACAGTTACTGTGTCACTTTTTCTGACCACTGTGACCACAGGGGATGATTATGAGATAATGGTAATGCTAAAATGTAGTGTAACAGAAACAGGGACTTGAAATTAGTAATGCCAGTTACACAGCAATATCTATCAAAGTTTGCTAAGGTCATACCAAACCAAATATGGCTGTAGTGGCAAAACACCTGCATCTATTGAATTGAACAGAGGTCGTTTTTATTGTTTGAGTTTAAGTTTTCATTTGTAAAAAGAAGATTGTGTTATTTTTTTTCTTTCAAAGTTGTAGAGTCTCACTTTGAAGGTCAGAGTTCCTCGGAGTCGCATCTTCATATAGACTGAAGTGATAAGATGATAGACGTGTTCTCCTAGATAACAGATCTGTCTTGTTTCACAGAATTCTTCCTGTTCATGTTTTTCAAAAACTGACTCTTTGTGTTCCCTTCCACATCCTTTTTGTCAGATGGACTATTTTCATGGTCCAGAGCTGTTCAGATCAGAACAAACTTGGACCTAGTCCTGGACTGGCTACAGGGGGCGGGATTAGGAGACATTGCCTCTGAATTTATGAAGAAACTGTCAATCACAGTCAACTTCCTGTGCATTCCCAAGACTCGACTTATCCAGGTAATACAGCCACACATGCAGTGTGCCAACTCAGGCCTTTGCTGGAATATCAGCTAACGTTTGCTTCATTAACCTCTCGTCTTCCAGTCATCCTGGACCAGTCTACAGGAGGACCATGTCTTGTTAAGCCCTGGCCAGCTGCACCACCTGCTCAATCATTACAAGCTGGGACCAGCCAGAGCCCCACCAGCATCCTGGGCCCCTCCACCAGGCACAGAGCTGAGTGGAGGTGAAACAAACTACTATTACCAGCACTACTAATAGTAACAATAATATAATAATAAAACTTGTCTGACAGGTCAATTGTTTGTAATCCCCTCCTCTTTCAGACATCTTTGAGAGCTTCCTGGATCATCCCCCTCTTATCCTGCCAAATGAGACGCCACGCCTTGACCTCTCCCAGCCAATCCCAAGCCCTGAGCTCCAAAAGGAAGTGACACGTCTCCGCACCTTCTTGTGGGGACTCGACCAGGATGAGCTCCCCGCCAATCAGAGGACTCGGCTTTGAGGAAGCCCATATTTGTCTCCGTGTGGATGTCTCAGAGAAGTAAAAAGGATCTCACCAGAAATGCAAACTGCAAACCATATAAAAAGAAAAAAATGCAAACTGGACATGTTTTCTGCATTTTGGTGCTTAGGTGGTTGTTCTTTCATGACATTTCCATATCAGTTCATTTATTCACTTAGATATTTTCAAGTAAGAAATGTATTGGCTTTGGTATGTCTTTATAGGATTTATTTTAAAGCAGGGAGTAAAACCCCATGTCTGTTGGGCCACGAAGTGTTATGCTTTACGTGACTGTTTTACTTGGCTTCCATGTATGTTTTTAAAGTCCTTGTTTTTAATAAAACTCTGAATTCTAGTCTAAAAGACCTACACTTTCCGTATACTCTTTGACAAGTTTGTTGCCCACAGCAGGGCCCCTGGGGCTTGGCACTTGTCTCAGCTTCCACACCAAAGAAATGTTCCACAAGGTGGCAATGCAGGACTCATTCCCCTTTGACATTAAATGATGAGTGTGCAGGTAGTATTGCTTGACTAAGGAGGTGATCATACAACTACATTATCATCTGTTCCAAAGACACATTCTCATTTCCTGTAATAACAGTAGCATTTTACACAAGGTCATGACTCAAGCAAGCAAATGAGACTGTGTCGACCACACACAAAGGTTACCTTTACCTAGGTATGCTGTCGTAAAGGTCAAAGCTGGTGACTTAAGAGCAGGGGAGATTTTAATTTCCCTTCGGTTGATGTGACACACTCAAGTGGATTGATTGGTAGGGTTTCCCATTTCATTAATGTGGTATAATGCCCTGGCCTTTTAAAAAACAAAGTCCATCTGATTAAGCATGAATTAGAAAGGGGTTGTCGTGAACAGACAGCAGACAGGTGATATCATTATTTGGAGTGAGTAACAGCTTAGCTTGAACTGTCACAATTTTGTAATATCCAGTCAATTTCACTGTCTAGTCAGCCAGACGTCAGTTGACCGCTTTCTTTGTTTTGAGAGTGAAGCTCTGTGACGTCTCGGCAAACACAAGTTAACATGCTCCTCCTTTGGCGTCCGGCCAAATGGCTTCCTTTCTTCCGGTCAGCTTCTCAGATGAATTCCTTTACGGTAAAAAGCTCAAAAAAACATAAATCCCATGAGAGACCCCCTGCTTACATCATCATTGTAGCCTCCGGTTCTGTCTACCCAATTTCTTACTGTGCTGACATCAAAAAACATGCCATTGAGAAAGACCGGTTATAGATTATGAATCATGAGAAGAGGCTCCCTGTGGTTACATTTATCAATTAAGTGATTGTAATCACTCTCATTTGAAATTCAATGCGGTGTATGAGTGAGAGTGAGACTGTGTTTGTGTGCTAATTTCAACTTTCCAGTAATGTCATACAGATGTAGTCTGTAGCTTTATAATGAAACACAGATGGGGCACAGACTGGTATAGGTCCACGCTGATTGTGTGATATTACAGTAGTCTGTGATACAACACAGTGACCAATGTCTGAGTACTATTAAGTAACATGTAAGGTTTAGTAAGCATGTGACACACACACTGTTTTCTGTGATCTCAATCACTGACACAGACACACTTTCACCCAGCACTGCGTGGTCATACTCACACACAAAACCCTTTTCTCTGTCTCACACACACGCACTAAGTAGGCTTCTTTACCCAGGTGCAGAGTCCCACACCTGTTGTAGCAGCTCTCTGTAATTAGCTCAACACAATTATCACTGGTGGACGGAGGGAGGGTGGGGTGAAGACAATGGGGCAGTTATTCTCTCCCTATCATCTCCTTCTCTCTCCCTGCTGTCGAGTAATGAAAGATTCTTCCCTTCTTCAAAGAGATGGAGTTTCCTACAAAACAGCTGAGTCAGAGGAGAAAAGAGAGGAGGATGAAAAGAAAAGGAGAACAGTAGGGAGGCAGGAGCGGTAATGCAATGCTGCTGGTGTGAGGCCCAGTGGACCACAGTGATTGTGTTCATTGTTGTTGCACAGGAGGAGTCATTTTCAGGCACCAGAAAAAGCCTGTGGCTCTCACACTTAACACTAACAGCTACAACCTGGCATGGCCTCAGTATCTATTTGTTATCTGGCAATACTTAAACTTAGCCTTGCGTCACCGTAATGCCCGCAGTATAAGGAGGTTTTTCAAGTCGTACGTCAGGGAAGGACAGAGTACGATGACTGTAGGGCCACTGGTGGAGGTTGTGAGGCATGATTTATCAGGAAATCGGAGGGGAAAGTGTGAGGGTTTAAGTCCAGAGTATTCATCATACCAAAAAACTGGGGATCTGGTTTCTTATAACAGTGGGGACCTGTCTCTTTTTTCTTTTTTTTTTATCCTGATCCCACATGGGCAAAGGGAGCAATATTGCTTTTATGAATCTGGCTCAGAAGAACCAAAGATAGATTTCTCATTTTGGGTCTCAGACTGAAAATATTTAAGAACCTGGCTGTATGAGACGCAGTCACCAGAGAGTCAGCTCTGGATTGAAACATCGTGCATGGCTCCGGGCTAAGTCGAGTGTTAAGGCCAGGAAGGAAAGAAGGGAGCAAGGAAATCTCTGTTAGGTCACAGACAGGCAAAAAGACAGACTGGGGGTGTAGGAATCTGCGTGAGGTTTGAGACAACTGGAGAGAAGGTCAGAGGTGCCGGGAGGGAAATCAGTCAGATGCAGACAGACGACAGACTGTGGGTGAGGTTGGAGATGGGGAGACTCATGGATGAAACGGACAGCAGAGGCTCAGTGAGGTGACTAAAAGGCCAAGAGAGAAACCTAGGTCTTCCTCAAGGGACAGATCTGTTCTCTCCTGGTTACGTCACCCGAATGTGAAATGCACACATAAACAAACAAACTTTTCTCTTTCTCTTTTCTTTTTTTTTTTTTTTTTTGGTGCACATGCATGCCCCTACACACAAATGCACACAGGCACACGCAGGGATATAAAGAACCCCTGTGAGGTCAGATCCTCTGGGCTGAGGGTGTCCACTGTTAGTGGGACCAGCCAGCTAAGCCTCACAGTCTCACTGGCAGCTACAACCACCACCACCAACCGCTGTACCCTGCCTTGCCCTGCCCTGCCCTGCCCCGACTCTCTCTCCACTGGCGGCTGTCTGTCCTGGCCTGCTGCTGCTGGCTGTGCAGGGCAGCGGTGCATTTATGTGTGTGCTTCTCAATTTGGGACAGGGCCCATTCCACCAATATGGGACTGGTGGTCTTTTCCTCTTTTTTTCCCAAAATGTCCTCATCTACCTTTTCCCTCCTTTCCTTCTCTTTCCTCCTGTTTTCCTGTCTCTCGCTCTCGCTCAGTATGTTTCTCTCGGGCCGGGGGGCCTGTGGGCCTGTGGGTAGGGGCCTTATTCCATCAGCCTGGGGCTTCTGTCAGAGGCTTGTTCCATTTTGCGTCATGGTGTTGACTGAGCAGACCCCACACTTAACTCCCATAGAGCTATGGGGTTGGGCGGCAGGGAGGCCGGCGCGGGCTAACGCGGCCCCGTGTTCAGCGTGGTAATCTGATGGCCATGTTTATTTTATGTAGCTCTCCTTTGATGGAGCAGAAAAAGTCTTTGGGCTTTTTGTTTCAGCACTTTCACTGCCAGGTCAGAGGTGCTCGCCGTGGTTACGCTCAGGAAGAATAATATTTGCCCTTATATTCGCTCCAAACAGGCTTTTTTCCATATTAGTGTCAGGGATACTCTCTGAGTTTCTGCCTTCCACTGATTCGGCACATTGGAGGTGAGGGGCGGTGGGGGACTGCACCTCAAAAGCATCGCTCCCTGGAGGATAACGGGGGGTGTTCCACAGGTCGTCCCCAAGGCCCGCTGCTATACCCCTGAGTGAACCCCCGTCACACTGAATGAGGGCCTGAGAGACAGCCCTGCAGCCATATATATAAGTCCCATTAGTGTAGGGAAACACACACATAAACACATGAAAACACTCTCCCTCCTGCTTGGCTGCCCCAGACTCCACCTCAGCTGTCAGTCGTCCAAACTTCCCAGGGGTTCTTTTTAATGGAGTTACCAAAAAAAAAAAAAAAACATTAGGCTACCTCTCCTTCTTGTCTGTCTGTGCCTTTCACTTCCTTACTTCAAAACTCACACACCCACATTTCTGCCTTGTGTCAGCTGTTTCAGATGGGTCGAAAAGCCAAGGAACCACACTAAGTCATTATGTGAGGTTTTGACCCAAACGTACGAGCGAGAGGCAGAGTAGTTCACGTTCTCTGGATCAAATTCTGACCCCAATTTCTTCTGTACAACCACACCATAAAGCACGTATGAAGACTCATGTATTGCCCCTCATCACATTGTTCTGCACTTACTGTATCTCTATTAAGCTTTACAATGTTGATCTGACCCGGGAAAGTGTTCTGATTTGATGCGAGTGGCGAGTTACAGGACTTGCTTTGTCATGCAAGAATGCTTTTTACTTTGAAGATTAATTAGTACGTAGCTTTTGAGAGAAGAAGCCCAGATTGTGGCCGGGAATATTGTTTATCTATCTCGATTTTGTTATTGTAATTGGCCATGGTCTATGCTGTCATATTACAGGAATGAATCATTGTCATACAAGATACACCCTGGGGAGTTATATGGATAATGTTTCATTTCCTTCCAGATTGCTCATTATTTATGATCTGAATACAGAAAAGACTGGGTTTTTGGCCAGAAAGGAACAATAAGCACACACACACACACACACACACACACACACACACACACACACACACACACACACACATATATATACACACACCAGCATGCATAAACTGAAACTAGATCCTCATCAACCGGCCTCTATATATCTTATCTTTTCATTGAAGAGGGATAGAAAACCATGTACAGAAAGGATTGTTTATACTTCCTGCCCTCCTCCATATATCCTATTATCCCCTTTCTGTTCTAACACATTAGACATGTTTCTGACCTCCCCTGTGACTGCGAGGTATGTGCTTACTCACAGATGCAGGAGCCTACACTCTGATGTAATCCAGGAGAAACAAGGAAACGAGAAGAAGGGGGGGAGGGAAGGGGGGTACCCTGGTGGTAGTTAATCCAATCCCTCCCGGTGCAATTTAGCAGCTCAAAACTATTACCAACTGGCCGCCCTGAAAATCAGCACCAGCAGCCAGACAAAACGGATGTAGACTTCTTATTAGACACTGATGTAAAGTCAGATTTAATAGGTCACTACAGAGGGGTAGCTAATCTGGATCAGCGTTTGGCAATGTTGTGTTCGCTGTTCAAACTGAGCTTGAAAGCCTCTGCAGATGGCATAGTGTGGGAGACAGTAGAAAAGCCAGGTCGGTGAGTCATAAAGAGGTGCTGTCAGTCAAACCCAAGGATTCACCAGCACGAAATCTGCCTGTGAGGTATGTGTGTGTGTGTGTGTGTTCTCCTCTTCCCACTCACTGTCACCCAATCATGGGCTGATTAACAGGGGTTCACCTTTCCTGTGGCGCGCCTCTATCTCTGCACTCTCTTCCTGTCCCACAGTTGTCCCTTGCCCTCGCCCAACACCCTCTAGATGGATGATAGTCTGTTTTACGTCTTTGCAGTCGCTATCTTCGTTCAGTCATTCCCTTCCGTGGCATCACTTTGTTTTTTCTAATCCCCACCTATATTGCAGCTCATTACTTCTTTTCTCCCTGACACTCTCACCTATCTCCATCCAGTCATCTCAACCCATCCCGTTCCCTTGTTTTCATGTGTTACCACTCCATCCGCATCACTGCTCTCAGTTTCCTAGGATAGCCACTGTCAATGTGTTGATTGTTTTAGTGTCAAACCTCGACCTATGTCTGTCCAGGCATCCTGTCCCGTCCCCTCCCACCCCACGCTTTGTCGTCATCCCTTTCATTTCTCCCTAGTGATTCTCTGTGTGCCTGTTGTTTCTGGGCCTTTAGTCCAGTCTGCTGCGGGAAATATCCTTCTTATCGTTCACTGGGCCATTCCTTGCATTCCTGGCATGCTTCCTGGCACTACCGGGGGTCCAGCCAGATGCGAGGGCGTCTGTAATACAAGGCAGACGTGAAGGCCAGCGACACCATTCATACATCCAGCGCTGACCCCTCTGATGAGGATGGGCATTATGATTGATGAAGAGAAAGAGTCTGAGGAGCCAGGGAGAAAAGGGAGGTGGAGACATAAAAAGACAGTGGCGGCGGGGGCGTATTGATAATGTGTGTGAACTCGGTGCCAAAAATAGAAAATTCTGGATAGCTTTCATTTCTGAGTCCTTGACTCACAGACTGTTATTGATAGAAGAAGACATGTAAGGCATTTAAACATCTCCCGACAGAGCAATTTATGGCTAATTGGGAACAGCAGGGGGTCAAAGTGCATATAAACATTGGGAACAAGAATAGCGAGATTAGAATAACTTCCATTTCATTCCTCTTAGTCACAGCCGCCCAATGATAAAGGTGGTTCTGTAAATGCACACTAAACAAAGCTTTTGTGAGTTCCCACAATGAACAAAGGTCAAGAAAATAAAGCCGAACAGAAAGCGAGGTTGTGACAGGTCGTGCAAATGCACAAGTAAATGATGGCCATCAGACTCAGACGCGGAGATAATGATAATGGTGGTTAAGAAGAATGCACGCAAACACATTACTTCCATATCTTACTCTCACTACTCCGGAGATAAGGTGCACAAGAAGTATGAGGGACAGATAGTTCAGTTTATATAAACATTTACAGTAAATGCTTTCTTTCCACAAGAGAATGCAAAAAACCAAACGGCAATAGGACAACAACTGCAGAAATTTCAATCTAAAAAAGGAAGACAGTGTATCTTCTGTGCCGTGTTTGCACCGCTTTTCACTTCAAACCAAAGTTGACATTTCAGTGAACTCGAGGTCCACCTCCCCTCCCTGTGCAGTCAAAGCACAGCCTACTGAATGTGGAGAGAAGTCTTTTTGATTTCTAAACATTTTCAAATGCGCTCTGCCTCCCAACTGTTGTGCTCAGCTCCCCGATCCCCGTCCGTGCTCTTCTTCAAAACATAAACAGTGACAACACGCGGATATGAAATTTCCTTTCCTGTGTTTGCTCTTAGTTATGGTGAAATTTACACACTCTGCATGGCTGACGCACAGGAAGTGGTCAGTGGAACGATGGTAGAATCAATACAGCTGCCCATGTGCTCTGTTATAAGTTGTGTTATCTGCTATCATTGTTGTGGGAGGTTGATTTATGATTGTCAGCGTGTAATGAGCGTTAATTTAATGAATGGCCAGCGATGAAGAGGCCTGAAGTGCGTCAGCATTCACAGAAACAGCCAGGCCATGTCTAGTTAAAGGGGGTAGTGGGTTATAAATTGTTTTGAATGCTGGGGGTGAACTGTCTGACAGACGTAAGCATACGTGTGTTTGTGCAAGTTTGTTTGTGTGTCTGTGTGTATCTGTGTCCATCCGTCTGCAAAAGGGCATCCTCCCACCCCTCCATGTGACTGAAGTCACGTCACGTTGACAAACTCTCTCTTTAGGGCAAAAAGCGACGTCACACAAGTCCTCTTCCTTTTGTCTTCCCGCTCCCTTCACTCTTTCCCGTCGTCTCTCCAGGCCCTGCTGCCCCCTTACACACACACACACACACACACACACACACACACACACACACACAGACACACACACACACACACACCCCTCCCCGTTTCCCCTGAGTGTTTGTCAGCAGCTCCCAGCTTCCGTAGAATAACACGACAAACGGGCTCAGTGTGTGGCTGACGCAGACGCATGGTGCGCTGGCAAGTAATGGTCAGCTCTGATACAAACACACAGATGTAGTAACTCACCACAAATAATGGTGAAAGTCTGAAAGGCAGAGAGAATTCTCGAGTAATGTCTCCGAGGTAACTATTCTGCTCGCTGAGGAATGCACCAAAAATAGGAACTTCACTTTCTCTCTCCTCTTTTTTCTCTCTTTCTTTAAAAAAAAAAAAAAGTTTCGTAGAGGGTCAGTGGGGCAGAGATATCACAGCCAGGTGATAAAAAAGGGTTCACTCTTTACATGCACATCATGTTTGATTACACATGCTTTGACTGTTTAAAGCTTGTAATGTTTGTATTTCATTGATCCTTCTGCACACCAGACAGCACCAGAGAAAACAGAGAGACCAGGAGGAGACAGGGATGTGAAGTGGAAGCGAGTGAGTGTGTGAAAGAGAAAGTAAGAGGGAACCGAGGGGAAGCACTTTGAAAGGAGGACGAGATGGGGAGAGAGAGGGATGCAGACAGGACACGCAATGACAGGGGAGGAAAGAATGTTTAGGGCGACTGAGAATGGCAGAGAGAGGAGCGGGAGGGAGCTCTGAGACAGGCCTGGGCTCTCCAGTGTATTAACACCAGTCTGAGATGGAGGGAGCATGGAAAGAGTGTTTGCACAGTAAAAAGTTCCTTTTGCGTGGGTAGCTTACTTCCCGCTGTACTCCCCCACTGCAACTCCTGACTGCCCCCCCCCCCCCCCCCCCCCTTTCCTTCCTTCTCCCTCTCACACTCTGTCTGTGACCTATTGCTTCAACAAGTTCATTCAGAGATTTCCTCACTGGCAGATGCAACTGCTTGGACGCAGTGAGAGTGCGCGGGGAGAGTGAGCAGGTGAGCAACGCAGAGTCAGAGAGAGAGAGAGGGTTTCAGCTGACTCTCACTGTTACACATGCATGTACGCACACTGTGTTTTGTCACATACCACAGACTCTGGTTTCCAAACAAAATAAGCCTTGTAAATGTGTGTTTAATAGAGAGCTGATTTAAACATTTCGCTCCCCTAGTTTCTGCTGGGAGAGACTCATGCTCTCCCTTTCATCAGCTGCATCCTGCCCTTTGCGCAGCTCTGTGAGCTGAGCCAGTGAAGGAAACCTGCAATAATGATGCTGGTTAATGTCCTCCTTTAATGGTCTAATAAAAAAGGCAAAGCAACAGATGCACAACAGCCATAGCTGTCTTGAGTGGGCCGCTTGCATGGAAAAGGAAGAAAGCAATTGACACGCATAATTTGTAAATCACATCCATGGGGAGTTTTTTCAACTCAAGACTCGCAAGTGGAGGGAGATTGAGGGGGGTCTGAGAGGAGGGGGGGGGGTCTCGTGTCATATATCCATTTCAAAGAGGACAACAGCGCATTAACACAGATCTCTGGCGGTGAGAAAGAGAAAGTCAGAGACGTCATTTTATTGCCCAATGACCGCAGCCCCCTCCTGTGTGTCAGTATTTCTCCCTTTCCCCCCCCTGAACTATTAACACACTCACTTGCTCTCTGACGTAGGTTGAAGTATAAGGGGGCAAGCGGAGGGGAGGAGGGGGATGGGGAAATGATGGCAGTGGGTAGCGAGTTAGGGTAAGGTTACCATGACAATTCCCCAGATAGCATACTCCGCCAGAGTCATGCACTTGGCAGCAGGGTAAGGAGGATGAATGGGGGACAGAATGACGGAGTAGAGAGGAAGAAGACGGGAGGTGGAGGAGGTCATGGGGAAATTTGAAAGTGTTCTGTTATAGGAGGGTAAATATTAACAGTAATAGGTCGGACCTTTGGTTTTCCTTTTGAACGTAATCTCCGAGTTTATTTACTTGGGCCGTGCTGGAATTCCCTGGAGGAAATGAGGGTGCAACATGAAAATGATGAATTTATTACTACTCCTTCTCCCGTAATCCCTTTTACCATCGTAGCAGTGTTGCGTCACGGCCAGCGTTCTCACTGTTTACATATGACACTCTGAGGTAAGCAGAACATGAGACTTAACCCTAAAATCCACAAGATTGCTTTATCATCCACCTGGACCTGGAAATTAACCCACCGCAATAAACATTTATGGGAAAACCAACATTATCAGAATGGGCAGATTTGGTATTTGTTCTCATAATCAGACCATAACCCTAATCACACTAAAGTAAACAGTGAACAAAAGTCCCCAACATAAAAAAAAAAAAACCTACTCTTCCTCAAGTTCTTCCTTGTCAGTTAAATAAATTATGAAGAATATTACACTCATACTCAAAGTTTTGAAAGAGACTTTGGCAAATGGTGAATGAATTGAGCAACTGTGTGGATT
Source organism: Seriola aureovittata (assembly GCF_021018895.1). Lineage (NCBI taxonomy): Eukaryota > Metazoa > Chordata > Actinopteri > Carangiformes > Carangidae > Seriola > Seriola aureovittata. The sequence goes on from NC_079370.1 coordinate 11,368,871, forward strand.
AACAACCTGGCAAAAGGTGAGCGAAGAGTGTGAGGCATTCAAATGATTTGATGCCTGCGTAATAATGTGTGAATACATGCCATGGCGCACAGGAAACCTAGTGTAAAGCATGACTGAATTTGAGTGAAGCTTGTGTGAGTAAAGTTTGTCTGGCAGCGAGGACGGCTGGCAGGCCCTGTCACAGGTTCCCCTTCCTCTCTGATGTCTTTGAGGTCGTAGTCTGAGTGTCTCACTCTGTTTCTCCTCCTATGGTGGTTTACACAGATTGGTGATGTAATGGGTAGCATATGAAGGCCACACACAAACACACACACACAGACGCACACACAAACACTGATGTTTCATGCACGTTATACAGACACCGCACTTATACCACCACATACCCATAATTACACACATATACTGTACGCACACCCATTTACACAAACCCTGGATTCCCCCTTTTCCAACAGGCATGCGCCAATGTGTGCTCGCTCTCACACACACGAAAACAAAAGTCTAAACAAAGATACACAACCTCTTTTACTTTGCGCGCTGACATCTATCCGTGCACGTGGACACACACTCCCACAGATACACACACACACATACACACACACACTTAAAGGGCACCCACCCAGTGTCGTAGTGTGTGAGTGATCAGCGCTGGCGGACGGCCTAACAGAAGACTGTGTGCTTCAGAACCACCCAGGAGACCCCCATCATGAGAGGCAGCCCAGAGAGGGAATGAGGGAGAGTGACTAACTTCACTCTTTCTTTTCTTCTCTCCCCAGCTGTGTCTTCAAACAGCCCTTTGATGTGGGAAATTAAAAAGAGCGAGTGTGTCAATATCTCCCTACGTCCAACCGCACTCATCTATTTCCTCTCCTTCTTCTCCTGTTCTCCTCCTTTTCCCTGCTTTTCTTCTCTACTGTTGACCTGAGAAAACAGAGCATGACCCTTTTTTACCACAACAACTCTGCCACCCACTCACTGCCACCAGGCCCTCATCATTTGGAGGGTGTTTGTTTGTCTGTGTAGGCCCACCACCGGACTGGCAACTCTGTGTGTATATGTGTATGAGTGTGCGAATGTGCGCATACAAGGCCCGCCACTAATTATTTTCTAACCACACCATGAGTGTATGTCTGTGAATGAGGGTCTCCTAATCTCACACCCAGACTCAAAAACCCTTTCTTCCTTTTCCCTGGTTTCTCTCTCTCCTCCTTTTGTATGTGTGTGTGTGTGTGTGTGTGTCTGACTCCCCTCTGATATGCAGTATGTGTACAGTATGATGCACGAGCTGTCCCTCTGTGATGAACTCTGATGACTGGAAACTCATTTTTGCCCTTTGCAACAGTAGGCCATGCTTTACTGCACCTGACTGAGTGTTTCCAGGCTGCCATGCTCTACGTGTGCGCGCGCGTGTGTGCGTGAAAGAGAGAGAGAAACATACAGAGAATGTGAGAAATCATGCTGGGTGTGTGTGTGTGTGTGTTTCTGCATGTATCCGAGTGTGTGTGTGTTTCTGTGCTAGAAAGCTTGTTTTGGTTTATTTGAGCAGCATGTTTTTCTGCGACAGTGTGTGTGTGCATCCATGTGCATGTTTTGTGTGTGTGTGTCTACTGTGTTGACCCCATCGCCAATGCCACCACCCCTAATACCCCTCAAACGTGTGTCTATGTTAATGTCATGTGGTGTGTACAGTATGTATGTGTGTGTGTGTGTGTGTGTGTGTGTGTGTGTGTGTGTGTGTGTGCGTGTCCACTCACTGTTCCTATGCAACACTTTCATAGGCCCCTTCTGGTCTGGACAACACCTCTCTCCTGCTCCTATCCGTCTCTCACTCCTCACTCTTTCCTTCACCCTGGAGAGGGAGAGAAGGAGTGAAAAAAAATAGAAGGAGGTGGGTGGGTGAGGGGCGGGGGGGGGGCAGTGGAAATAACAGGCTGCTGTCTCAGGAGGGGCTCTGAAAAAAAAGAGCAAGGGGTGAGAAAAGGGGGGAGAGAAATATGGGAGAGAAAAGGTGTTTGCTGTGCGTATTAGCTATAATACAGGGAATGTGGCATGTGTAGCCTAAAAGAGCCCTGCCATAAATTGAATAAAACAAGCGGAAACACACTTTCAGTGACATTTCATCCTTGAACACACAGCACAAAACAGCAGCAAGCACAAGAAAAAGAAAGCACAGGTAAAACTAGAGCTCTAAAAGATACATGGTTACATGAGATAGGCTGATACACATGAAAACAATGGGCTTTTTAAAACGTCTGCAGTGATAGAGAGAGAGGGGGGAAGAGATTTGGAGATGGAAAGATAAAAAGAGGTAGATGGGACTGATTGGCGCAGGTAGCGGGATGCGACGGAGGAAGTGCTGGAGATAGGGACAGGACAGGACGGGAGAAAGTGATAGAGGAAAGAAAAAAAAGAAAAAAAACAACGGAACATTTTTTTTAAAGTTTCGCAAAGGGAGACAGGCAGCGGGGAGGGGAGGAGGAAAGAGAGAGAGAGGAGGGAGAGAGAGGGAGAGAGAGAGAGAGAGGAGGGAGAGAGCGTGTGTCTGTGTGTGTGTGTGTGTGTTTTTATGAATGAAGTGAGTCACTGCCGATGTGTCATAGGCCCGACGTCTTTATAAAGGAAGTTTTAAACAAGCCTAAACACTTCACTGCGCGCAAAAATTGGACTTACCACACTCGCATCCCTCTCTCTGCATTTCTGTTGCCTCTCTCTCTCCAAACTGTCTAAGTGCCTGTCTGCCTTCAGCACTCCATAAAGAACACAGGGGCTCATCTCAAACTTTTGCTAAAGACAGAAAGTTTGACTGAGATTGACTTTTACCTTTCTTTTCCTCACTTTCTCTCTGAGTGGCTCCAGTCACCACTCTGCTCTCTCATTCATTCTGTCCTGACAACTTTCCTCCTCACTCTGACTGAAGAGTGCGAAGAAGAAACCGGAGCACGTGACAATTTCCGGAGTTCAATTTATTTATTAATTTTCTTATTTATTTATTTATCTACGTTTGTCTGCTGGTTTTCCAATCTCTTGGATCCGAAACCAATATGAAATGTAAGTGATTGTATGAGTGTGTTTTCATTTGTGATTGCACAGTGTGTTAATTATCACTTCTTTTTCAGCTTTGTCTTTATCATTTTACATTTTTGAAATGGTGGGTTGTATGACGTTTATGTGACTGTTAACAGCCATGTCATCGTCCTTATACAGACACTGAATGATTTATTTATAAGTTAAATTCTAAACAACTGACTTAACTTGGTGATTTTACTGATAATGCTGCTAATGCTTGAAGTATGGACAACTTTATTCCCTCTACTGTTGAAGTTACCCCAGGACAGGGAGCTCAGATGCTCCTGCAGTGTTGTTTTGGCTGCGATTCTTGTGGTTCACCTGTAATTATCAAGCATTCATCATTTCAACACCGCTGCGGTTCCCTTTTAATACTTAGTCTACCTTGTATTTGAACTTGAAAGGAAAAGAATGAATGAGCTTACTGTTAGGGAGTTGACTTGGCTTGGTCTATATAATTTATACCACCAACTCACGTACCTATCCAGTTGCAGGTGTGACAATCAGCAGCATTCATTGCGTTGCTTAAGGTAAAGGAGTGATGGTGATATTCAGTGTCAAAGCCTGGCTTTTAATGATTTAATGATTTGCATTCAGCCTGTGAAAACATGACTCTGACATTGAAGCTCTTCAGGATTCCTCTGCCAAGTCTGGAGCTATTGTTTATATTATGGTGCAATATCTTCTCCTAGGACTGACAGCCGTGGCCTGAGGTCATTATCATTATGGCGAGATGACAGCGCCTCTCCACTAATTGCTTCCGTTTTGTTCTACCCCTGCAGTGCTGCTCGACTCCTCCTCATCACTCCTCTTCTCGCTGCTATTGGCTCAGCTGCCTGTGTTCACGTCTGCCTCTCCAGTACCGCAGCGGCGGCCCAGTGACATGGATAAACTGTCCAATCAGACCAAGAATCTAATGAAGCTCACGCAAGAACTGCTGGTAAGTGAAGATGTCGTCATGATGATAACCAGTCTCGGCCACTCTTTGGAGGGGAAGCTAATGAGGCCCTGACCACTCTATGCTAATTGAATTGTCAGTGTGAGGGTGGAGAAGGATGCTGGTCGTTGCGCCACAACCTGCTTTGATTGATCTTTCCCTAATTGGATTTTGGGGCTAATGTTACCTTGCAGTTTAGGTAACCTCACACTTCAAACTACCCTAACTTTGCATCATGCACTGTAGTGGAAACACTGTGCTATGCTAGGTTTGCTCAGGACTTCAGTCTGACTTAAGCTGCTTTCATTGATGACAGACTGGCTGGAGTCCATCTGCATGCTTAGATCAGGGCAGCAAAAGCCTCAGGGGAGATTTGACTGAGTGATCTCACTTTTAATCCACACTGGACTCCAAAGGGAGGGGAGGTCTGACTCAGCAACCTCCTGGTCTATCTGGTCACCTGACTGGTGGCAGTAGCACGAAGATTGGTGGCCAGGCCAGCGCCTTTATGCGGTCTAGTGAGTGTGCAATGAAATTCATATCGAGTCTCATGGAATTAAGGAGAATAAACACCCATTTACAGCGATGGTCTAGCAAGAAATATAATGTGATCATAGGGATATAGAGAAACAAAACAAAGTTCAAGGAATCAGTTTTATGTCTCCAATGAAGACAAACTTAGAAAACTACATATTAAAACCGTACCTACCTACATCCAACTAAGGCCGAACTGCCAAGCATAGCATCTGTGAAATGACAGCAAAGTATATGACATGCCTGTTTACATAGAAACATGTTTATGTTCTGTGGCTAGTCTGTGGAAGTGTGGATAGAGTTGGAGAAGTTATGAAATGTGAATCACTTGCACGTACCGTACTGACAATTCTGCCCCAAATCTTATTTTGTTGACAGTCAAGTGGGAAGGAAAATCAGATTTGAGAACTTGGCCAAGATTTGGCTCCAGCTGGTGATTGTATATCAACACTGTGTTATAACAGGTGAAAAAAAAAGCTGCATCATATCTCTGGATCTCTGGTTACACATGACTGATCTAGATTCTATTTTTGCATTATGCAAATCTTTAAGTTCTTTTGTTCAGGGGATAAAATCAAAAATAGCCGAATACTCTCTCTAGTCTTGGCCAGCAGATACTGTTCAGAAAGTGTGTGCGTGTGTGTGTGTGTTCTGTATGTGTGTGTGTTTCTTGCTTTAAAACAATGTAACAGGACATTGTGTAACAGTTGTATAAGCTGGGGTCCAGATGTGAAGAACCAGCATTATCAAAAGGGTGTTGGGGACAGTATTAGACAGTGTTCAGTAATATGGAGGACTTATTTTTAATTTTTTTTCCTTATTGTGACGAATTCCACTAAAGAGAGGAGAAAGTTAGGAAAGATAAATAGAATGGGAATCCATGGAAAGTCCCTGCAAAATAGCAATGAAACTGATGCTTTAAAGAGAGAAAAGTGCATGTGCGTATACACATAGGTCTGTATAAGTTTTCCAACGTGACCATGTATCTGTGTGAGGGAGTCTGTGTGTGTGTTTGCATGCACAGCGTATGGGTTCAAATGTAGATATGTCTGCATACATTTGTGTGTATGCATTTTTGTGGCTGTGTGTGCGCGCGCCGAGGGTTCTGTAAATAGCTATGGTTGTGTAGGTGCGGTGTTTAGTGTTTTGCTTTCGGTCGCCACAGCAAAGTGACTTGATAAAAATCAAAAAGATTTATCACATTCCAGTATTTGCATTCAGGAAGAAAAAGGCTGGATGCTAGGCTGTCGGGTGAGGTCATGATCTACGATGGAGAGAGCAAGAAAAAGGAGGATAAGAGGGAGAATTAAAGGCTGAGAAAGATGGAGCGAAAACCACAAGAGATGAAGAGATCAGAGAGCCAACTAGATGACAAGCCAGTGGTGTATGTGTGTGCATGCATGCACATGTGCACGTGAGGTTGCATGTGCTTGTGCACCTGGTATGAGACAGAGGGAGAGGGAGAGAGAGAGAGAGAGAAAGAGAGAGAGAGAGGAGAGGGGGAGAGAGAGGGAAGCAGGAGATGGAAGAGGACAAAAGCAACAGAGACAAAACATTGGACCACAAACATAAGTGAGCTATTATGAAAGGCTGATGGAGAGACATGAGAGACAATGCTGCACATTCATCACTAAAAAACATCAACACAAACAACTGGAAGCAAACAGTAGAGCAAGGAAAACAGCATAACAGGTTAAGGAAGCTTTAAGCACACGCAACCTGTTTATACAAAACATTTCTCAGCACTCATCACCCTAATGTTGTTATGTTCCCCTCCTGATTGGAAATGACGCATGCCACATCAGTCATCTCCATCTATGCCCTTTCATTACGACATCGGGCCAATATCTTTAATACCAAATTGTGCTACCTATGAGCACGGCTGCCTTTGTAAAGTAGAAATCCATAAACCTGTACCTCAGGTTGTTTATCCCCCTCTGCTGGTCACAATGGGAGCTACACCTGCTGTCTGGCCGTAGTTTACAACACAAGTCAAGCTGGGCAGGAGCACTGCGTCATTACATCTTTTTATAGCTGTGACCCTGGAGTTTCCCTACAGTCCTGTGTTGTCTGTCCCACTTGGAGCTTTCTTAGTCACTGCATATGTTGTTATCCTCGCTCCCTGTAGAAAACATCCTGTGGGTTCAGGTCATTTGCTCTTATTGTTGACATTTGGGGAGGCTGAATGTGGGTGAACTCACACTGACCCCATCAACCACACTCCCCTCAGTGAGAGCTACTGTCTCTAAGCACAGAAAACAGTCATCCAATCGAGGTGCTAGACTAATACTTTCCTCATGTTGCCGTGACTTGTCTCAGGATGAGTAAAATTGCGCTGATGCAAATTACTAATGGGCTGCTCTGTGTCTCGTTTTCTCTTTCAGAGGGAGCATGCATTTGACTCAGACGTGGAGCCCCACAGATTCAGGTCTCTGCCAGAAATGAGCAACAGATCAGCCAATGACCTCAACAATCTTGAGGTAATGCTCTGATAATGTATTTGTGTGTGAAGGGAGAGTTGCTGGTCTGTTTCTCTCCAAACAGTTACATCTTGCCACACCCATGTTAAGTCTCTAAAGTATGTCTGTGTTGTTTCCAGCTGAAGCCCACACTCTCTCAGCTGCATGCTGACCTGAAGCTGTATGAGCACCACTTTGAGTGGCTGAACAAGGTTTCAAAGAAGCACCACCACCCAGCAGTGCCCAAGCTGGTGGAGATGATCAGAGAAATGAAATCTCTCATCAACCTGCTGCACCGTCAGGTACAGAGCTCAGTTTCCTCACTTCATCCTCAGCTGTGCTCAGTGTTTAATCTTAAATTGCTCCATGTGAGTTTGAGCAGTAAATGAAATGTCATTTTCAAATTAACCTGCAACAATTTCAATTATTTTTTTCTGATCTGTTTGTCTGCTTGTCTCCTCCACAGATGCTAAGAGTTGAAGCACCGAGGCTGACTCCGGCGACCCCTTCTCTCCCCCCTCACCTCCCCTATCAGTTTGATGTCCTGCAGTCCAGCCATGAGCTTCTCCAACACTTCAAGCTCTTCTGTGATTGGGCATACAGAGCATTCATTAGCCTCAAGCCCAAAGTTACTGCAGTACAATGATGACCCATGAACTACTTGGCTGCAGAGCCATGTGCATACATGGAGTCCCGCCTCAGCCAAAGGGGAATTAGGACCATGTCAGTGTGCAGTGTAGTCAATAGCATCCCTTAAGAGGCCAAATCATCAACCAATGACATGCGTGTTGAAGAATGTGTCTTTCCATCAGAGCCATTGAGGATGCACTATACTGCAACCAGTTACGACCATCAAGATTCCCGTTAAAGCAAACAGCCAGTTTAACTATGATGATCATAATTCCCCAAACTTTCTCCCAAAGGCCTTGTTCATGACCATGTTATTTATGTATTTATTTATTTATTGACTGTTAGTAATTTATTTAATTTTATTTATTTGAAGTTGAAATGTGTCACTCTCATCTTTATTTCTGTATCAACGTGAATTTATTTGCCCACGTCTTTGTAATCTTTCTTATTGTCTTGTGTCTCACTGATCCTCAAGAAAAACACAGTAGCACTTCCTGAACCTATAGCTCTGATAATGACTTTTGTTTTTTTTAATATAGTTTTTGGGGGCTTTTTATGCCTTTATTTGATAGCACAGTAGAGAGAGACAGGAAATGGGGAGGCAGAGAGAGGGAGAATGACATGCAGCAAAGGGCCGTCCGATGCGGGACTCGAACTGGGGCCGACTGCAGCGAGGACTGTAGCCTCCACATATGGGACGCCTGCTCAACCCACTGTGCCACTTGACGCCCCTAATGCCTTTTGTTTTAAGTAACTTAATTAACTTTACGTTTGTGTATTTCTTCAGCCAATAATTCTTCCAGTAGATGTAGCATAAATTTTGGATAGCCGAGGTTTTCACTATCTCTCACTTGCAGTGCCCGTAAAATAAAAATTTTGGAAGATGTAAATTTCATCTTCTAACCATGTTAAACGTGTCACGTATTAACGTATCAATTGATGGCCTATGAAATTAATTGTTTTAATTTGTAAATGCCAGGATGGTAGTCAAAGAGAAGTGAATACTTTCATTTGTACCATGGGCAGAATTTCTATTTTTTGCATTCTGCACAAGGAGGCATATTTAATGTTGTGGTAAAGTTGTATGAATGTGCCCTGTTGCTGAGCACTGATGGACCTGATTAGATTCTTTGCACAAACTTGTTAGGATTAGCCTCTTGGAAGAGTGAGATGGCTGATTTTGAACTTGTGCTTTGGGGTAGAAAAGTTTTTTTTTTTTTTTTTTTAAGTTAAACACCCAAAGCCTTAAAATACTATGTATTATGACACTAAGTTCTGTACAGGTGTACATAAATATACAAGAATGTAAATTGTTGTATACAGTGCTTTGTGTATTATGTTGTTTTCTACAATATAATGTAGAATACTTTACCAATTTTATCACTATCATTTTTGTTCATTCCTATTCTAGTATTTGTTACAGTATTGACTATTTATTTAAGTAACTTGGTGGAACTATTTATTTTGTGCTGCAGCGGAGCAAGTCTCCTATCTTTTTGTACTTTTATACAGTTTTTATTCCTATTTACTATTATTATACCATCATGTTTAAATTATTGTTGTAACATCAAGTTGCCTCTTCCACACACTGATTGGCCTCAATGTGAAATATGTGCCTTGGTGAAATAAATACTAAAGAATGTGCACAGTGGATTTGAGTATCTTTGATCTGCATGGTCCACTTAAGGCAGACACATAAAGATACTTCACTACCCAGAAGTCTGTGCGCCATTGTCAGAATATAACGGAGAAATAACCAAATCGAATAAGGCTTTATATATTATTGTTGAAGATTTGTAAATGTAGATACATCAATGATAAGTGCTTTTCGTAAAATTTGTAAGTTAGAAATATTTTAAAATGAATTTTAAAAACGTCAATCTGTCCGTTGAAGCTCCGGACCAATGGTAGTATCGCATCTATTGTAGCAAACAGCCAATCGCCGTCGCTGTTCTTAGGAGGCGGCATCGGGCGGAGAACTGCTGTTAGTTTGTGCTGTGTTTATTGTTAAGGTTGTGTGGATTAGCACTGCGGTACCCACTTCATTTTCATAATATCAACAATATAGCTTTAAGATGAGTTAAAGATGCGCGGTGAGTACTGCTTCAGTCTGCGTTCATGCACGTCCGTATCGAACAATTTAACGAGGCTATTCCGCATTGACGAGGGCTAGATTAGCTTTAAATGCAGGCCAGTAACTGTTTTTGTTTATACTGTTAAAACTGATATTTGTGGTTGTTGCTTCTTGGCTTGCACATCTGACCGGATACACCATAACACACTTATAAAGCACCTTAATGTGTAACTTAGCTGTAGCCTCTGTGTGTGTATTTCCAGTAGGCACCGCACTGCGGGGACTGACAGAAAGGGACTGACGGCCAGAGGAAGGACAGGAGGCAGGGGGGACTAGCTTCATAGACAGGAGAGTGTGTGTGTGGGGGGAGGCAGGGGGAGGAATTTAAAGGGGACATTCTTAGCAGGAGTTACCATGTTATAATGCTGTATTTATTTCCATTTCACTTTATGTCAGAGCTGTCCTGAGCTGTCTACTTGGAATGACAGCTGGTGTTTCCAGTGGCTGACAGGGAAGGAATTTACCAAACACAGAGAAGAAAACATGAATGAAGGAAAAGTGAAAGAAAAAACCATGATACTGCACTAGAACTGATCCACACCTGTTTCTTAGGAATACCCTCATCTGCCACCAGCTTGCCCTGGTAATGGCTAATTCAGTGGCCTTGGTGGTCCAAGCTGAACTCTTACCACCTCAGTCCACTGCCTCGCTCTCTCCGTTCCCATCTCTGCTGGGCTCAAGAGAGGATGGGGAGGACGACAGGGAGAGAGGGGAGCTGGTGGAGGGAGACAAGGGGGTAGTAGAAGGTGGAGAGGAAGTGGTTCTGGACATGGTGACGTCGTCTGTGTCAGGCCCAGCCCAGCAGCCCAAGCAGACGGACCATCCCTTTCAGTGTCTGGACTGTGGCAAGAGCTTCAGGTGGTCGTCCAGGTTGACTCACCACCAGCGGAGCCACAACAATGAGAGACCCTACCGTTGCAACCTCTGCCCCAAGGCCTTCAAGGGCTCCTCTGCTCTGCTGTACCACCAACGGTATACCTTAACAAAACAGTAACGCACTATTAGAGTATTTTTGTCTGATCTGATCATGTTAATAGACATCTGAAATGTAGCAATGAGTACCAGTGGTGCTTACAGTCAGAGCGTTTTAACACACATTAACATGTACATACAGTCTGTGCCACAGGCCAATTAGGTCAGTGAATAAATATTTAGAAGGGTGATCATAAACTGTTAATAGTGTATTAGAGCGATGCTGCAGTTTGTAGTCTGGCAGTGCAATATTTGACAAAACAAGGTGATTGCACATAAATAGAATAATGACTTGTCCATTTCCAAACACAGCACATCAGCATTTCTATTGGCCTATCAGGCAATTTTGAAGATCAGATTTGAACAAGGTGCTGTGTGAGTCCACCAGAGCCGGCTTGGAGATTTCAGAGAACATTATACTTTCAAAAGAAAATCTGAACCAAAGACTGGATCCACCTCTTCCTTACTCATTCTGTGTTCAGTCCAAATTCATGATAAGAGGAAACCTAAAGTAGCAGATTACTATTCGAAATCCATGATTCATGCCTTTTAATTAATGCAGGTACTTGACTGCCAGTGTATAAAAGAGAAAGTATTGCCATGTATTTCTATACTAATTACGTGTCACAGCTTTAATGACTCTACATTATTAATTGTGCTGTCCTCCTAAATAGTTGTGTTTTTTTGTAGGTCTCACTCAGGGGAGAAGCCTTACAAATGTCAGGACTGTGGCAAAGCCTTCAAGCGCTCCTCTCTGCTCCAGGTGAGATCAGATTTAGAAACAAGGAGAAGTCATGCTGAGTTATGAGACAGGTTTTACATCTCTGTCTGTCTATCTCCAGGTCCATCAGAGTGTTCACACTGGAGTGCGAACCTTCTTGTGCCCCTATTGCCCCCTGACCTTTAAATGGAGTTCTCACTACCAGTATCACCTGCGCCAGCACACTGGAGAATGCCCATACCCCTGTGACACTTGCCCCAAGGCCTTCAAGAACTCAAGCAGTCTGCGGCGACACAAGAATGTCCATCTTGGTCTCAAGCCTTACACCTGCTCGGTTTGTAATAAGTCCTTCACTCAGTCCACCAACCTTAGGCAGCACATGAGGATACATACAGGCGAGAGGCCATACATCTGTGGTGAGTGTGGACGCAGCTTCACACATTCATCAAACCTGGCTCTGCACAAGAACTCTCACTCCAACCTCAACACAGGAGGGAAGGAGGGGAAGAGGGGAGAGGACGGAAGGAAGGGGAATGAGGTAGTGGAGGTGGTGGTAGGGGCAGAGGAAGTGACATCATCCATGTTGACGGACATGGTGGGGTTTGTGAGCCAGGAAGGAACTGATGGAGTGGGGGTGGGGATGGAAGAAGTGTTCCTGTCAACCACCTCATCTGGCCAGAATCCGAGCCTTCTCCCCCAGCTCACTCTCACCCCGTCCGGGGAGGATGTGTGTGCATCTAGGGCTATCGGGACAGAGGTTCACCTGAGCACTGACACTGGGGCCAGTGTGCTGCTTTACAGCTGTGGCAGCTGCAGCCATACCTTTGGCACGCAAACAGAGCTGGAGGAGCACCAGGCCATCCACATGGCTCCAGAGGGGCACGGGGCCAGTGGGGAGGCGGGGCCTGGGGCAGGGATGGAGGTTGGGGATGGGCTCGTTGGAGCTGGACACCTGCTGGCTGACTTTGAGGAGGTGGTGGAGACCACCACAGTGGCTGAAAATGGACACACGACAGAGGTTCTCCTTGGACTGACGGAGGGAGCAGATAGCAACAATGCAGTAAGTGATGGGATCAAACGGATAAACGCAAGAAGAGAAAAATAAAACCCTTCCACATTTGTGATGTGGGATGGAAAAGAATAACAGTAGACACATCAGTCTATGTAATATAAATGTAATTAATCTAGGAAAAATCCCACGCTATGAAGTTAACGAGTTCAAATTGAAGTTATGTTTTTTTGATATGTATTACTTCCTTTGGTTTGTCCTCAGAATGTGGGCACCACCCAGGCCCAGTTTGACCTGCTGCAGAGCTTCACCGAGGTGACTCAGAGCTCTGAGACCGTTCAGCCAGAGGCCAGAACCACATGGGCAGGGCTGTCATGTGGCTACTGCAATAAGACCTTCAAGACCAGTGGAGGCCTCAATAGACACATGTCACTGGTGAGAATGCCTGTTGTAATTGCTCTACTACTTACACTCTTATACAGATTATCCATCTTAAAATAACCTTTATCTCCTGTGCCCCCCTTTTGTTTGTCCAGATGCACTCTCTTTCATCACAGTCCCGCTCCCAGTTCAGCTGCTCCGCCTGCGACCGCTCCTTTCCCCTTCTCTCCTCACTCCTCACCCACCAGCACTCCCACACCCCTGAGCAGCGTCTCCTGGCTGAGGCAGAGGCTGAGATAGTGTGCCCTCCGTCCCTCTCTCTGTCGCTCCCCTTGCCCTCCTCTCCCAGCCAGGCTGACAAGCAGCAGGAAGGCCAGAGGGAGATCCATGTCAACATCATTACCGTCGGAGAGGAGCAAGAGGAGCAGCCAGCCAAACCGACCAAAGCCCTCAAAAAGACAGGAGCCAGCAAGAGCACTCCTGCTGGAGGTAAAGGCATTTTCATATCAGAACAGGTGCAAAACTTTCATATTTTAATATTTGACCATACACATGGAAATTTGGAAACCAAGGCAGTAGGCTCATGTGTTATGGTATTTACTTTCCACCTGCACTGGCAGGTCTGTGATTGCAAAGCTAGCCATGCTGCATTCAGATTCAAAGTGGGTCTCATAAGACATGAACAGCAAGCAGGGAACTTGATCTTTCTTTGTCCTCAAGATGAGTTAAGTTGTTGCTTTTCACTGTGATAATTACAGTGGTTGCTAGAAAACCCACATTTTATTCCGTCTTTACGGTATTAAAATGGAAATTTTAATTAAAAATGTTTACACAAATGTGACACTGTTTCACACACTGTCATGCAGAGAGGCCATACCGCTGCTCCGAGTGTGGAAAAGCCTTCAAAGGTTCATCGGGGCTAAAGTACCACATGAGGGATCACACTGGGGAAAGGCCCTACCGCTGCACTGAGTGTGGAAAGAGTTTTAAAAGGTCGTCGTTGCTTTCAATCCATCAGAGGGTAAGGCTCACTCTCCTGCTGCAAGTTTCCGAGATCCATGATTTGGGAGCTGAATTTCATGATTTATTTCATTGTGGAACTCCACATTCCTCAAATTTACAGGGGTTGTGGCTCTCCAGTATAGTACACACCCCTGCAGATGAATGCAGTCTACAACAGACAAATCCAAACGGCAATAAAAACTCCTTCCTCTGCAATAACACACTGCAGTTACAGCACTCTTGTGGTTACGTAGTTATTATCACACAATGCTTGAGCTGTAACAGTCCTTTCTTTAGCATTCTTCGTGTATTCTTCATGTAACTTCATGAGTTATTCGGTTTCAAAGCATTCTTTATGGATTGTACTCATTACAACACACACCCAAAATCATTTGTATTAACAACAGTCACAGCAACCACACCACAAAGTGCAGCCGAGATGTCTAGGTTATGTGCTGTAAGTATAGTTGATAGTGTAATTATAACTTAGTATATAATAAAATAAATATATATATATATATATATATATATATATATATATATATATATTGGCTACTGCTTTTGCTACAAACTTGAAACATAATGCCAAAAAATAATAAGTAATCAAGTTCTTTTTTTTCTTTTCTTTTACTATTACACTTTACCCAGGTACACACAGGTGTACGGGCGTTCCAGTGCCCCCACTGCCCTCTCACTTTCAAATGGAGCTCTCACTACCAGTACCATTTGCGGCAGCACACAGGTGAGAGGCCATATGTGTGTAAGGAGTGTGGCAAGTCCTTCAAAAACACCAGCTGTCTGCGTCGACACAGTCAGATGCACTCTGGGCTGCGGCCTCATACCTGCTCCATCTGCTCCAAGTCTTTCTCCCAGACATCAAACCTTAAACAGGTCAGTGCAGCCTGTAAAGATTCAGCTGTGAACTCGCATAAATTCTGAGCCTTTTGGATTGAATCATTTTCTATCTTATTAACAGTTTTCTCCATTTCTCTTCCCTCTTCTCTTGTTGTTTTTTTTCCTCTGAGAGCAGCATGAACGCACCCATTCTGGTGAGAGACCCTTTCAGTGCACACACTGCAATAAAAGCTTTACACACTCCTCCAACCTTCAGCTCCACCTTCGTACACACTCCTCACGCAAGGACTTCAAATGCCCGTACTGCTCTAAGGAGTTTGTTATGCACTCCTACTTGCAGAGGCACATCCGTACCCATGGCAGCGGTGTTCCTCTGCCCTGCCCTGGTGGTGGAGGTAAAGACGGTGTGGCTGTGAAAGCCAGTGTTGGAGGAGTAACAACCACCACAACCTTGCTCAACCCCATCACCCTGGAAGCCTCAGGAAACAGTGGCAGCCTGATTGTGTCCCAGCCAGCACTTAATATTCCCCCCAACACCTCCCAGAACTACTTTATGATTCAGACAGCCAGCGGCCTGCAGCTCATTCCTCTGTCATCCCCTACACCTACCCCTCCTCCTCCTCCTCCACCACCTCCGTCCCAGCCCCAAAACTTCTTCCTCCTGCAGTGCCCCTCCAACAACGGCAGCCAGTCCAGCTTGATTCTTGTTCCCACAACAAACAACCCTCCACCAGCTCTGGAGCCACAGACTCTGCCTGTACTCCAGACTATCCAAGCACTCCAGCCCGTCCTAAACCAAACACAGACTCAGATACCCCAGTTTTCAACTCTATCACAGCAACAACAGCAGACCAGGATCATAATCACCAACAACAATAACAATGCAAACACTCCTGTTGCCACACCAACGCATACCCTGTCAGCTAACTCCCTACTGACTAAGCCCATATTAGGGAAAAGCACACGGACAGCACGGGGCAGGCGGGGCCGCAAACCAAAAGCTGTTCTTCAGAAGTCTGCAACAGCTCCTGTCAGTCAGACTGCAGGTGGAGCTTTGTCCGTAACAAATTGTAATGTGACCCTAAGTGTCACACAGACTATTGCTGCAGCTGACACTACCACAGAGTCATCGCCATCATCTGTATCGACTGTTTCCCACCGTTCCTTGTCAACATCTTGCACTACTGTCCCAATATTTTCATCTTCCACCTCTGTAGTCCCCACAGTGGACAGCTCAGGACCCACATCAACTGTTACCATGGTTACACCAGCCACCACAGTAGCCACAGCTTCAGTTTCAAGTCCTATCCCTGCTAATCCGGGCAGGAAAACTCAGAACACTGTTGAACAAATGAGAACAGGGGACACCATGACAGGGAAACAGTTTGTGTTGTGTTTTGATAATGAAGAACAGACAAAGGAGGGGATGAATATTGAGGAGGGTGGGGAGTCATATGTGTTACAGTTTGAAGGGGATGCATCAGCAGAGGCGGTTGATGGGGGAATGGGTGGGGAGGGAAAGTCACTTGTACTTCAGTTCAAGACAGATGGGCAAGGTGAAGGAGAAAAAGGGGGGGATAAGGGAGGGATGATGTCACTTCTGCACAACTGGGGTGGAGAGAAGGGTGAGAGACATGCAGGAGAGGAGAGCAGCCAGGGGGAATCTTACGTCCTCCATTTCCATACGGAGGCACAGGACAGCAGTCCATCCAGTGCCACCTTCAGCCAAGGGCAAGACAACAGCCTGCAGCTTTCCTGCACCTCAACCCAAGGTTTGGTGCCCCTTGATGGGCAGGAGGTGGTGTTTGAGCTGGGGGGTGAGACCAAAATGGAGCAGGAAACTGAGGAGGGTATGCAGATGATCGCCCTGATAGAAGGTGAAGGGGGAATGATGGGAGAAGAAGGGACAGGTTGCAATGCTGCAAGTGGTAGGGTTACTGAGGGTGGGGGAAGTATATTTCAGCTAGAAAGCGGAGAGGAAATTGTCATAATTGAGGTTAGCACCAGTAGCTTGAGGGAAGGGAGAATGGAGAGAGGAGGAGAAGGGGAGATCTCACAAAATAGTGAGGTAAAATATGAGAGTACAACTGCAGAGGCGAATGAAAAGTCTGTAAAGGAACACAACTCTGCAGCCAATACAGAGGTACAGACACCCACTGAGGACACAATAAGAAATGGACCTATATCTAACTCTAAAGACATGCAGTTCTCTAACTAAAACCAGTGTGCATGTTAGAGGGAAAAAAGTGTGTGTGAATGAATGCCTCACAGTTTGTGAGCTAAGTGTGTTTGCACTTAAGTCAGTTTGAGTTCTCCTGGAACTGAAAAGGAACATGCAGTTAGATGAGTACTGTGTTGTAATGCCATGGTGCCACATACTAGAAATGTTATACATTCAAATAGGCTGTACATGGACCTCAGAATATTCCTAAATATATTAGTTTAAATGATACTGTCATTGGCAGTTTGTTTATTAAGTAAATAAGTTTGTGAATAAATGTTGTAAATGGCCTACTTTCTTCACAATGGTAATAATAAATTGTAGTAATTATTAATAAATCTGTTTTGGTTCACTTGTTATCAATTTTTCGTGTGTTTTTATTTTATTTTAGTCTCAGTTAAATTTTTTTTCCCCCGTTTAAAAAATTTAAGCATAGCAAGCTCGCCGCAGTTGGAGCCCCGTGTTCGTTTGTTAAATTGGTTTTGTCATTCACGTAGAGTTTACGCAGCGCGGATTGTACGTACGCACATGGCGTAGGTCGTAGCATTGAAAACCTGTAAGAGGACGCAAAGCAGAGTACGTCTGTACTCAGAATTCCTTCTTTTTTTAAAGCAAGAAACGACTTTGTGGTCATTCAGTGAAAGTGCCAAAGCGGCACGACAACAAACAGAGACACACACCGCGTGTATTTCCCATCTCTCCGCTGAATTTGAGCGGCGTTGTGCAGAAGGTAAGCGGGACCGTGTTTTAGAGCAGAAGCAAGGGGTCTGCGTGTGTCAGGAGACCGCAGCCCCAAGTAGTAACCATATAAGGCTTCAACAAGGTCTTTTCGCTTTCGACTTTACCCTTGATGATCACGGTTTAACGTGAAGATGACAGCTAGAATGGTGTGTATGGTACAGCAGGGTGCATGCATGCTACAAATCCTCCATAATCCCCATCTGTCTTTGTTGTTTGGAGCTAGCGTGGGCGTGATGTTTCATTGCAACTACTGGATCGCTGATTGCGAAGTCTAGTGGATTGCATAATATGAATGTTGGGAGATGCATTGATCCATTTCAACTACAACACGCGTGTCATATAACACAAGAAGTCGAACAGTATCACTGATCTGCGTGATTTGGTATCAAACAGCCCAAAGCTACTTTTCACTGTCCCCTGTCTTGACAATATAGAAACATCCTCCTGTCCATGTGCCCTTCTTTAAATGTGTTTTTCTAGGTTCCCTGTGCACACAGTGTGGATGTTGGAGTTTGCAACATACTGTGTGTTGAAACAGTAGGCCTGCTGTTTGAGCATAAAGCCTAAACATGGTGAGGCTGGAGCTGGATCAAGTGGTGATGAGGAGGATGAAAGAGGAGGACATAGAGATGATCAAAGCCCTCATCAAGGTTTGTACGACATACTCAGATAAAGTTTTGGACAGGCTTCTTTCATCTGGGTTAATGTGGAACTGTACTCCTGTCCTTCTGAGACTTGTGCTTGATTTTATTTTTAACTTGCATCGATTTCATTCCAGGAGGGCTGCGAGGGCACAGAAAACCGTCTCATCCTCCACATCCTCACTCGTCCGCTCTGCCTCTTCATCTTGGCTGTTTTCTCCTCAATCCTGCGCTGCCTTGTCCACTCCTTTATCCTTGCCCTCGCCATTCCTGTCTTCCTGCTAATAATCTTTCTCAAGATCACCATGCCGCGGTCCACGGGGGTTCTAGGCAGCAGCCGCCCCTACTGGGACTATGTGGGCAGCAGCTACCGGGGGACACAGGCTGAGACCCTGCAGAATCCCTATTGTAGGATTAGTGGCAAGACACCACTGACAAAAAAGGTGAGTCTGCTGGTTTGCTGGAAATTCTTCATTTTTTTTGCAATTTTAGTGACCAAATATTGCAGTGATATAATCTTAATTTCTTTTCTTCAGCCAAGATGCAGAATCGGGTCCAAAGACAAGGACAAGGAGATGTCAACAGAGAAGATCACCCCAGAGAGGGAACAGGCAGCGGGACAGGTATGGGTGGCAGACTGCGAGGGGGAGATCGTGGGCTGCATCTTCCGGGAGAGCGAGACGCGAGCGGGCATCAGGAGGATCTGCAGGGTGGTGACAGGCTGCTGGTACCGCAGGGAGGGCCTGGCCCGGCTGCTTGTCCAGAGTGTGGAGCAAAGAGAGAGGGAGACTGGGGCACACAGAGTGTATGCACATGTCCCCTACCCCTCCAAGGTGGGGGAGGTCTTCTTCAAGAAACTGGGCTATCAGCAGCTGGGGGAGGGGACTGATGAAGAAGAAGATGATGAAGAGATAAAGCTGGAGACTCCAGAGAGAGGCTTTCTGGGACACCCCCTCACCAAGGTGTTTTACAAAGACCTGTGATTGAGTGATGAATGACTCATGGAGTGAAAAATAAAGTGGCAGTGAGCCCAGGATTGGCTAAAGTTAAAGAAGAGATAACATAAGTGCACAATGTGGATCTCTGCAGAGGGTGACAGTGTCTTTGCTGCAACACATTTGATTTCTTGTTAAGTTAATAATTTATTGAATATTTGTGTTATTTATGCCAATATTTATTTACTGTATGTTGCTGTTCTACTTGCTGTGAGTTTGGTTATAAGTATACTTTTACCTTTTTTATTATTCAAAGCACCATCTCTTCTTTTTCCCAAAGCAAATGGTTGTTTATTATTTAAAAATTCAAAAATTATATCATGATGGCCTGCTGTTCTCTATCATTTGTAATGAAGTAAAAATATTTATGTTAAATGTCTGCAGAGAAAATGGGTTTTTTTTGTTTGTTTTTTTAACTCAACACAGTAATTGGTGTGTGGATGTGTGTGATTGCACGCATTTCTGTGTGTGTGTGTGTGTGTGTGTGTGTGTGTGTGTGTGTGAAGCCATACAGATGTGTAGGAGGACATACAGTTGCTGTATAGGAAGTGCATGTGGTTTATATGAATCTGCTTTTATCTGCTTGTGCTCCCTGGCTGCGACTGATCACCCTCATTTACAGTATGTGGGTCCATGAGTCTGCAAAAACAGTGCACTCTCCCTTTTCTTCAGCATGCACGCTCTCTTTGTTTTTGGTTTCCTTTGTTATATTTTACAACTTGGCAGGAACACCACCGACTGAGAAATCCAAATTCTGCATTCATTCATGTTGATAACGGTGGTATGTGTCACTCATTAACTCAATACTTTAGTGCTGAAACTGTTAGTTGAATAATTGGCTGATAGAAAATTAATTAAATAGTGACAGTATCATCATTTTTAATCATTTATATAATTTGTCTAAAAAAAAATGAAACATTTTTTGGTAACAACCTTTTAAGGATTTGCACACTTTTTTATATCATTGTAAAGTTGATGCTACTTGTCACGCAAAATATAAAGCATCACTTTGGGCCGTGGTAACTTCAATAGATATTAGATTAACTGAAAAATAACAAATGTAGATCATCTTGAAATGACAGTAACTGTTGCAGCCCTAACATATTGCAAAGTCACCTACTTGAATCCACTTTGATATTAGTGTTTCAAAACTCATTTGCATTGCATATTTTAGCACAGCACATTAAATATATGCAGAGGTTATTCTGACTCAAGAATGTGCATGTGGTTTGCAGGTGAATGGCAGTTTATGTATCTAAGAGGGGAAATGCACACAGCCCCTCTCTGAGGCTAACCTTAATATGGTTAGCAGCCCTTACGTTTGCATTGCGAATCTACCCTAGTGCTAACCGCAAACGATGTCAGTATAGCATCAACATGCCACAGATAAACACCACAGGATGTTTGTACAATGTTAATGTGTGAGGGAAGGAAGCATATCTCACCTGATGTGAAGACAGATATAAGCTTATACTTTTCTGCAAACTCTTGATCATGCAAGCTGTTGTGGAAAATCACTGTCCTTTAATTAACTCTGATGAGAAAGCCGAGCAGTAACCCAACAGTGTTGTTACATGTGCAACTAAGTGTGTGGTCAGGCCAATTCCACCTCGTAAAAGCTGTATTTTTACTTGTGACACTTCTTGGTCATCAGGTTGTTTCTTCATGACTGTCAAAAAGCAGACACCTGTTAGCTGGGCCTCTACCCGCCCGATCTGTAGCTATTATTGTTGTCAGGAAACAGATGTGAGTTCACACACTGGAAAGAAAGTCTGTTTGTGACTGTGGTCGTGTGCGTCTGCACGGTATGGCTCTGTCTAAGTGTGTGTGCGTACGCGCGTGTGCAGGGTGTGGGCGGGTGGGTTTCGGAAAGTATGACTTGGCATTTCCTACACCCGGTTTCTGCCCCTGACTATGGGCTAAATGCACAGCCATGTCTGGCCATACTGAACTGCTCCACCACACACACACACACACAGACAGACAGTGCACAAGAGGGTTGGTAGTGCACGCGAGTGTCCATGTGTGACTGTGAGATGACCTTGGTCAGCTGTGGTCAAACCCAGAGAGCTGGGTGGGAAGTGGTTTCATATAGTTTGGCATTTGATCAGCCTCTTGAAGTCAGGAAAAGACACATGCACACAAGATCAAATGAGCAGAGACATTAGGCTTAGTGCACTGTCAGAGTAATGCAATATGATGTGAGGTTGCTCTGGGCATAAAGACACACATACACATGAATCACTCTAAATTTTGAGGCACCACACAATCACAGGATAAATTAGATGAATTTGTTCCAGATGATGTATAACATATAGACTGTGTTAATGACATGCTCCTACAGATGGTTAACACACACACACACACATGCGCACATACACGTGCAGATGAGCTCCAAAAACAGCCACCCTGGGAAACGGTGAATTCCCCAAACCACAGAGTGCATGAGAGGGTGAGGGGAGTCATGGGAAAGCAGGATGCCTGCATGTAGTACCACTGAGCGAGCAGCCAGAGCTAAAACAGACAGAGCAAAGAAAAGACGAGAGCAAAATAATACACATCCTGATTTGGCAAGGGCGGATGACAGCATCTGATGGTTCAAAGGCTTATGAGTGAGATTTATCCACACACTGTGGTCGGTCAGCTGGCCGGCCAGTCTAGCAGACACGTAGGGTGAAGGAGGTCGATTATAGTTCTGCTCCCAGCCTGACACAGTTTGGGAAAACCCAGATCAGAGGACAAAGTAGGTGTCAGGGCCTCCAAGGTCTGGGAACGCCTATGACTCCACCAAATTTTCGGGCCTGGGGGGGGGGACTAGAGAGGTGGAAAGGGTGAAATGCGAGAGGGGTCAGTGGCAGTCCCTCTGAAAATCAAGGTGAGAAGGTATCTGGAAGTTCTTACTAAATGATGTAGGAAAACAAAAGTGGAGGGACCGGTGACTGTGTGAGTCTTAAGTGTTTGGAAAGTTCCAGCCAGCTGGCAAAGTATACTGACGTCTGTGAAAAACTCCAAAGGTTACAAATCACGTCAAACACTCCTTTCATGTGTGGTCACT
Organism: Seriola aureovittata; assembly: GCF_021018895.1. Classification (NCBI taxonomy): domain Eukaryota; kingdom Metazoa; phylum Chordata; class Actinopteri; order Carangiformes; family Carangidae; genus Seriola; species Seriola aureovittata. The sequence goes on from NC_079370.1 coordinate 11,391,221, forward strand.
CAGATTATTTCGTAAAATCTGTGTTGTGTAATATGTCTTCCCAATAAAATTCCTTGAATGCCCTTACCAAAAGAATGCTTTCACTTTAACCATTCTGTGAGCAAATGTTGTATTTAAAAAAAAAAACCATTATGTCCTTAAAAAACATTGGCAGTAGAGTGATTATTTATAGATTTAATTGTTTTGTAGAAAGACAATACAATCTCTCCATTTCTTTTCTAACACGCCCCCTAAACGTACTTTGAAAAATCTTTTTGTCCAACCAGAAGCGGCCTCTGTTGTACGCAGGATGTTTATGTTTAGACGTATATGCTCTCAGTTCCCTCCCTTTAACCCCCCTATCACAAACACACACACACACACACACACACACACACACATGCACACACATGCACGCACACTTTCACTCTTTCTCATATACCTCCATTTATTACCCATGCCTGCTGAGTGACAAAGCAAAGCGCGTCTTTCAAAATGATTACAAAGCTAGACAGGTGAGCAAAATTGATACATTTAATCATATGTTGTGTATGTCTTTCTGTTTGACACATATTTACACAGCTAGCACATGTATACTATTCATGGAAAAGAAATGTTTTTATATGAATTTATCAAGTTTTTATAAATACTTACCATACTACTATACTTTAATAGTAATATCAGTTATTCTTCAATGAAAATCTGTTTGAGTAATTATGATACTATGCTCCTGAGTATTATTAACTTAAGTCTCAGTATTAATGAGTGTTTAACAACTGTCCTGGTTTCGCTAAAAGTTCTGAAAGTGAGAGTGAGAGAAAGCAGTCAATGTTAGCTGTTGTTTGACTGTCCATCGCTCACATTTGGTTAACCACAAGCTTTACATGCGTTTATTGTGCTAACTTACTGGATTAAAGCTTGAAATAATGTGTGAGTCATCTGAATAGTAATACGTTAGAATGGTAGTTTAATGAGTTCCTTAATAGAATTTGTCTCAGACTTTCCTGGCATAAAATGACACGTCTATGCTGCGTACCACTGAAATGATCTGCCACTAATGATGACGGTATTTTTATGATGCTTGTGATTTTTGTTAAATCTAAATGTTGTTAATGCATCTGGTCTTTAAAAAAATCTTTAAATATTCTTTATGTAAGATATACTATACCCATTGTTCTTCCTGCATCATATGTCACTAACTAATAAAAAGTGCTCCTTTTCTCCCTCAGCGTGCTTTTGCCCCGAAAAAAGTTTATCTTCCATTACAAGAATGTGCGCTGGGCAAGGGGCCGGCATGAGACATACCTCTGCTTTGTAGTAAAGAGACGAGTTGGCCCAGACTCCTTGACCTTTGACTTTGGACACCTCCGCAATCGCAATGGCTGCCATGTAGAGGTAAGAAATGTGGGTGAAAATAGGGGAGCATATAAGGTGGGCCTGTTCAGGCAGAAAATAACAAATGAATAACATAAGAAAGTATAGGATTATTATATCCTTATTATCTTCTCCATTCACCTATTTCTCCATAGATGCTGTTCCTGCGCTACTTGGGAGCCTTGTGCCCTGGTCTGTGGGGGTATGGAGCTGCTGGAGAGAGGAGGCTCAGTTACTCCATCACCTGGTTCTGCTCCTGGTCTCCCTGTGCCAACTGCTCCATCAGACTGGCCCAGTTCCTCAGCCAGATGCCCAACCTTCGCCTCAGGATCTTTGTCTCACGCCTTTATTTCTGTGACATGGAGGACAGCCGAGAGAGAGATGGCCTGAGGATGCTGAAAAAAGCTGGCGTGCAGATCACAGTCATGACTTACAAAGGTGTGGTAGAAAAATAAAGCAAACGTGTATATAACTCTAGAGCCAGAAACGTATGGAAGGTTGAGCCAAACAAATCCCATCTAAAAAGCAGTTGTTTTCCTTATTATGATCACTCTCTAGATGTCAACAACAATGATTACTTTTAACTTTCTCCTCAGACTTCTTTTATTGCTGGCAGACCTTTGTGGCTCGTAAGCAGAGCAACTTCAAAGCCTGGGATGAGCTGCACCAAAACTCTGTTCGTCTTGCCAGAAAACTTCACCGCATCCTCCAGGTAGAAGATTGACCATACCACATATTTTTCTCCAACCAAGATATGTTCAATATCTAATAATGTCATGTCTTCTTTCTTTTTTTCTTTCTCAGCCATTTGAAACAGAGGATTTGAGAGATGCCTTCAAACTTCTTGGACTGTGAACAATACTTGTGACATCCTGTTACCATAAGTCTATTACTATGTCAGAGTAAAGACATGTTGGTCCATCACTACAACTGCTTAACTGAGAATAAAAAAAACTGAGAAAAAATAGCTTTCAAGTTGCAGCAAGGCTTTAACTTTAGGTACTTACAACTTTGCTGCTTTCCAATGTTGCAATATGGTAATGTGAAATAAAATAATGTACAATGAGATATTGTCTTGTGTAACTGATGTTAATGTATGTTATGGACTTGAAGTGATGATAGCTTGCGAGCAGTAAGAACTAGCTAATACAACCTTTTCCAAGATTATTCAAAAACTATTCAGCTAACTGCAAAACAGTAAAGGGGAAAGTTGGGGAACAATGTTAAAAAACCTTTACGACAATTCAACTGACTGATTTTTCTTTCATCCAGACGGTAAAATGAGTCTTTGGGGATTGTTCAAACATCAAGGTTAAATATCTTTTAGAGAAAACACCTCTGTAACCTGAATGTATGCTAACACATGAGAGTCACAAAGTGTGGCCTTCAAATGCTCACTTTTTCAAACTGTACGCCACAGTTTGTAGTGTAAGTTTTATATGTTGTAGTCTCTGATCCCAAGCCAATCCACTTAGGTTATGTTACTAGAGTAATTTTCTTTGAATTGACAGAGGCATTCTCCAAGATAAGTAAGCTGACCTTTATGTGTAAAATAGGTGGAATACCCCTTTAAGGGCATCACTGATGCCAGTGTGTGCGCAAATACACCGTCTATTACGGTCACGTAGCCGTTAACGCCGCACGGACACGCCATTCACCGTCACCACCACCGGCATACACCGACTGAGTAAAAGTCAAGATGGCGACCGAGGGTCAGTCTGAGTACGAGTCGGTCCTCTGTGTCAAACCTGAAGTCAATGTTTACCGAATCCCACCGAGAGCATCCAACCGGGCCATCAGGTGAGGTGGGGCGATAGCTGGGCGGGGGAGGAGGCGAGGGGCAGCGGCCTGATCGCGAGCTTTCTGACCCAGCATCCGCGAGCTGCGCCCGTTTGGAGTCGTTGCCTCGGCGACCTACCTACCGAGCACATCCTCTAGTCACGCAGCCTCACGCAATGGCCTAACCCTAGCTCTAGTTTGTGTACTAGATGTTTTTGCGGTGCATTTGCAAGGTCATGATGGAAAATACGCTACTGACATTTGGGGTTGTACCTGCACTACAGACACTGGGGATTGGCTACATCCCTGTCAGTGTCCGTGTGTTTATATGCTTTCCTCCAATGGCACGTCAGAGGAGAAATAGTGCTTACACTGCTTAAAGTCCAGTCATTTCGTAGGGAATCAAACGTAATTCTGCTCTAGAGATTCATATTTTGCCTGTTTGACCTTTTAGGTAGTAAGTACACTAGGATCGCAGCTGAAAAGAAGTCTTGTTCAAGGACACTTCAGCAGGGCTGATGCTGTTTAATGCTAATGAATATGAACACTCCAATTGAAAGAAAATGTTGCCTGGGCTGTTACCTGCCTTTATGCTTTTAAGTGACCATACAGGAGATTTGTTCTTTAAGAGGCTCACATTGTATTGTTGACTCAATTTTTCATTGGCTGGTCCTTCAGCCTGACCTGCTGCAGCTGCATCCGAGTGGACATTACTCCAACCAAACAGTAGCATAGGCCTGAGTCCCATGAGACACATGATTGGTTAACCAGTGACCATATGTACAGTGAGTAAGGGTGATGTAATATTTCAGCCTAAGGTCTCAGTGAAATGCCTGTGTGATTTTTTTTTTAGTCACGTTTCATTCACATAGAAAATAGCTAACAGTGTGTCTGAGTGTAGGACAAATCATAACAATGACACACACTAACAGACACATGCACACAAAACACAAATTTCCTTTCCTGTCTCATTTTTTCTTGTCTATTCTTGCCCTCTATGTCAACTGCTGTCACCAACTCACGTACATCACACCGTCTCCCTGACTGCCTCCTCGACTGCCTACCTATGTGTGTGTGTTTGTGTGTGTGTGTCTGTTTGTCTGTGTGCGCGTGCGTGCTTGTATGTGTCCCAGGGCTGCCGACTGGAAGTTGGATGCTCCTGACTGGACGGGACGCATGCGTGTGACGGCCCGGGGCAAAGTGGCCTATGTGAAATTGGAAGACAAAATCTCTGGTGAGAGAGAAGCAGACAGGACAGCGCCATTGTTTACTGGCACTGCTGCTGTTATAAATCATTTCACTGTGCAGTCTCCTGTTCGCCATCTCCCTCTCTGTTACTCATCTCTTCCAAGGTGACCCAGCCCACGTCCAAGCATGCAGTTTATTTTGAAGCAAACAGGCTGATAATCTCTGTCTGTTTCCATTGGAGTATTTTAGGGACTTGGTGTGCTTGTTTTCCTCATATTACACATTTGAATACGGAAGGGTGAATCCATTTTGCATAATGTATCCTACATAGAAAAAAACCCCATTGAATTGCCTTTCTTTTGAGATTTGGAATAGCAAATGTAAATCTTTCTTCATGATCCAAATTGCCTCTGGACCATTTTACAAATAGATAATAAACATGTTTCTTTTGCTCTATTCTACAGGAGAATTGTTTGCCCAGGCACCAGTGGATGAGTACCCTGGCATTGCAGTGGAAACAGTCAGTGACTCAAGCCGTTACTTTGTGCTCCGCATCCAGGATGACAACGGTGGGTGAACTGTTTGTTGCTAAGCAATAAATATTTTGTAAATGTGCTCATAATTGAGAGGATAACATGTTTGAATAGGGTGGTCCAGGGCAGGGATACACCAGTATTTATCTGTAAACTAAATCTTGGGAAATTTTTATTGTGGTGTGGAGATTATTGTGAGAAACTGTCAGGTTTATTATGTTTTTGTTTATACTACCACGCAGATCACTTAATAAACTCTTACCCTTGCTTCATTTCTCTCGTAGGCCGCAGTGCATTCATAGGGATAGGATTTGGAGACCGAGGCGATGCCTTTGACTTCAATGTTGCACTTCAGGACCACTTTAAGTATGCAGCTGCTCCATAGTGTGTCATGAATCATAGCTCATTCAGTAGTGAATGGATTTTATCTAGATTTCTGCAATCTTTAATCTTTTCACGTGTCTCTCTGGTTTTCTCCAGATGGGTAAAACAGGAAAATGAATTTACCAAGCAGGCGCAGGCTCCAGACTCCACTCCAAAACTGGACCTAGGCTTCAAAGAGGGACAGACCATTACTCTCAATATTGGGGTGACCTGATTTTCTTAAAATTGAATGGTTCTAAGGTTTGAGGTTAGAGGAACAGCAAAATTGGTGTTGAATGGTGTTTCACTTTGGTGCCAAATCTTTTCAAAAGATTGCGGTACTGTAGAAATGTGTCTATGTCGAACTGTGTTGCTTTTGATGACTGAACCACCAAAGGTATACTCCTGCTTTAACAAATGAAACCACATTAAGTGACAGTTGAGAATGAATTCAAGATTAGGTTCTGACTTTGAATTTAAACCTGTCCGTCTTAATGTGGTGTGTAAGTGCAAACCCACACACACACTCACCCTGTTTTGTTTATCCTGTTTCCACCTTCTCTAGCAATCAAAGAAGAAAGACAGGTCTCGTCCGCAGAGTTCTGGTGGCTTTGGGCTCCTCCCACCTCCTCCTGGGGGCAAGCTAGCCCCACCCCCTTCATCCAGATCTACTAATCATAATACACAACCACCTGCCGGAGGAAGTGACACTGGTAGGTAGTTGTAATATAGATTATTTATAATGTGGAGGTGCATGTTAATATATTTATATAGCTCTGTATAGGTATGTGTACATGTACTGTATGTATCTGGCATCATAGGGGAACCAGTGGATGTGGGCGCAGCTAGGCCTGGGGCAAGGGGTTTATCCTACTAATATAATGTCTAAGAAGCTGAAAACTTATGCAAAGACCTCTCCTAAAAACTCAATGATAAACACAATAAAATAAGATAGAAACAATAATAAAGGAGAGCTTTTGCTCGTTATCAGCTGTATTTTCCTGAAATCACAAGATAATTAATAGACTTTTAGCCATTGCTTTACTTCTGTGTCCAACCTGCAGGTTGTTCTAGATAGGCACAGCTGTTCCTTTTACAGTGGGGCAGGAAATATGACCTGACTGTGGCACCTCAGGAATCTGACAGAATTAAAGTTCATGTAAATAAAAAGTTATTTCATTGGTGAAAGCTTTTATTTCCTTGGCCCCATTGGGGTCTGTTGTAAAGCTGTTTCCAGTAGAGCACTTGTATCCACAGTTTTTACAATGAAGGTGGTGAATGCAATGTTATGCTGACCTATAGGAATACCAGCCAAAACTATGACAGATAGACTCCAGTTGTAAAAGACTTGTTAAATCCCCTTTAAAAAAAATATTGCTCCTATCCTCCCTGGCCCTCTCTAGTCTACTGTAGACGGTTTTACACTGCTAATCACGTTGATTTATCTTCCAAAGTACAAAAGTGTTGTAATTTTTATACGTACCCTTAGTTTTATCTAGCTGTTCATGTGCTGAGGTTTGGAGATGCCTATCTGTGAGATCTCTGCAGCCACCTGAGTACATTTGAGTACAGTATTTGGGTGAATCGACAAACTACAATTTTCAGGCTTCCAAATAGGTGACATTACTTGTAAGTTAAAGATTACATTAAAGAATATTAGATTTTTAGCACTGGAATTTACATTTCTTGAAATCCTGCCTGAAATTGCTGTATTCTTAGACTGATTTTTTTAATTACTTTTTCAGAGGTTCATTCTCTTTCTGTTTTGTTTTATTTTTTAACCACCAGGTTGTTTGCTAGACCTGGACTCCAGTAACTCCAACTCAGTGGCTCCATCCAACCCCACCACCACAGCCACCTCGGACCTGTGGGGAGACTTTGACTCTGTATCCCCAAAGTGAGGAGAGGTTCACTCTGCTTTCTCCCTCTTATCTCTCTGTAAATTTATGCACCACTTTTTGCAACTTTGTTTTCCCCATCAAGGGGTCCCGTATCTCTCCCTGCCAAGCAGGGTAACCCCCTGTACTAGTCTGTTTTTGCTTTAGCTGAGTTTCTCATGGCCTTTGTTCGGATTTTAGCCTGAGATGCACCCACACCTCAAAGCACAGACTCAATTACAAAGATTTAAAGCTATTGGCCATCACCTTTCATTGTCCTTCTTGGGGCTTGTCTTTCCTCTCTCCTTCTGTGTATCAAATCCAGCTCTCTGGTTTCCATTTTCCTTTGCCCCTTTTCTCCTGCTTACGATGTTGTATTTGCTCATTTCTAGTAGAAAAAATAGAAATATGATCAAGGGAGACATAATCAGAATCATCTGATGATGTTGATGAAAACTGATAAAATATAATAATGAATGAATTTTATGTACAGAGAATATTTATTTTAAATGTATATATTGTCAGTAGTTTGTAAGTATTGCCATTGGTGTCGTCACCTGTATGTACTGTAGCTCATTTTTCTTCAAGTCTCCAGCAGTGGGACTGACTATATGCACTGACTGACAGTCTAGTCTGTCTTTGTAGTTAGTAATGCATAGTCTGCATTAAACGCAGGGATTGTTTAATAATAGATTTAGATTATTGCGAAGTTTATCACAAAATGATTTTACTTGAAAGAAACCTGTTAAGCTGTAATTGATTTACAGAGCAGATGTGCTCTCTAGCACTCTCTAGTGGGCTCGTGTGGCTCTACAGCATCATTTTACGAGAGGAGATATCAAATTTAGATGCAGCTGTTGATCACATATTTAACTGGGGATGGGTCCCGGGCATTGTGTATAACTGTATATCAGTACAAATAGACAGGGAAGTAAGAATGCTTGATGCAATACGGTCTTAGCAAAGGAAAGTGAGGCATCAAGTGCTTTTATCTTTGCCTCAAGGGGAAATGGAGATGATTTAGTCCATGTTATGTCATCTCTACTCAGCACAGCTGTTAATGCTGCGACTGGTGAGTCATTTAGGTCATGACCTCTTTCCTCCTCAATGAATAGGTCTGTGTTTTCTGGACATGTCTGGGAGGGGCTTCGTCTCCTTAATTCTTCATGAGAAGGTGAGCAGGTTGTAGACCTCAATCACAGCATGTTGTACTGTAAAGAACAAGTTTTAACTGTGAACTTCAATTCCATGTTAAGCTGTAATGTTATAAATGGTATTCTGATGCAGACAAATGCAATGTGGGACCAAGTTCGTCTGTGTTTGATGCAGTGTGTTGTGGTGATATTGTTATGTACAGAGAGATGGATCATGTTACAGTGATATCACATGCACATGCGTCGTGACAAGTGAGCAGTGACAAGTGGTGTGATGATGGATGTCGATTGGGACACACAGAGAGTGTGTGAGTGTAAAGCCCTAACAATGTTTGTCAGTGTTTGTTTACTGTGCAAATTATATGCATTTTTCCCAAATGTTACTTGTTATTCAAACTGTATATGTGTATTGAAATGTATATGGAATTGAATATGCAAAGAAAAACAAATATATCACTTAATGACCATAACTTTACTTTGTTGTTTTTCCTCTTGAAATAAAATGGTTAAAATAAATAAATAAACAAATTAACTCATGAATAAATGTAGTTATATTTTATTGGATACAATAGTGCACATAATACTGGATTGTGAATGAGTACCTTACAATCCACACGAGTGGGTCTTTCTTTGTACAATGAAATGACTCAGTGCTGCTATAGGCCCATTACTACAGTACCTTAAATGGATCGTAAACCATGGAAGACATGATCTGTGTCCAACAACACACAGATGAAATGAGCACACCTTCAATATTCACACACAATTAAAAGACTAATACATAAACATAGATATGACTCAGCACACTTGTGTGTTTGTGTGTGTGTGTAAGAGAAAGAAAAAGACCCCCAGGTGTTGAGCAGTGGATTTATGGTGTTATGGGCTGTTTTTATGACAACGCCCCTAGTTCTGTGTCTCTAAGGGGCTCCATCCTCACCGGTGGTCACATCGCCATCCTGGGCCCATCAAGCCTTGTTTGCCCAGGTTTTGGGGTTGCTACGGCGACTGCGACAGCGTTTCCTATTAGATGACCTCTCAGAACGTCTAGGCCACCCAGACAACTCTCTGCACAGCTCAGCTGCAGTGTGCAAAAGACAGACAGATTTCCTCAAGTGCATGATCATAAACCCTGACATCAACGTGCTTGTTAGCACGTGTAGACTGTCTCACCTTTCAGATACTCATCCTGTTGGCACACGGTCCTCATGCAGATCTCTTTGTTGATCACGTAGACACGAGGGACGCTGTGTGAGAAACAGGATATAACATGAGCAGTCTGTTGTGTTAGAGCTGTGGGGGCACAGTGACTTGGTGTATCTAAAACCTTATATGACTGAGCTTTGCCAGCAGTTGAATGTAATTAAGTACATTTATACAAGCTCTTTAAACAATTGCAATTTTGAGGTACTTGTACTGAAATATTTCCATTTTTCTGTACATTATACTATTAACGCACTAGATTTGTATGATGTCTGTAGTTAATTTGCAAATTAAGATTTTCTATACAAAACATGATCCTTTTATAAAATCTGAATTTTTAAGATTAAACTAACCAGCAATATATAAAGTAGATACATTAACATGCTGCTCACACATTTATGCACAATAATTAACGCAATAATAACATCTGTTTCAATACATTGATACTAATATACTTGATTGCAATTTTAATGTCTGTAATGGAGTATGTTCTCACTGTGGTACTGTATTGCTACATTTACTTAAGTAACAGTCCTCAGTACTATATAAGTGCCCTCACTGAGGGACACCAAGATCTTTAGTGCTCACTTATAAAAGTCAGCTGTTCTACTGGCAAATTGCTGAATTAAAATTGTATTTCTGTAAACTGAAAAAATCTGCAGATCACCTGTAGAAACAAAGACCACCAATACATCTCTTGATGGGCTTGTGAACCGAGTACATCCTGGTGCAAGGATACATCTCTTCCCTACAGTCTGCAGAGACAGGAGATATGTGTCACAATGAAACTGTATCAGTCACAACGAAAAGATGAAGCACACCAGAACTTGCATAAGGGTGAGTGTTTGTGCCAAGAGCTCAAGGGGCCTCCTGAGAGGCCGTGCAGGGGTACAGCGTCTCCAAACTGCTGTCACTCACTGTCTGGCAAGGGGCTTGCAGGTGGTACAGTGGCCTCTAGAAACAAGGAAAGAAATCACGATCAGAAAAACCGGTGACCCACATCAGTGACCCACAGACTGACAGATGTCATGCAACATAACGCGTTCCTGATCTAAAGTGTGACTTATAAGGAGAGGAGCATTACCAGACTCCTGGGCTTGGGCTACAGCTGTGAGCACTGTGGAACAGAAACCACATGAGGGGAGTGTTTCGCAGCATAAAAACAAACACACAGCGACTCAACCGTAATTAAACAAGATGATTTGTGTGTTCTGTTTGGCAGCGTTACCGTGGAAACTGCAGAGGAGCAGGACCACTGGAAGGCTGCCCATTCCTTCAACTTGCAAGGGGTATGCTTTACGAGCTGGAGGAAACCGAAGAGGAAAAGAGTCAGGATGATTTCACAGAGTGGAACTGTTCAATATCCTCTCTCAAGATTTTTGTGCTGTTTATGTTTCCTTTAATCCCCCTGCATATAAATGCTCCCAACATTCCAGGTCACTGTAATGTTTTCCCTACAGTTTTGCACCAGCTAAAAACACAGAGAGGGGTGCTATGTTTTGGGTAACAGACAAGTTGTCATCGTTATAGAAGAGAGCCTGATGTCATTTTGCTGTGGAGTAATATGTTCTGCAGTACATGCTGGTAATTACTGGGCTGCATGTAAACAGCCGCATGAAGTATCAATGGAGCAACTAAAGAAAAGTTCGCTTTAAAAAACATTTTACTTTCTTCTTCTGAAAATGTTTTTCCTCTTTCCCTGAGTCCCTTCTTTCTCTCTCTCCTTCCCTCTCCCGCCCAGCATCATTCCTCTTGTGATGTGTCAGTGTAACTTTGGAGTCCAAGTTGTGAGTTCTCTCAAAAGAATGTGTTTTTTTGTGCCCTATTTGAGCACCCTTCCACCCCTCCACCCCTCCTCTGTTACAGTCGCACATTCTTTTCCAGCTTTCTTTTCATGGCAAATATTGCAGCTTTCCAAGTGTACGATCACCACCGGCCAGTCTGAGCGTGACGGTTTTGTCACAAGCTGTGTCTTTTCTGCAGCGATAATCCCAGAGTCATACATATGCACCCACTGAAAATGAAACTCTGAATTGTCATGGTTTAGCTCCATGCATGCCTCTGTTGATTTGTTTGCGAGAGTGACATGTTTTCCACTGCTTGTACTTACTGAACTCTGCATGCAACCACACATCACCTAACTAAAACTTCTGAAGTGAATCAGTTAATCAGCCAAGCATTCACTCTCAACATTTTATGTTTACATCTAATCTATAGGAGAAATTCCTTCCATTAATATCTTTGGATGTGAGCTATCTTTCATCTGCAGATGTTCCTGTGTTTATTTCCTACAGTATGTGTCAAAATCAGGTGAAAAAAGAAGCATAATTAACTTGTACTCACAACTTTTGCTGTCGTCCACAACTGCTTTACTTTTATGAATCTTTTGTCTTCTCCTCTTTCTCCTCCTTCCCTCTCCTCCTCCCTCCTCCTCCTCCTCCCTCAGTCTTCCTTCCGATCATCGTTTTTTGGATTTTCACTTTTTTTTTCTGTTCCAATCTGGTAAAAATTTAGCATGCAAATGCAATCTGACGTCACACACACCTTTTTATGGTCTCCTTGAGCAGACATTTTATTAGACACATATACTGTTCCAGTGTCCTGTATCTATGTGTCTCTTAGTGTCTCATCACACAAAACAAAACATTCAGACTGTCATCATCCACAAAAAAGTAGGGCAGTTCTTCTTGTTCATTAAATAGGCTACGTTACATCAGTGTGATGAGGACTAATATGTAAAATATAAGTAAGTAAATATTCAGTTTCATATATTCAAATGACAGTAACAGTATGTTCACATGATAAAAAAAAGATCAGAGGAGCAGGTCTTTTTGTCTGGATGAATTTCCTCCCATTGTTATGACAATGTGTACCTTTGTTTCAAAACTCACCCATTTAATTTTCAATAAAAAAAATTAAGTTTGCAGCTAAAGCACATAATCATTTAACAGTGGGCCTCAAATTTGACTTTTGCACTACTTAATGTAACCAGCAGATGTAGCAGTGCACACAGAGAGAGGGACAGTATACAACAGCTTAGACACGAACCAACATGTACAGTATATGCTGTAAATATATAACTAATATATATACATATATTATATTATATAGAATATAACATATATAACCGAGATGTTTGAACAGGTCACCTTGGGCTCCAGGAAATTGTGATGGGCATGTTTTACTATTTTACATCTCATAGAGTAAACTATTAATCAATAAATAGTCATTTAATTCATAATGACATTTCAGAATGACATATTAGTTGCAGCATTAGTCTGATTTATTGACACATTTTGCTCAGTTTATTCTGATTTCGAGAATGTATATCATTGAGGGAAGTGGGTAAAACACTGCTTAAAGAACATGAAGTGTATTTGAGGAGCCTGCCTTCACAGACACCACTGAAAAGACTATAATGATGTGATAGCATCTTATATCATTATTTATATTTTACTTATTTCTATGAGTGGTTTTGGTATACTGGACAAGAACAGGTGATGCCTTCAGGGAGATATTAAAATAAACACAAAACTAAGCAAACCATGAAGAGGGTTTGCTATCTATAATAAACCTAACTTCATCACCTGCTCAGTCTGTTCTCCTTAGTTGTTTGATAAATACAAAAGTGTCTAGTTCCTCGGAAATGGATGTGGCACAATTACTTGCAACATAAGAACTTTAATCTGTAGTAGTCACACAAATATATATAGCTGAATATTTGTCATCTGTTACCCGCAATTCACTTAACACAAGTTATCCTTCAAATATCCCAAGTGGTAATCTCTGCAAAGATGAAAGTGACTATCAAGGCCGCAGTTCCTGACCCTTTGTCTCAGAGGCTCTTTGTGTTGAAAAGACGCTTTTCATTGGGACCGTTATAGCTGCATTGGGGAAGAAACTTGACTCTGCATCGGCTTCCATGGACTTGACTAATATAACTATTGCTGCACATACCCTTGAAGTCAGAGACTCTTCAAGCTCTTGGACTGACTAGGCCACCACAGGCCTAGTCAGTCCAAGAGGGAGACACTCATCATCCCCCTGACATATCGGGGCTACACGGACTCCCAAGTGAGTGTCTGTGGGGTGGCCCTAACAAGGTCGACCAGGCGAGGCTGATGACAGCTTGACAGATGGAGGCAGTGTAAGCAAAAGAGAAGTGGAGAGGAGCCAAGAGGGACGATCAATCCTTTGAACACATCAACCTGCCACTCTCCCCACGCCGTTCCGGCATGATGGGAAAGTAGAGCCGAGAGGAGCAGAGATGAAGACAGAGAAGAAAGACAAGAGAGGAGTAAAGGAGGCAGGTGTTAGGGGAGACCGAAAGCAACGCAGACCGGTTAAGGCAATCATGCCAGATAGTAAACACATGATAATCTCGCAACTTGTTTATTAGATGGAAGGCACTGCCTGAGGCATGCCAAGTCTGCAGTGCATACTGTCTCTCTCTGCGACCTCCTTTTCACCCCATTGCACCCCTCCCTCCCTCATTCTACCTCTCTGCATTTCAGGCAGCTGATACATTTTTCATGTAGTACTGCTGTGTTCCCTATGCATGAAAACATACACACACCGAATTCTGAATTCGCCAATTAGCACATTGCAAAGCTCAGCAAATGCTCAGTCTTCACATACAGGCTATACATTGTAAACTAGATCCAGGGTTGGTCATCAGTGGTTCTCGCTGTGCACACACATTCATTCAAAGCTCTTCCAGTGAACCTGTTTAAGCAGTTAAAGTAGCTGAACCTCAACAAGCAGCAATGCAACGCAGGAAGTCGAGGGCGTAGGGGAAATTTAGGCCATGATGTCCCAAGTGGTTGGCTTCCTTCTGGGGATACATTTCAGACATTTGGCCATATATGCTCCACTCAGGCCATCAATCTGGCTCTCATATCGGTGTCTGCTTTTGCAGTTATCATTCTCATGACATGTGATGTTTTTTATCAGATATCTGTCTAAATATCTGTTACAACGAATATTGCTTTCCAGCTGGTTGTCCCTGTATCCTCTGTCTACCTGCGCTGAATGTTCATTTTACAGAACATTGCGAACTGTCTCCTAAAGACTGTGATGTAAGTTATAAGATGTAAAATCAGAAGACTCTTTAAAGACACTAAATTGGAGCAAATAAAAAGGTTTGGACTTTTATGCCAAAGGGAGCTTTATTAAACTTAGTAGCATGAAATTTGAATCTGGCTGACATTATAAATCTGAGTCTGAACGTCTTGAGTTTCTAGATTAGAACAGGTGTCCGTCGTCTTCACAAGCGTTTTAAAGGCCTATCCTAACTTGGAAGTACTTTCTTGACTTAAAGTAAACAAGCTGCATATCCCTGACATTACACACATTTGGATATTTGTAAGGACAAGCAGTCTGTATATCTGTCCTTGTTTCTCCTGTTTTCATCATCCCTGCTATCTGTCCTCGTGGACCTCCAGCAGATTTGCACCTCGACCAGCATCTTTGTGTTGGCACTCTATTGTCTCTGTGGTACACACCATGTGTTTCCATTTGTCAGGCTGTGCGCCTCCATTAACTCCCCACCTGAATGTCACATGAGCCTTGTGCCTCTGTTTCCCAGAAAACAGCAAATCCCA
The DNA here is from genome assembly GCF_021018895.1 of Seriola aureovittata. Taxonomy (NCBI): domain Eukaryota; kingdom Metazoa; phylum Chordata; class Actinopteri; order Carangiformes; family Carangidae; genus Seriola; species Seriola aureovittata. The sequence goes on from NC_079370.1 coordinate 11,406,271, forward strand.
AATGGCCGTTTCTAAAGGAGATATTTTAATGGGACACAGCTAATGAAGGCTGGTAGTCCTTGGTTCATGGTAGCAGTGACCTGAGAAGAAAACAGATCCAGAGAGTGAGGGAATCAAAGGGTGCAGAAAGTAGATGTGACAACAAAAGCAAAGATGAAAGGAAAGGACAAGACCCAAGTGGCATGACAGGAGAAAGGGAAAAGTAATCAGCAAGAGGGGCCATAGATTAAAAGAAAAAGAGCAGAGACGAGGGAGTTAACAGGCGAGATGGGTCACAGTGTTCCATCAGATTGTGCTGTTACAGGCCTGTGGGCGCCAAGGCAGCCTGGCTTTTGCATTTGGAGGGCTGTGGACTGCAGATAGTCAAAGAGAGGTGATGATGTCCATTGCGTGTAAATAGATGGACTTGGGGTCTATTTTTAAATCCATCTGGAGTGGCCCTTAGCAGGGGTTAGCACAGGCCCTACTGACTTATACACTCGTACTGCACATTAGCAGCTTGCTACCAACAGGGATCCACTCCAAACTGAAACTGAAATATTGTGCATGCTGCAATGTGAAGGTTTTTTTATTTTATTTTTGTGTCATGCCTTTTTTTTGCATTTATCTATATGGTGGAACTGAGCCTGAATCTCATGTGTAGCAAAGTTAATTTTTGCAATTCAAGTGGTGTCAAGTTCTTTGCGTTTACCATGACAAACAGTTGCTAACATAGCACGATTCAGTAGGAGCAAACGTATGCAAAGTCGGGAATACCACTGCGTTGTTTTGGGGGCACCGTGCCAGGAATGCAGGTGATTTTTCAACCATTAATCGTCCTCTGCGACAGATGTAGGACAAGTGTCCACACGGACAGTATGGAGGTCAGCCTGCGATGTGTGCAGATTTCACGTGAGGTTTGTTCTACTGTCAACACATCAATCAATCATGTATAAGTACAGTATAATATTTTAAAATAAAGTTTCTTTAGCGTCTGATCATTTAGGCAGGAGTTGAGGATGAATATGATGTCTCTCCTGCTGCAGGTAGTATGCCTGGGCTTTGCATCAGGCACACTTGGACGAGGATCACGCTGGTATCACTATCAGCTTGTATTGTTCAGTCCAATTTTAGATGTGCTTCTTCTGTTCTGCAGCACCTGTTGCTTCACCACGTCAAAGATGTCACTCCTTTCCATAGGTGTACTTTTCTAAGGCCTCATAAGGATTTTAGCTATTATTTATACATAATTGATTTATTCTATTGAATTATTTACATAAAACTAACCCGTAATTAAGTCTAAAAAAAACGGTCTGGTTTAGAGCTCATATCGAAGTTATACATGTTGATGTATCCTCAATAAAAGGTCATTGGTTTTTTGCCTCACAGTTTTTCACAAATGTTTCTTGGCAGCATGCTGTTCTTTCAGGAAGGGTGCCAGACATTTGTTGGTCTCCTTCCATATTAATTAAAATGTTGAATAAAAACACTAATCAAGCTATGTTAGAAGAGAACATACCGTACAACAACTGTCTCATTTATATGTGGCTTTTCAAACCCATTATTCAATATTTATGGCTTTTTGTTTACAATACTAATGAATGATGTGTTTACTAGTTTATTAAGTTAATTGTAAAGTTATTATTATTTTATGTATTCTTAAATGAAATCAGTGGGTTAGGGTTTTTTTTTTTATTCCAATTTTGAGGATTTAAATGTTTCCTGATCGCTTCCCGTCCTGCATCAGAAATACTGATGTTTTAATCAAGAAACATCAGGTGCCTGAGAGACTGTCTCAGGTTGGGTAGGGGTTTGCAGCAGCAACACTGCAGGAGTGTGTGGGGGGGGGCAATACAGTGTTCTAGTGCACGGCCGTACTTAAAATAGACAACAAGCTGTCTCATCTAGAAGTGCCGTTCAAGAATCCTTTATATCACAAGACTGTAACATAAAATGTGCAGTTTTGTGCTACATTGATTTAATATGCGCGTGTAAATTTCATGAGAGATTCATGTTAACACAAAGAGTTCAGACTTTATTGAGACAACAATTCCAAAACATATTTTATAGCCATTATAATATATCTCAAGGTTTCAGGCAACAAATGTTTCTTGTATTATCTATAGTCTCTTCTCATTAAGACACACATACATACAAATACACACTGAAATATATGCAACAATGGAAGCGGTAACTTTAGTAAGGATATTTATAAAAAATATGAAATATACAGCACCTTATAGTGTATACATTTGCACAGGAGTAAAATCTATATTTACACTCAAAAATAAATTGCAACAATTTTACATTCATTAAAAATTTGTCTTGAAACAAGTTTATAAAGACAAAATTTATCTCTCCCCTCTTCCCTCCCTGACCAGCTCTTCCTCCACCCCTCCCCCCTCTCTTATTTTTCTGGCCTCCTTCTCTGCCTCTTCTGCTTTCCTCTTCTCCACTCTCTCTGTCTCCATCAGCCACGGCCCTCCCAGGTAGCTCAGGAGCTCCTCCGGGTTTCCTCGCTGTCTGGGCTCAGGGTGGAGCAGCTCCTTGAATAGAGTCATCACAAGTGGGCTGAGGCCCTCAAACTGTGAGGGAGGAGGGTTGTCCCTTTGGTTTTCCGCCATGATTATGTAACTGTCAGTGTCCTCCTCACTGATCTTCTCCTCCTTTTCCGCCTCACGGTTAAACCACTCGTGGTATCTACGGTAACCACGGTCATCGTGGGTGCTCTCCTCCCAGGGGAAGCATCCAGTCAGTAGGCAGTAGACGAGTACACCAAGGGCCCAGCTGTCGATACAGGGCTCCACTGTTATCCAAATGTCCTCCATCTCGTCTTCAGTCCCCTCGCACAACCTCCTCTTCATCTCCTTCTCAGCCTCCTTAGCTGGCTCCACCTCAGGAGTACAGAAGGGCGAATCATACCAGACAGCTCGAACGGTGGAGCCGATGGCTCGGGCAAGGCCGAAGTCTCCCAGTTTGACCCAGCGACAGGAACTGTCACACAGGAAGATATTCTCAGGTTTGATGTCACGGTGGACGAAGCCAAGGGAGTGGAGGTGTGAAACAGCACCACTCAGCTGGGCCATCACCCTCTGAACACACTCTTCATCCACCCCAACCTAAAACAGAGAGATAGTCTGGATCAGACACTTACTTATAACTTAGTACAGCTTTCAGTTTAGACAAAACTATGAAGATTAGATGGAGTCGGGTCAGAACACTACATCGTTGGCGCAAAGTCAAACAAACTCTGCGTCATCAGAATGGTTGATGATGCTCTTGGAAATCCCTGCTTTACCTCATGTACTCCCTCTTCATTCACTGAGAGCAGGGTGAGAGCAGGGTGCCCTTACTCTTATCAGCACTCTATTATGTTACTGGCAGTGACACTATCAAAGAAGAGGGTGACCTGGAATCCATTAGCAAGCACGTCCCAAGTTTTTGCTGACAGAAATGAAAGCTCAAAAGGAGTGGATCAGCAGTTACACTTTCCCTCAAAATCCCCTTTAAGAAAGTCTCACTGCAGACACACACTAAGACTTTCAGACTGTTGCAGCGTTGCATTTTGCAGCTTCGATTATGTTCACAGGGAACATTTTGTTCTAGAGAAGGAAGTGATACGTTCTATACACGATAAAAGTACTTTGGTTTAGGTCAGGGAAAGATTGTGGTTTTGGTTAAATGATGATAAAGTAAAAAGGTTCTTTCTCAGGCTTTAAGTCACAGCTGACTTTTTCCATATCAAAGTGCTGTGACACACACAGAAAGCATTTTAGCTTCAGTTGCCTCAAGCAGCATTGTGTTGCAATAGCAGAAATTACAGGGAAACCAAATGAAATACATTCTCATTAAACCTTTTAAGAAGCGTTCATTAGCAACATTCATGTCAGATTGCAAGAAACAGTCTGAAAACATTTCCACATTATGTTGATAGAAACGGTAATGTGGGTGGCAGTAACGGTTCTTTATAAATATATTAGTGTATATGCTGTTGTATATTAGTAGGATATGAATGTTATTTCTAGGTGACAGAGCTGTAGGCCAATTGCACATTCATGCAAGCTTTTGTTCTGCTGAAATTAGAGGAAATAGAGGGCATCAAAAACACATTTCATGCCACAAATCAGCAAAACTGACCTCTGACGCTATTACACTGTAGAGGTCACCGTACAGGCCGGCTTGCTGGGCAAACACATAGTAGGTTGGTGTGGAAAAGAAGATGCCAAGAGCCCGAGTGAGAGAAGGATGGGTGCAGTAAGACAGGGAGAGATTGTATTCACGCAGGAAAGAGGAGAGGGAAGTTGACTGACGAGGGAAGAACTTCAGAGCCATAGGAGTTCCTGAGAGGAATGAAGCAAGATGAGACGTGTTGAATATTACAATATCTAATGAGCTTTAGTCAGATAGTCAGATTTCAATAACAAACTGCCATCATTGATGCAATGTGAGTGTTATCCATCAATGACACTGCGAACAAATTTAACTTCCCCTTTGGGGCGACTCTGTTTCACGGCTGTACCCCAGTTGCAGCAACTCTATCCCAGAGAATGTACCAAAGCACTTCATTACAGCAACAGAGGCGCAAAAGGTTAAGTGAACACTATCAAAAGACAAATCTGTCCTCACCTTACTTCGGCACTGACTCCACACAACATGGGCAGTTTCTTCATTAGAAAGAAACATGAGCCTGAGTTAAATGTGCTGCAGTGGAGTTATGTCATTTCATCTACTTCAGATTAGACACTGGGAGCTCAAAGGTGTAATCAAAACTCTTAATTAAATAGACAAGCATTAGGAAGTTTGATGGACATTTCACACAATCTTACAGACTGCTCGAATTGAGACATAAAAAAGCTGCCATGACCTTTCACCTTGAGTCTTGCACTAACCTCGCTTTCTGTGAACAGCCAACATGACCTTTCCGTAGGATCCCTCTCCCAGGAGCTTTACCATCTGGAAGTGTTCGGACACTTTCAGAGTGGGCATGGACTGCGCCGACAGGAAACATAGCTCATCAAGTTCCTGAGCTGCTGCCGCCTAAAGAGCACACGCACACACACAAATCCAAATTCAGTGTCTACTTATGATGATTGGTTTGGTGGCGTCAAGAGAAAGGAGATCTACTGCTTGAGTGGCGTGTTGATGCTGATGATAAATAGCACCACCGAATCTGAATCTGATTTTAAGGGTCCACATACTGATGTGTCACCTGAACCTGCGACATGGCTCGTTGCGCAATGAGGACCTGGCAACTTTAAATCTCATATATCTCATTAGTTGCAATAGTGACGTATTACATCATGAGACTCAAGGGGATTTTGTTGTTTTCCGAGAGTATGTTCATTTACACACTCCGACTCTGAGTCGAAGAAGCTTGTGCCATCTCAGCAGAAGCCAGTGGAACATATTGCGTTGTGTTATTGCTTTCTGCTGATCTGCCTTGATCTCCATTGTCCCATAGACAGGATAAACTTCAGACGTCAAGGTGATGTCTTATCAGCGTGATCAGAACATTTGGCGCTGTCATTCAGTTTCCACTGTCATTCTCTGTTTTGTGAAGTCACATCCACGATGGCTTCCTTTGAAGTAGATCCCCCCCTCTTAGGAAGGGTGTGAACGGTTACGACACACAGCTTAACACAAAAGATGTTGTGATTGCAGGAGGATAACATATTTTTAATTTTGACCTTCCACATGTTGTGTAACTGAGCTTGGTGGGAAACTGATTTTAATTTTGATCTGATTACTTCTGTTATGTTCTTGTAAACACCTGTAACACCCCTCATGGTCACTGCACTAATATCAATGTAATTTTCTGGTTCGACATTTTCCAATCACTAATAAATCTCTGTTGGTGGTAACATATCAAACGGTGCCATATGACACTTAAGATTTATTCATGAACGTTATCTGAGCAATGCCATGCCAGAAGTTTAGAAAATGGATGGATCTCAGTTATGAGTTCCTGCCTGACAAATAAATGGATCTGATGTGCAGCCAAAAATAAGACCGCAGGTTTCAGCCAGTCCGAGTTCTGCTTGGCACAGATATTACCAAGACAGCGCTATTTTAAACAGAGCCAATAGTGGGCTGCTTAAAGATCAATGGCGTATTAACTGATGTTGCTCTATAGGTGCACCAATAGGCTTCGGTTTATGTGTCCAAGAGGTCACATTTCAGTCACTGAGAGAACTCACAGACAAACAAAAACACTGCATTTGGGACAGTTACCAAATGCACAGAAGGTAAAATTGAGGACATGATGTTTCAACAGGAATCCTCATATTAATCAACTTACTGTATGTGCACATTGATAAAAGTGATATTATAGGAAACGAGAATGTAATAGACACCGAGCTATGTTGTCTATGTATATTCATGTACGTCTTTTCACAGTTTTGAGCTCAAAGCACAGTGTGTAAATCCTGAATTCAAATCTCAGTTGGGTTTCTTTCACAGAGTTGTTAACACGGGTTATGTGTATCACATTCTTCAGCTGCTCTACATTCCACTCATGCCAAATGAAATGAATATAATTTATTACATTTTGAGAATTGCTTGCAGCTGGAGTTTTATCCATGTCACAGTTTAAGTTTGATTTAATGGCTCTGACATAAATTATCGCGTATGCATCTAAAACATTCGTTGCATCGCAAGCACCCTGACATTTTCCGTGTCCTTGAAAGCTGAGGTGATTATTAATTAAACCCTTACTAGTAAATCGCCTTTGGCATGGAGCAAAAAGTGATCTGAGATTTTAATAAGAGCTCTGCTGGAGCTAACATCATTAACAGATTTGAAGTCCAGTTGAGGTGCTCAACGTTACAAGCTGAAAATCCCTTCAACAGCATTGTTTATCAAACCTTTGCAGCCTCAGAGCAATTTTATGCTAAAGAGCCACTGATGCATTTGTGCCGTGCCTGCATGTCACCTCATCATATAGCCTAGTTGCAAAAACACATTTGTAATATCATACTTAAAACCCCCAACCGTTTGCACATACAGAAAATTATTACATTTATGTCTTTGTTGCCATTGTTTTTGTTTGATTGTTTGTTTGTTTGTTTTGCAGAACAATGTGATGACTTTTGTGAGCATGAGTTAACCTGTAAAGCTGTTGCTAAAGTGTGTATGTAAAAGTTTGATGCTGCATTTAGCTTCACAGGAATAAAGTGCAATACTTACTGTCATTTTCTGTTCAGTTGGTTGATCTCTGGTCACTTTGTCTGGACTCTTTTCAGCATCTAAAGAAAGACTTTCAACGCCTTGCAAGCTGCTGTCAGTGTAACTAGCTACTGGTTTATGCTGGAGATCTACTGTGTGTCCTTGACTAGGCGATAATTAAAGTGGAATTGAAGTTGATATTTTTGCCTCTGCTCCGTGGGTCCATGCAGTAGCACAGCAGCTTTATAGAGGAGGGTCATAAATGTTTACTGGAGACCTGAATATTGACTGTGTGCTTCTCCCCAGGAGACACACACTGAACTCTCTCCCTCTCTTTTCCTATTCTTGTGCCAACCCTCTCTCCCAGCCTCTGGCCTGTTATGCTGGCAAATACGCATGAACCAGCTACAAGGTATTTCACCCCCCCTCCCACCCCCTCACCCCACCCCCCTCCCTGTGTGCTCCTCCACTCCTCCCTCTCTCTCCTCGTATACACAGCAGTGTTACCATCCCACCGTTTCCAATCTGTCAGTCAGACTGACCATATTAACCCATCGCTCTCTTGCCTCCCCTTTCCTCAGCTGTCATTCACTTTGTGCCCCCCCACTCTACCCCTCTCCTCCTCTTTCTCTTTCCATGTCTCTCTCTCTTTCTCACCCTCTCAGTCAGTCTGAGTCAGTGAATTCCCCCCACAGTGTAGGATTCCTCGTTTAATCAACAGGTATGCTGGAATGATCGGAATAGGCCAACAAGCTGCACCCATGATCCCTGAATCTTGTTGGGATTATGGGGTGCACATAAGTGTGCCACATGTGGACCCTTTTATTGCCCAATATCATTGTCCTTTCCTCTTGTCTGTCTTTCATTCTTGTCTGACTCTGCAGGAGGCAAATGTAATATAATTTGAAATATATTAAATCCATCTCATTTCCCCATGACACCATCTTGTCTCTTGACTCTACAATGAAGAACTTCTTCCAGATTTTCATCTGTCACTTTTTATCACCAGCAGATGAATTTTTTCCCTTCGTCTTACTCTTCCACTCTAAAATCTCCCCTTGTCTCCTTCCAAATGCATATTATTGCCTATCATCACACACTGACATAGCTAACAGCTGAAAGCTTGCCCTACAAAACAGCTTCATTCTGTACTGTCTTCATGCCAGCTCTGTTTCCTTCTTAGCACCAGCTGCAGGTCAGACCACTTCTCCAGCTCCCATGGCTTTGACACTCTCCTCCTCTTTCTGTCCGCTCAGATAGATTTCTCCTGCTACTACATACTACAGTACTATTATTGCCACTGGCTTGATGGCTGTGCGTTATGTAACACAAACACTGGCTGCTATCACAACGGCTGGTCGCCTCTCAGGTTACTACCACTGCCATGCTGAGGCCGCCAATAACCAATATGTATTTCCATGTTTGTGCTTGCAGCATAGGGTCCGTCGGCCCCTGCTGTGACAACCAGCTTCGCCACTCCACCAGCAAAGTTCAACTTTCATCGCTTTGCATGAGTTGATGCCAAGAAAGAGTCACTTTCATTCACAAATACTGCACAAGTGTGTAACACACACACACTTGTTCAAAATGTAGTCACTATGCATACATGAATTCTGATAGTTCTTGAACATTTGGAGAAGAGAACACACTCACACTCACTTTGCTGACAGTTACTGGCAAGTTACACAACATGTGTCTTTGCTATTTGGTTACTTTGGGCTTTTCACAACTAAAAAAGGAAATTGTTTCTTCTTACACAAGAGAAGGTCTTCTCTTCCAGCTCTCTTTAACTGTACATTATAATTTAACATGATATTAACTGAAAGAGAAGACGCCAAGACCTTTAGCCTCTTTCTACTTAAAAAGAAACATGGCATAAGTTGCCATAATATTTTATTCCAGAGAGTCATATTTGTTTGTCCTTAATTCGATATATTAGCACAAAAGTTGTACAGGTTACATTAGGTTTCCATTTCCTGGTATGTGCAGTGGGAATGGTACAATGAAAGAAAGGCCACAGATTTGAGGATGAAGCTCTTCAGAACTCCAACAGTTTGGAAATGATGAAAAAAGCCTCAGTGCGTCTCAGAGAGTTTACACCAAGGGAAGTGGTGTTCTAGAGATTTTCTACACATTACAGCTTCAGGGTAAATAGTGCAGGATGCAAAGAAAGATGTAAAGAAAAACAAAGACTACATACAACACACAATCTGACAACATGACATCACAAATATATACAGTATATATAAACTAGGATATGGTGGGTGTAACTTTAGTTTTAAGATGGTAAAGTAAACCTGGGCCGACAGAGGCAAAGCGATCTAAAAGTCTAATCGTCATTGTGCCAGAATTTGAGAGCTGATTTTTGGGTTCCCTTACAAGCTTGTCTCATCAATTAGTCCATTTGTGTACTTGATGTTTTACAAATATGTGAATCACATTTTTTTCTTCAGAAAAACTAATGTATGTCTCTTCTAAATTGTTAAAACAACAGACATTTATTGAGTTACCTTGAGATTTAGAAGGTTAATTTAGGTTATAGACTGCAAAACAAACATTCATTTCATGTTTCTGTGAAGTCAAATATCAATAATCCATGATTGAGTGTGAAGGATTTAAATAGTTTTTGCAAATTAAATTACTCAGCTTGGTTTCAATACTTTTCTTTGTTTCAAAAGAGAGTCATGGTGTCTCAAACTACACTCTTCAAACAGATTAGCAGGGACCATAAAGGAAACAACATGTAAAGTTTCTCTATGACATAACAGTAGAACAACACCTGTCAAAATAGCTTTTATGCTTATTGTAATCACCGGCATTTTTTGTTTATCTTCAGTAGATTAGTGTTTCCAAAGTAGTGCAACAGCCCATTACAGTTATATAGTTTGTTTGAGTCATGCTGCAATGCTTTCTTCAGTCCCCACCTCTCTGGAGAGGAGGCAAAGATAAAAGGATAAAGGGATGTAGGATAAAAGGGGGAGCTTGTAACACACATGCATACCAGCTGTTACTGTGTTGTTCTGATCTAAGGGGCTTACCGTGTTATTTATGGTTCAATGGACAGTTGACTCTGAACGAAGCTGTTCTGGTTTCACTTGATGCTGGAGTTGGTTCGAGGATGCCTCTTTGTGGACAGTGTGGGATATAGCACTACTGAAGATAAACCACAAATGATGTAGTGCATTACATGACATGATTTATCAGTGAAGTTTAAGGTATGATTTTTCTCATTTTGCCTCCCTATTGAGACACTAACAAGAAAACTTTTCATAATGATCATGATTATGATGGTGACTATGATAATGTCTCTTTTTGATTTTGGGCATCATTTAAACAGCAGATAAAGTTTACAGTTTAAAGTCACAGAGCTATATGCATTGGGTTAGGTTGTCCAGTAAACACAAAATTTTAAAGCTTTTTAATATTATTACAAATTAGTTGAATCATAGATAATTCTTTCATTAGGAGACAGAAAATGTGGCAGTTTCTATTTACGATCGATTTTAAATACTGTCCATCAGCATCATCATCTTAATCTTAAACCTTTAAAAATGTTCACATGATTTCTTCCTCTTACATGACATAATTTGAAAATTAACGGACCACTCAAAAGTTACGCTCCTATCTCTCTTTTGAAGGCTTTGCACGTTAATAGAGCACCGTTTTATATATCTTTTTTATTTGGGACTTTAATTCTGGCTGTTAAAAAATTCAATTAATTATTCATGAGTTTCCTACTACCATCCCAGGGAAACAAAGCTACGGGGGGTGCGGTCTTTCCTGTAGCCGAGAACGGAAGCGGAAATTCGGCCATCTCCTCGTACAGTCAAGCTACAACAGGGTCAGTACACACTTTATTTGGATATTTATTGTGGTGTGTTGTCAACATTTTTTTGACATTTTGGCCTGAAATTTAAACGTGCATATTCCGCATTGCCCTGAAGCAGGACGTGTCCTCGGTAAAACTTGTACAGTGTAGCAGTCCTGTTGCCAGTTGCGAACTAGCAGCAGCTAGCCGGCTAACTGCTAGCTGGCTAATCTTTCCTAGCAGCAGCAAGTGATTTGATTTCTTCCATCAGTCAAACTGGCAGGTAACCTTAACCTTTGTTTTTGGTCCGGTGGGATTCACTGCTGTGACGGGGACTTTTGTTTATCCACTTATTGGTACCCAGCAGCACCATTCCGTACCGGTGTTTAAACTTTACCCAGTCCCCGGTGGCAAAGTGCTAGTCAACTGTTTCGATTAGCTTAGGTGAGAATGGAAGAGTTGCTTGCTAATTGACTAATGTAAGCTAACAGCACCAAAATGACAGCTAACGTTAGTTGGCTGCCTGTCTTCATTAAATTCTCTTAAACTTGTCTTTCGCACACAGACTTTGTGACACAGGTATGCTCGTGTGAACACTGTTGTATAATGTGAGGGTACCCGTTAACTCACTTTACCAGTGTCAGTTATCAGGTGGTCAGCTAGCATAACTAACGGTGGACTGTTAGACTGCTGGCATTACGTTGGCTAGATAACTTGGTTGATGTGACAGGGAAAAGTGCAGTTGTGTGCCTCTGCAACGATTGTTAACGTTATCTATGTTTAGGCTGACTGGGTGGGGGTAACTTTTTCATTTGGCTGTGCAACGTCAACTGCATGCAGGTGATAGGAGGAATAAGTTAGCTTGGGTTTAATGCCAACTATTTGCATAGTTATTAATCTATGTAGTGCAACCTAACAGTGACTGCATATCATAGCGTGGGTGTAACTTATTTACTTTCATTAAGCTCGACCTTAGCTAGCTGTGTGCTGATCTAAGTAAGGTATCTTGCTGTCATGAAAGACAATACAACGATTTTTTATTTTCTTTCCCGCTTGTTAAATGTCGTCAATTAAACTTATTTTTTCACTCATGATGTCAGAGATTGTGGAGATATGAATGAACGGGAAGCGTGAAATACAAGAGGCATGTTATGTCCCTTATCAAAGATTTGTTGGCGTGTCTGAACTTTGGTACAGAGCTTCAGGAGTCGCTGAACTGACTTTTGCAATGCTTGCCTTAAGTTCAGTTATGCAACATGATCTCATAATTGTCTGACCTACAAATTTATGCCAGCTATATGTGTCAGGTTAATTTACATCACTTTAAATGTACACAAGACAGTTGTGTCCTTATTATGTATGTATATTATGTATACATATATTATGTTTGTCATGTTACTGGTTTGCCAAAGTAGATTTAATACCTGAATAAATAGTCATATAAACTTAAATGTATCTATTTGTATAGTTTGTCAATAAATACATTTGTTTCATACTGATTGTTGAAAATAGTCCTCAAAAATTGAGAAAGTTACAGTTTATTCTATTCGTCTTTACACTGCTAAAAGTCGATTAATCATTGAGCTGATCTCCAGATCTATTTTTATAGTTGGTTAATCGGTGTGAGTCATTTTTTAAGAAAGAATGCATAAATGCATTGTTCCCATCTCCTCAAATGTGTTTTGTTTGTAGTCTATACCCATGTAGATTTTTTTTTTTTATATGCCTATAATAGTTCATGATGCAGAGGTCAGTCTGTGTGTTTCCCTGTCACTGCGGAGTATGAGTGCATTGTTCAGGAAGGACTACTGGGGGAATGGAAAGAGCAACACTGTAAATCAGTTGCCAGTCTTTCCTAATTTCCCTGGTTAGAGGGAGATGTTCATGCATTGGGTAGGATGGGTTCATCATCTTCTTCTCCAGCAAAGAAATTGTGCCATATTGAATTTGTTTCTTGAGAGATAGCAGTTAACGGATTGGCAGAGCACTATGTTTTAAGATTATATTAAATTCCTCCAACATCCTCCTCTTTTCTGTTTAATGCAGTTGAAGAGATGAACATTTGGTTTGAAAATGCAGGCAGTAGTTGTAAATGGATGCATGGATGGATGCATCTGGTCAGAAACAACATTTCAGCCTACTGTGTAAACAATTAGATACAAACAAGGCTTTATAGGTACTGAGGGATTCTGTACTGTACCACATAATCATTCTCCACATGTCATTACACCACCAACAGCAGACAGAATGAGTCCATGGTGTTTCTGTCAAATTCGCATGCCGACACCAGCGTAGCAGACAATGCTTCTACCATTTGTCATTAATGTAGTTTTGCTGATAACATGCTGACTTTATGTTCAACCTCTTGTTAATAACTGACAGGATTAAAACTTTGATTTTTTTTTTTTAACCATAGACTGGCTGTTTCAAGGCTTGACAACTGTATGTTCTGAGATGCCCTTGTACATAGTGTTTTATTAGTTGATATTTGCGTACTTTTGGTTAGCTTAAACCTCTGTCTCTCATTATTACCCTCACAGTCGGTAATAAACAGTTGGGTAAACTCTCGGTCTCTCAAAGGGTTACTAGATTTTGCAGCCTGGTAATATGAATTGAAGATAAAAATTAATAGTGTAATCACTGTAATGATAAGAATATTATTATCTGGAATTAAGTACATAGATACATGTTATTATGTAGGAGGCAGCGGAATTGAAAAATTATTTTCTGTTCAGAAAAACAATATTTATTTAGTATTTCGGTTGCATAGCTTTATCCTGCAAGAAACAGAAGTTGCTTGAATTTTTTTGCAATGTGAATATACTGGCTCATGATGAGTTTGAGATAAAATGTTTACTTGAGCATGTGAACCATGTGTCTTATTCCAAAACACTTGGCTTCCAATTCAGCTAAACCACTGCTCCAATTTTTGTCAATTGAGGTTATTTGTTGTTGTTTTTTGTTTGAGGAAAAGCACTTTTTTGTGTGTGTGTTTTGTTTTTTCTGTTTTTTTTTTTTGTTTTTTTTTATAAAATTGCATTTTTTTCTCAAGCCATTTATTTTCTGGGTTTATGAACCTTTAGTTTGAGTAAGTAAGGTTGAGTAAGACAAAGCATATAACTAATATGTTGTATTTCTGACTATGAAGCATGTGGATCAGCAAAAAGTCATGTGATGTTGTTGCTGAATATCTCCTTTGTCCTTATTCTATAATGGTTCCTTTGGAATTAGTCCTTGCATAAGTTTTATCTTGACAGTTTGTTGTGATTTAATCTGCAAGTAACTATGCATTTATTTTTAATGTTAATCTCAATCTTGCTCCATAGTTTCCATCTCCCTACGCCTACGGTTTTGAGACCCAATGTTGCCACGGGAAGAACCAGACAAACTGAGACAAAACACTCCCTGAATGAGTGGTGCACGAGATAGAGAAACGAATAAGACAGCTAGAGGAGAGACCCTTATTCTGCATCATTCTTGTGTAACAGGTGTGCTTAATGTTGTTTTTCTCCCTCTGTTGATACCAGCAGTCATATAGTTTAAGATTGGTTTTTGGTATAAATGCCATCCTTCACTTCACACTGATTGTTCTTCTCAAGGTCTCCCACTCTTTTGTTCAGAGTCTTGTACTTGGATACATCTTCTCTTTTCTACATCTTTTTAACTCTTAATCTTCTTGCTCTGTTCTACAAACTAAGTCTTACTGATTAATCTGTTGTTTAGACAAATGTTCTTTGCCCCATGACTGTTTGTATTGTATTAACTAAACTTTACAACCTTCTTCTCCATCTGCTCTTCAGATTGCAGCAGAACTCAGCGGTCAGACCGTTGCCATGTCGACCTCATCGCTACGGCGACAAGTAAAGAACATCGTCCACAACTATTCAGAGGCTGAAATCAAGGTTGAGTGTCCCTTTGTGCTTATCTGTCTTTTCTTCTTCTCTCTTTTACACCTGCATCCCCCCATATGTTCACAACTAAAGTGTAGCCCATATATCTCAGCAGCACAAATTACATTATGTAGTTGCTGATAATCTAATACTTCTTCGAAGCAACCTCCTCATTCTTTCCCCTTGTTATATGCAGTATGAGCTAATCTAATCATATTATCCATTCATTCTTTTGCCTCTCTTGAGCTTGTGTCGTGATTAAGTTTTCATTGCTACTGAGAACAGTGTGGCCCATTAAATAGTCACAAAGTAATGGTTCAAAATTATTCTTATCACAGGCAGTTTTAATGGAAGGTAATTTAAAGTGTTTCCCCTGCTATGTTGTTGTCCAGGTGAGAGAGGCGACATCCAATGACCCATGGGGCCCCAGCAGCTCTCTGATGTCAGAGATTGCTGATCTGACCTACAATGTTGTGGCCTTCTCAGAAATCATGAGCATGGTGTGGAAGCGCCTCAATGACCACGGCAAGAACTGGAGACATGTGTACAAGGTGTGTGTATGTTGAAATTGGGAATAACTACTGTGGCAGTATTTCAGCATACATATTCTTGATACATAATCAATGTAGTGTACTAATATTGCAATGCATTCTCTAACTATACAGTTTTGGTAGGTATGTTTCTTAGGTGCCTTCCACTCTGTGTCCATCTCTGTAAACAATCCCACAATCCAATGTGTCCCATTTTAATATGCAAAAATTCTAGTCATTAAACACTGTGGTGATGCAGAATGACATTGGTTCAGAATTGTCCAAAATCTCAATTTACTGCCCACTATAGAGTAAACTATTGAGTGTCTGTTTTTTGTAAGAGTAGTCAAAGAGTAAGTGAGGGAGTGATTTCAGACATGAATGATTTTATTAAATGTATGGGTTATAGATTTTAGTAATTTTCATGATTTCAGTGTAGTTAGTCTTTTTGACTTTTCACATTAGGTTATTTTGTGATTCCCAGTTCTGCACCAGCTGACTCCATTTGAATGGATTAGAATCTAATAAGGGGACATATCAACAGCTTAAATGTTTGCACTTTTATTACCTCAGTATACAGACCTTTTTCTACAGTTGCTGAGCGGTTGTGATTTGTATTTTCACCAGGCTATGACTCTTATGGAGTACCTGATCAAGACTGGTTCAGAACGTGTTGCCCAACAGTGCAGAGAGAACATATACGCAGTCCAGACCCTCAAGGATTTCCAGTACATAGACAGGGATGGCAAAGACCAGGTACACAAACACACTCATGTCCACAAAGCTGTTTGGAAAGTTAAAATGATTATTAAGTAAGGCTTCACCTTCATGGAATACAGTCTCACTTTGCCATTCATTCAAGGACATATTACAATGAGTTTCTGAGCTCTTGTGCAAACGTACAATACCAGCAATAAAAGTTTTTATGGGTTGTTGATAACTTAAACTGTGGTAAGTTAACAAGCTGTTGAACAATAAGATTTGCAATGTAACTAACTATTAGTTATTAATATTGTGTGTGTTATATTTAACATAAAAAATGGTAATTTGCTTATACCTATATTTTTCCAGGGGGTTAATGTGCGAGAGAAAGCCAAACAGCTGGTGACTCTGCTGAAAGACGAGGAGAGACTAAGAGAGGAGAGGATCCACGCCCTCAAAACCAAAGAGAAGATGGCACAGACCTCCAGTGGTGAGATGGCTACTTTCACCACTGTTTATATAGATTCAACCAGTGCTCAGTGTTACAATATTACACCTTGAAAGAGGAGTTGCCTCACAAAAGCATCAAGGGCCTCTAGTTTAGTAGTAGTAGTTCACTAGTTTAGTATTTGATAATCTACAACAAGTTCTCTTCTGTGTATATGTATTTTTGTTTCTGCTCTAGCTTCCTCAGCTCCCTCAGCACCCAGTCTGGGGGGCAGCCTTTCATTGGGATCCCACTCTGGAGGGGCAGATCCTGAGCAGGCCTGGCCACAGAGCTCTGGAGAGGAAGACCTGCAGCTCCAGTTGGCTTTGGCGATGAGTAAAGAAGAAGCAGAGCAGGTAACACAAAGCAAACCACTGGAGGCACACAGAGCTATGTTCTGTTGCAGCACCTGTGTACACAGAGGGATATCACTGATGTTATTCACTACATACACCTAGATTTGCTCTCACCATGTAACCCCTGACCTCCCCCAGACTAGCAAGGACCCTCTGGAGGACGCAGAGCTCCGCTATGCAATGACACTCAGCAAAGAGATTCACCAAAAGGTCAGGGGCAGAGAGTGTGCCCAGGTGACTGGCCAGCCAGTCATCAGCTATCCGTGTTTCTGTCATTTGGAATTTCTCAAACACATATCAAGCATTGATCAATCAAAAAAAATGAATTTATGCTCATATTTGTCATGTGTCATTTTCCTCAAAATACAAATTTGCATCAGACTGCAGCTATACTGTTGCAATAATTTAGTTTGCTGTACAGTGTCATTTTCTTTTGTAGTGCTTGCGCTCATAAAAAAGTGTGCTAAGTAGGTGCTTTTCAAATCCTAGTCAAGATGTATTAAAATTGTACAATAGTGAGCCCTTGAATAAATTGATTGACTCTAATTTGATTGTTGAATTTGCATGCCATTGGCAAATATTTGTCATAATTGACTAAATTAAACATTGAGTGGTTTCTAAGCATTGATGATTCTTTCCTTCCTCTTACCCTCTCTGATAGCATGCGTTCATCTGTAGTCTTGATATGGAACACACTAATTTCCTTACCTGTTAAACCTATCTCCTGTTGTTGTAACTTTCATGTGCTGTGTTTACTGAGTGTCTGATGTATGCAAATGGTTACAGTCCTGCACCCACTGCACCACTTGACTGGTTTTAGTCTATAAACTAATGCAGGGGCTTTAAAGGATAATGCCATTGTTAATGTTACTCAGAGTCATCAAGCATCAGACTTGTTCAGGGCTTTTGCAGAGAAAGCTTGTTTCCTCATGGATTAGTCAGTGTGCTTCTGTTTGATAGTCAGTCTTCCCTATAATGAGGTAGGATAAAAAGTAGCATTAGGTTGGGATGTCCCAAGTCAGTCTCCAACATTTCTATCAATGCTGATCAAGGTGGGATTTTTTATTGGCTAGTATTGCTTATGTAAAGTCTGGTTCATTTCCACTTTTATTGCAATGCTTTATACTCTAGGTAGGCTAGATGCTGAAGATAGTCCACTACATGCAGCTTAAGTATTGGATTTAAACTTTTGTTTATGCTTGGGAGTTCTGAATTTTATTTTAGGTTGCCTTGACACCAGTTCTCAATTAGCTTATTTTCTGTGTAAAACTGCACATGTACAATCTTTTGATTTAACCATGTTTTGCAGAAGTATTTTGGGATTTAGGATTTGGTCCATTTGAGTTACTTATCTGATGAAAGTATATAACAATTACAGGTTTTCAGATTCCACTCCCACAGATTCAGACTTAAATTGTGGAATGGTAAACTGATCCTAAATCTGTATCTGTGGTGTGCTTTATGAGGTTGTGTGTCTCAGGTTGCTGACATCACGGTGTGTGTGATTGGCAGGAGGAGCGACTGCGCAGAGGTGATGATCTGAGACTGCAGATGGCCATTGAGGAGAGCAAGAGGGAGAAACTGAAGCCAGAGGAGGTCTGTGTAAAATGTATCTGTATATCTCTCACTCCCTTGGCATTATCTCCTGAAGCGGTGTCTCTCGCTGTCTCTCTCTCTTAGTTCTCCCATCTCTGTGGAAATGTGCACTTGAGCACTGTGTTAGCAGTTATTTAAATCTGTTTAACCATAAATCATTTCAAATGGTAGTAATGATACATCTGCAGCAATAGCATGTTCGGTTAAATAAACCCGATACTGAATCTTAACTAGTGTGGCAATTGTACAAATGATTTGCATTAGAAGAGATCAAATCCTCTATATGTAAAACCTATCCCAAGGTAACAATTCCATCCAAACAGGGTTACATATTCAATATTTGTATCCATAGCCACAATATTTAAAACCCAGTCAAGTCAAATATCCATTTGATATAGGTCATTGTGTGAAAATTTAAATTTTATTTAGAATATATTGATCATACTCAAAACCAGGAGATGCTGCTGTGCTCGCATTCTTTCGATTGCAGGGTTAACAAGCATTTTATAGTGTCAAATGTTTGAAGGTGGTAATTAGTATTATGAGCTTGGTAGCTTTGTTCAGCCCAGGGCCTAAAATATCTGCAGGAACGGTGTCTCTCAACCCACCAAACATGTATATGTCACTAAACACTAAATAGCTGTACACAGAGCTATGTTCTGCATGGTAGTGTATAGTGTGTATACACTCAACAAGCACATCATGAGGAACACCATACTAATACTAGTTAATGCTTCCCTTTGCTCTGGATCTGTTTTCCACAAGATGTTGGAAACATTGCTTTGAGATTCTGCTAGATGTTGACATGACTGCATCACATGATTTCTGTAGATTTGTCAGTTGCACATTCATGTTACCAATCTCCGGTTATACCACATCCCAAAGGTGTTCTATTGGACTATTGTTGGACTACTATCTATTGGTGACTGTGGAGGCCACTGAAGTACACTGAACTCATTTTCATGTTCTTGAAACCAGTTTGAAACAACTTTTGCTTTGTGACATGATACATTATCCTGTTGGAAGTAGCCATAGAAGATGGTTAATTGTGGCCATGAGGGGATGCACATGGTCAGCAACAATACTCATATAGGCTGTGGTGTTCAAACAATGACTGATTGGTGTTAAAGGGCCCAAAAACATTCCCCCACACCACCGCCACCACCAGCCTGGACCGTTGACACAAGGCATGTGGTTCTACTATGACCGCTCTCATCAACAAGGCGTCTTCATCCACAGAACTGCCACTCACTGGATGTTTTTTTTTCGTTTGTCTGTTTTTAGCACCATTCTGAGTAAACTCTAGACTCTAGAGACTATTGTGTCCCAGGAGATCAGCAGTTTCAGAAATACTCAAACCAGGCCACCTGGCACCAACAATCATGCCACAGTCAAAGTCACTTATCACATTCTGATGTTTGATGTGAACCTGGACTGAAGCTCCTGACTTGTCTATGATTTTATGCATTGCACTGCTGCCGCATGATTGGGATGAATAAGCAGGTGTACAGGTGCTTCATAATGAAGTGCTCGGTGAGTGTATATCACAGCACTCACAATTGTCATTTATCAATGATGAATAATAACTTTCTTTCTGTTTAAATCTATGAGCTTCTGGATACAAATTTTGTCAGTTTTAGGAAGCTTAATAACACTGCACAGACAAGGAACTGAGAATTTGTCAGAAATTCATTCTGAATTTTTCACCATCTATTTGATGTGACCGTCCATCGGTTTGTACTTCTCTAAGTTTCATTCTACTTCTCAGTTTTGCGCATTTCCTCTTTAAACACGCTTAACGAATCTCAGAATTTGATGTGATTATTTCCTCAGATCTTTCAACTGTATTTTGTAATCCATAATATATTCTCTTTTTCAGGGTGCTCTGATGGAGCTGAGTGCTGTGGACCCCTGGGGGGCCCCTGCTGCTGCTGCTGCCGCCGCTGCCACTGCTGCCACTGTAGGGTCTGCCGGCCCCTCGCCTCCACCAACGGTTTCTGCCCCTGCTGCTTCAGGCCCATGGGGTGCAGCCCCCTCAGACCCATGGGGGGTGGCATCACCCACATCTCCTACAAGCTCTGACCCCTGGAGTGGGGGAGCCCCACCCACTATAGCCCCACCTCCAGACCCCTGGGGAGAAACGTCCAACAAAGTTAACAACGTCGACCCCTGGGCAAGTTCAGGTACGCAGCTACAACGCTGGTCACGTATTGCTTCTGTAGCCAGTAAGGTTAGTGGCAATGTCCTTATGACTGAGTATCTATAGAGAACCGTGTCCTGCTCTGTGGATGAAAGAGGATCTGAAGACCTCTTGACTTTTACTCCTTTTCACTCAACCGTTCCATTTCCTGTCTACATAACAGCCCTGTTACATTTTCTGTCATGTCACCTGTCATGATGGTCAACTTCTCATTCGCTCCCATGCTTTCATTTTGTAATGAGGAAAGCACGCATGCTGAATCCATTCTCCCTCTGTGTCTAAACCAGGGATTTTTATCCTCTTGTTTCTACTCAGGACTGACTGTGGCTGTGTCTCAACCAGAGCTCTCTCTTCTCTTGCCCTTTTTTGCCTTTTTAATGTATGGGGTAGCTTATTATTATCTCTCCTTTACCTCCACTGAGCCTTAGATATTAAATAGGTTAAAGTAAGTTGGCGGACAGACAGAAAATCTACCTTCATCTGTCCTTATTTGTCCAGTCAGCAGTATTGAAGAGGTTAAGGAGAGAAACATCACTGTTGGAACCCAGCCCAGCTTCCTGCTCCCTCCTTGTTGTGGAATGTATCTGTAAGGTGTTGTGTTAACCCTCCCGTCCCCTGCGTCTCCTCCCCTCCCCTGTAGCTGTGACACCCCCAAGTGCCGACCCCTGGGGCCCCCCAGTGCCTCCCAGCACTTCCTCCTCGGGGGGGCCAGTAGACCCCTGGGCAAGGGATGGGCCTGTCCCTGCCTCTGACCCTATCACCTCCGACATCTGGAGTGGCACCGCCAAACACACTAACGGCACAGGTACATTCACACTTAAAGCTACATGGACTCACAAACACCAAGGTACAGGTACATTTTCATAGTTACCACATAAAGCTACAGACTTGTCAAGTGCATGCACACAGAACAGTTGTCTTGTCCTACATTCCATCCTCCTCTAGTATGTGTCGTAATGCTGTTTTATATTGTGGCTTAAGAATTTTCTTTCAGTGCCTGACTTTCCTTTTCTATTCCTCAGGAGAACCGGAGCGACGAGGGTCCTCAGCAACAGGCTGTGACAGCACAGGCTCACCGGTGCCCTTTGATATGTCGTCTCTTGGTTCCTCACTTCCTGTTCGTAAGACTCCGGAGTCCTTCCTCGGCCCTAATGCATCACTGGTGGATCTCGATTCCCTGGTGTCATCTAAACCCAAACCCAAACAGCCGCCACCTCCCTCCATCTCTTCCTCTTCAGCGCACAACCCCTTCCTCCAGAACACAGGTTAGTTACAGCTATCGTGTAAACTGTGTGTAACCAGAAAAACAACTTTTTTTACACTGAAAGATGATGAAAGAGATAAGCCTTTCCCTATTCCTGGAAAGTAGTTTGAATTATTTGGTAGGCCCATGCAGGTCCACATAAACTATGCTGGTTAAGATGCCATCATCAACATGTTCATATTCACAATTAAATTCAATGAAATGCAGCTGGCAGAAAAAGACCATTTGATTAAATTACTTTATAAAAAGATCAAATTAAATGTCACAAACCACAGTGTACTACAATTAACTGACGCAAATGGAGAATTTTGCTGGGAAAAAAATTGGTTCCTCTGAACACCCCAAAATCAAAAGCAGTTAAGCACCCAACAACTGTGTGACCTGGAGGCAAACCATACTCATGTTTCTGAAGTTGCACTAAAGTAAAGGCTTTCTGGGATAATGTGAATGCAACCATAAAATAAATTATGGGAAACGCCATTCCAAACATCTGTGCTGTGATGTACCAAAGAAACACTGCAGCAGTTATACAAAAAAACAAAAACAGAAGCTGCATGACAAAAATTTGCTTGTAGCTAGAACAAAAAAGCTTGAAAGGCTTTAGTCGGTTGTTCACTGGAAAAAACTGAAAAGTCTAAAGATTTACAGGAACTGAATCACAGCAACAGTTTAAAACAACAGTTTTTAACATGAATTTGGAAATGTGGTGGTTCATTTATATTAAATGAGATGCCAAACAAGTAAAATTACTCTTAAAATATGGAATACCTGGAATGTCTATATTTCTCTTAAGTACCCGATGAAATATTTGATGTGTTATGTTGTATTGTGCCACTGTCACTTGCTGTTTTGAGATCTGAAAACTAAATGAAATTTAAAGAAAATGAAAAGACAAGTTTTTAAGACATGATAATTTATAGTGCTTAGAATAATAATTTGTGTCTGATATGTTTTGTTTTTTTTGCAAAAAAGTTAAATTACTTAGCAAAGAAGTCTCAAAATAACACTTACTCTTTCTCCCTAATCAAACGATGCATAATCTATGAAAAGTCTACTGAACTCCATTCTCACTGTATGTGTGCACACTACATCACACTTGTCCATACTTGACCCGGTTGTGGTCCAATAAGTTGTGATGCCACATTATGATACATCATGATTTAAGGAGAGCTCAGATAAACTTTCCCCTTTTGAATTCTAGTGTCAACAAGCTCAAACGTCCAAGTGAACACCAATAACCAAAATACATTTTAGAGTGGAGGGGGTTTTCATGTTTATAAAAAATGTCATGAACATATATTTTCGAAAAGAGATATTCTCATGTGACTCATGTTGAGGTTTGTTTTGATTTTTTCTGTGTTGTCTAACCGTGACCTCTGACCCTCAGGCTCTTCTCCTGCTCCTGGCATGGCAGTGACTCCAGGCAGCACCATCTCAAGTAGGGGCGTTTCCCCAACACCTGCCTCCTCCAACCCGTTCGGCGTGGCCCCGCCCATGACCTCTATATCACCTCAACCCTCATCACTTGGCTTGAGTGGCCTCCGCACCAGTCCTGTGCCTCCCAATCCCATGCTGGGCATGGTGCAACCAGGAATGGGCATAGGGCCAATGAGTGTGGGCATGGGGGCTCCAGGAATGGGCCTGGGCATGATGCAGGCCAGCCCCATGGGCATGCCCTACAGCGGGCTCTCCCCTATGGCACCCCCCGGCTCGGCTCTGTTGGGGCCTGGAGGTGCGGCGCCTCCACAGCTGATTTTGGGTGGGCCCACTGGAACAGGAGGAGTGATGGGGGCAGGAGGATCAGTGGGAGGCGGAGGAACAACGGGAGCAAGCACCAACCCTTTTCTTCTTTGAGGAAGTGTCACTGCTCGTTCACTCAGCTGTTTCAACCTCCTCTGTCGTACCTGCTGCCCCCTTCATTCATCCCCCCTTCAACACAATTTGTGTCCAAAAAGAAAAATGTCTACATCTCTATATTTAAAGAAAAAAAAATTAAAAATTCAGTTTATCTTTTCCTTAAAAAGCATTATTTCATTTCAGAATAATTTTCCACATTTAGTTACCTTTTTCAGTATGGGTTATTTTTGGGTGGGAAATAGAGATCTATTTATTTTGTTTTAATCCTGTTCTGTTCTGTATCGTTCTTCATGTTGTGTTTTTTTTCAGTCCTGTCTGAGATGAAGGTAAGTCTGTGAGAGCAGGAGGTTTTTTCAGTAGTGTCACTCTATTCTAATATTACTGCACTGAGAGAGAGACGGAGGGAGAGGGGACATAGCCACTAACAAACTGAACAGAGAAACTGTTGCACCTGCCTCTTCCACTTTTCTCCCTCAAGAATGAAAACACTGAATCACTGAGGTGAATCGAGTGCATAAAGGATGATTTTTAATGAACTCCAGACTGAGATATGGACTGAAAAACCTGCATTAACATTTCAGGCACAATGTGGTCAAATTGTTTCAACTATTTCATTTTTAATTTAATTTAATGTTCAATGTAATTTATTTTTTTCCAGTTCTTGGAAACAAATAAACAAGGAAAATCAAACATGATGATGCCATTTAAATCAAATGCTTATTTTCTTTTTGTTTTTTCTTCCTGATTATTGTAGAAAACTAAAGAAAGCTCTGACATCTGTGGTCTGATGGGGAAAATGATGGGATGTTTGTTGAATGTGTGCGTGTGTGTGTTTGCGTGTGTGCGCGCGGAAATGTGTGAATGAGAACATGAATGCTCATCTGTGAGTGTGCAAGTATGCAATAGTGCAGATGCCTGTTTCTGTGTATATGTATCAATATCTGTCCAATCTTATTTCAGTGACTCAGAAAGAAAGAAATGACATCCATTATTTTTGTTTTTAAAAATTGTCACTTGTATCAATACTATGTAATGTTGGGATTTCAAATGAGGTATTATAAGGGTCACACATTTCTCTGCCAATCTTATGTCACGCTTTTTTTTCTTTCTTTTTTTTTCCTCCGTTGATCAGAAACATTTGTTTGTTTGTTTTTTCCAATCACACATTTCACATGGGATCCCTGGTGCACAGGTGTCCTAGATCACCACTGTCCTTGTATTTCATCCCTCTTTCCTTTGGGGAGGGAGAGCTACTGATGCTTCTTTTAAAAAAAAAAAAAAAAAAAAAAAAAAAAAAGAAGAAAAAAAGACAATTATTTCAATGAATGAATGAAGGAAAAAGAAAACAGGGACTTGACAACATGCTCCATGCTGTTCTTTTAATTTAGTTTGATGAATTTATTGTTATTTTATATCAACAAGAAAAATATCTTTTATCGGGTAAGGTTGAATTTTGTGTGGTGTTGACTGTGAACATTCACATTTGAAAAGTAAAATGGAAAAAAATCAGAAGAAATTTATGAAATAAAACAAAAACACAGGATGTGTGTTTGGCTTGTTTCATGCTTGCGCTGTAGTTTATGCTTATGTCTTTATCCCATATATGCTTTCTGTTGTTTTTTTGTTTTTTTTACTGCTGCAGAGTACAATAATGTGACAAGAATAAATTTATACTTTATTTTCTTTGTTGAACATGTTTATAAAACTACAGTCCATTAGAAAACAACACCTTTCAAACTACCTGCACAAGATACATAAAACGGAAGTTATTACAGCATATGAATTTGAATACAGGTGAAAAAACTTACAACTATTTCAACCTTGAAATACAGCATTCAGTCTAATGTGACACAACTTGATCCCAAACTTGTTTCCAGAGAATCTTCAAGATGTTCTGTTACCAGTGAGCCTCTGCATTTAGTGTACACGGCTGTAAAGAGTCCCATATCTCTGAAAAGTTCTGTTTGAATTGTTTCTCCTCGCAGGCAGTGAGGGTCAAACGAGCAGAGAATCCCAGTCAAAGTCATCCTGGATCTCCTCGCTGTTGCTGTGCAGATTCTTTAATGGAGGACGCTGTCGTGGTGTCATAGACTGAGGCTGCATCCCAGCTGAAACGGAGAGAAATATGGACGTCAGTATACAAGAGGAAGTGAAACTATATTTAAGTAACTTCTCCTTTACAACAGTCTGACCATGGCTGCCATTTTCAGCAACAACTGATCAAGTTAGAGGTTACGTTCACATTTTTTCAAGTTTATGTCCATATGTACATAAACGGAGTCTTTGCTCACTGTAATAACCTGCTGTGCATACTGTGAAGAGCTCCCTTCCTATTATGATTATAATGTAAATATTAGGGAACAAAGTCAACCGCCCGTGTTCGGTCTAAAAATGCATTCAGTTCAGCTAAAGCTAATATGAGACTTCAACAGCTCTTCCAGAGTATGTATGAACATGTGAGTGTTGTTCTAAGGCAGACTTGAAAAAGGTAAAACCATCCTTTAAGACTCCTCCTCACGCCCTCCTGGATTCAGTTGCCATAACAGGTTGAAAGAGAACAATGTTTTAAAAATGATTTCCGGGTCTCACCGGGTGTGTTTGCAGGCTGCGTTAGCTGTGGTCTTTGAAAGCCTGGTCCCTGCATGGGAAGAGCCCTCCGGGGCGGCTGTGGTCCGTTGGCAGGGGGAACTAGGGGACAGTAGGGGAGGGGGGAGGGGTGAGTAAGGCTGGCGAGGGTTGGAGGCGGATTGGAGGTGAAAGGTGGGGCTTGTAAGGAGTGAGGTGCACCGAGGGCTAGTGGGGAATTATTCCCAGAGGTGATCATGCCTTTCTGAGTGAAGAAGCGGTTCAGAGAGTCACAGAGAGAGGTGAAGAGCGCCGGGTCCAGGGCCCAGTCACAGAGCTCCGCCTGCCGCATGCTTTCCAGCAGGTCTGGAAACACAAAATGAGAGAAATGTTTACAGACAGGTTGATGAAAGCATGAAGGGTTTGAGTCTTAAATGCTCTTATCAAGAGAGCCAAAGCCCTTTGTAAATTTTCAAAAATACAGATCATGCATTTACTCAAAATTTCTATCATTTTGCAAAGGTCTCAATAATCATCCTATTCATTGCTTCATTAGCGGCCACTAACTATACATTCTGTCTAGTGAAATGTTTGTAAAAGTTGTTGCATTAGCTCCAAAAGACAAACATCTTAAAGGGTCAGTTCACCAGGAAAAAAAACAAAAACAAAAAAAACATTTACTAACACTTAGTGGTATCTACAGAAGCCATGAAGAGAGCCTTGGTTTTTATCTGTTGAGAGCTCCCTCCGACCCCATATGATGCATTGAAAAATACTACATTTAAATATTTTGACAGAACTGTACAAATCTTCCAATTAAAAAACAAAATGAACTATCACACTTAAATGTAACCACTATTTGTGTGTTGTTATAGCAATACACGCAACCTTTGAGCATCACCTCTGGCTATGTCCCATTCTAGGAAATTAGTCTGTACAGAGTTGACAAAATAGTCGCCTTTGTTATTCATTTGTTATGATGCTTCAGTAAACTCACATACATCAGTTTTGAGCCACACACTGTAGGAAGTCACATGGTTTGCTCTGAGTTAAATTTGAGTAAACCTTTGTTCACTTTCAGTTATGAGGCTGTTGTAAGCTTAAGAGTTACAGTTGTCAGTTTCACCAAAAGCTTCACAGATTAAACTGATTAGTGGTGTTATTGATACTGTAAAATTCTACATGTGCATATGATCTATTACAAACCTTGTAACTATTCATATCAAATATATCTGAACATGCAACATATATCCATATTTGAAGCTAGTAAGAAAGTTTGAGGGTCAAACAGAAATGAAAGTGTGGGACCGAAAGGGTTAACCAGAGTAACGTTCAGAGACAGATGTATCAGCTGATGAAATTCAAACTAACTCCAGAGGGAAGTGAGAAAAAAAAGTTATTTTGTAATTTTGGTGAAGTGACCCTTTAAACAAGATTGTGGTAAACAGCACAGACCTGGGTGACCAGAGAGGTCTATGTTTGCCCAGTCTAGATTGCTGGCAATGCGGAAGCTCTCCTTCAGAGAATCTGGGTTACTGAACCAGTCGGGTGGCACCGCTAGAGGGGAAGGGAGGAACGTAACTTTAGAAAGCAAATTAACTTTCTTATGTTATCTTGCTGGTTTAAATTCAATTCAAGCATTTCTGTGTGATAAGAAGTGTAAGACTCACTGTATTGTGAAGGAGGGTGTGCAGCTGGAGCAGTTGGTGCAGCTGGAGCGGCTGGTGCAGGTGGTACAGGTGGTGCAGGGTACGGAGACATTGGTAGCAGAGTTGGAGTGTGCAGTGGGGTAGTGTCACTGTTTGGGAGAATCAGGGGAGCAACATCCGCTGGAAAGAAAAGAAAAGTCATTCATCCAGGCCATTTGTGTGTGTAATGTATAACGCACACAAAACACACCTACGCACACATCGTACTCACACTGTGAGCCTCCCCTCTCTCGCATAGTCTTGAAGAGCGACTTGAAAGATGCATACAAGTCTGGTAAATTCATCTCATCAAAGGTGAAACGCAGCGGAGGATCAGTAGAGGAGTTTAAAGAAACAACAGGAAGGGCGACAACAGATGCAGAAGAGTGAGCGGGGCCCGACACCGTGCAAACAGGCGTCGTGTTGGGAGCGCAGGAGAAAGATGAAACTGATACAGGTCCTGAATTAGCGGGAAAGGACAGAGTGGCAGAGAAAGAGGGAGCAGCGGGAGAAGCTGTAGACATATTGACAGCAGAAGCTGTGGGGATGGAAAGAGTGGGGCCAGGTGGATGGGGAGGTGAAAGAGAATTAATGGAGGACATGGGGGCAGCAGGTGGGAGCCCAGCTGAAGGAGAGACGGATGGATGAGGGACGGAGAGACTGGAGACAGGGCTCGGCATGTAGGGTGACTGTTGCTGTGAAGATAAAAGACAAGATAATATATTGGTATGCTGTTATTCAAAAAAAAAAAAAAAAACATTCAGCAAACTTAGTGATGGGAAAATGATACGGGAAGTGGCTCCACCTTGCACGGAGGAGGAGAGAGGGAGGCAGACTGGGGCGATTGTCGCTTGATGGCTCCCAGAGCGGCGGTGTTAAGAAGCTGAAGGTCTGTGTGGGAGGTCGGTTGTGGTTGATGAGGGGAGGGTCCTCTGTCCGCTTGTGTCCCTGGTGCTTCGGGAACCTGTAACTGGAAAAGGTTGTGGGAGAAATGTTACAATCCCGGTGAAGTAGAAGTAGCAATACAAGAATGTAGAAACACAGCTGTGAAACGTTTACAACTGCTATCTGCCTCCACCCCATTACAGTGCAGGTGGACAGTAGATAATCCACAGAACCCACTGTCAGCTGTTTTCGTAGGGAAGATTTCTCTCAAGGGAAATAGTTCCTATGAGAACCTTTGACTGCATGTTCTGTAGATGATCCAGAGTAACTACGACGTTATGACTGGAGACACATGTTGCTTTATGTATATTCAAGGCCGTGACCACCACAAAACCACTTCCACTCATTGCTTAGGGTCAAATAAAAGCATTATAAGATGTTCTGCATATAAAATCCTACTCTGCAAAGTAACTAGTAATCACAGCTTTCAGATTAATGTTTTGCATTAAGAAAAAAATACCTCCTTCTGAAAAGTGGTGAAGTTAAAATCTGATGTTTCTCAAAGTGGAAATACAAAACTAAAATGCCAGAGAGCCAAACATTCATTGAGTAAATTGTAATTTCTTTACACTTATGGCAATTGGACGGTTAACAACTGAATGACTGATCTTACATCCTGCCTCTCCTCTTCTTCCTTTGGATAGGGACGTTTAGGTGCCCTCACTTGATTCGCCTCTGCAGGTCCATCCATCGTCCAATAGGAACCCTACAGATACAGCACAAGTAGCTTTCCGCTCTTTTAATCCATCATTTCTCCGTCTCACGTGATGCAAATTCTAACAGAAGTACATATATGCTAACAACATCAAAATATAAAAAGTAATTCACCTTGCCAGGGTCGTTCCGGGGCCGAGGAACTTTCCTGAAGCATTTATTTAGAGACAGATTGTGTCGAATGGAGTTCTGTTAATGACACACAGTACATGATAAAAGAAGTCAGTCCTGTACCAGCTGGTCATGCAAATAATATTAAAATTAGTTACCAGTCACCAGACCAGCAACTTTAAACATGCTTATACTTAAGTAACAAACTTAATACTATTCTAGCACACTGACAATATGCTGTTATTTCACATTACCTTCCATCCACGGCCTGCTCGGCTGTAGTAAGGGAAAGTGTCACTGATCCAGGTGTAGATGTCATTCAAACTCAACTTCCTCTCAGGTGCAGCTGCTATCGCCATGGCGATGAGAGTGGCGTAGCTGTGAGGGGGTTTTCCTTTAGAGTTAGAAGCAGAAGGGTCCTGGATGGATGGTAAGAAGTCTCCTCTCTCCCTCCCTCTGTCTTTCTTCTTGTCCCTCTCCCCTCCTCCTCCTCTCTCTTTCCCCGAGCGCAGGCTACTGATTCCCAGCTGAGGCAGCCAGTCAATACTGGTGAGACTGGAGTCCAAGTCAGAGGACATTGTCCCTCTTTTTCTCTGTCCAGGGTCTGAGGGGTCAGAAGAGGAAGTACATGATCAACATGTCTTTTTACTTTTTGTTTAGTGTGGAAGCTGACAAAACACTGAGAAATGCCGCAGTGGATCCCTCTCTGCCTGTAATGTAACACTGTCAACCGTAATGTTCCTGTACTTCCAGCCAGTTGCAATTACAAAGCAAACAAGTTCAGACACAAGACACGTTGTGCGTCTCTGGAAACTATCCATATACAAGGAAATACATTGCATGACTGTGACTACATATAAATGTGCCAGTTCCACCTACATTCTCTGTTTTCTGAGAAAGGAGAATGACTTTCTTACCTCTCTGTACTCACTCGAGGCCCAAGGCCTTAGAAAGTGTTAATATTTGATGTTGTCATCAGCTGTGCACAACTGCAGACAAACTGGTGTCCGTCCTCCTCTTCAGATCTTTCTCTTCAGCACGCTGATCTCAACAAGGCCTCCAATCACACCTTTGGCTTGAGAAAGTTTGTGTAACTTTGAAGAAATATACACAAAAACTTATCGGACAGCTTCCTTTTTCTCTCCCTCCCTGTCTCCCTACCCTCCCTTTCTGACTTACAGAATGACGTAACTCACTCCTCCCCCTGTGTGACATCACTCTTTGAGCCCCGCCTCTGAGAGCTGGTCCCACCTCTTCAGCCTTTCACCGGCATTTTTCTGTGGGTCTGTCAGGATATCAATACAGAGAAACCACCTGTAAGTTTCACTGAAATATCCAACAAAAGAAGGTCCAAACCTTCAACCTGCCACTCAAGACATGAGGGTTTGATTCAGAGACATAAATAGAGAAGCACAGCAGCAGCACTAATTCACAGTAGCAGCATCACTTTATTGAAGTAATTCATCAGTATGTTGGAAGCAGTGAAACAGTGTTTATGAAACAGAATGACAGGTGATGATGTCGCTACAGAGCACTGAAGAAGGCAAGGAGGCCGGTGTCAGGAGACGGGTGAGCCAAGAGCTTCTGGATCTGCCAATAAAGTTGATAAAAATATATGTATTAGTCGCTTTCATTACTTAGACTGTCAGTATGCTCAGAATGAAATCAATTTTGGCATGTTTGCAAAGGCAAGATGGTGGTTTTACAACCACGAAAATGCACTACATTTGGGTTTGATCACTGCAGAGGAGTCTCACTGCACCCTAGTATACAGTCACCTGTAACTGGTTAACAGTGTCAGTGATAAAGGTTGTAGGCAGTTTATTTTTGGCAGCCCTGAAGTTGCAGCTGCAGACTGGAAATTTATTTGCATAACTGTTTGGGACAGAAGTCTGAGGAAACGCCAAATATGTTTTCCTTTGGCACATACTGTCAAGAATATCTTTATGACACATCTAAACAAACAAAAATAATTGATGAGTGCAGCACAGAGCAGCTGCAGTGAGCACCTCCTTGAAGTTGGGGTGTTTGGCGTCTTGGACCAGCTGCAGCAGGACGGCCTCTGTGGTGGTGAGGTAAGCTCCGCTCTGCTTCAGTCGGGACAGAGCAAACAAACGGTCCGTCTGGCTGTGGAGGGAGACACAAAAGTCTGTAGTTACATACATAACTACTGTTCGCACATAAAGGACAAAAAACTATATGATGTAGGTGATGACAATGTTGTATAACAATACAGCACAGATACCTTCTGGATGAGACGGCATCAGCCACAATATGAACCTCCATTCCCTTTTCAAGCAGGTCAAAGGTTGTGCACTATGGAAAAGACATTCATTAACTAAAACTGTGGAAACTCTGTGGCACACTAACCTAGAAAAACCAGCATAATCAGAAAAAAGCATAGTTACATTACTTGATGATTGATCTTTCACCTCAACACCTCCCTCATTCTCAAATCATTTTTAAGGGTAATAGTTTATGCAGCATACATATACACACACGAGTTCAGATTCACTTTAAAATTATCTTTAAAATGTTAAGAGGTTGTTTCACTAATCCTTTAAATATCTTAAAGGACACTGGATAAAAAAAGGGGTTTCTGGGAAAAAACTTACTGCAATACATGCGTGTGCCTCTATTCCACACAGTATAGCCTGTTTGGGGTTTCCAAGGGCCTGCAACTCCTTCTCCACCTCCTCTATCATCATGGTGAATGATGTTTTAGCATGAGCTTTCAGGTCTGCTGCCCCCAGCTCTGGTACCGTGGGACCCAAACCTTTAGGGTACTGCTCTGTCAAGATGGGGGGGATGCCCAGAACGCAACTGGCCTGTGAGTCAGAGGAGAGAGCAGGCAGATTTAATCCAATCCGTTAAAATAATAAATATTTATAGGCTGATAATTGGGTCAACTGTAGGACACTGAGGTAGTGTAACCAACCTGGAGCAATCTGGCTGCATTACTGACAATGTTGGTGAACTGAAAGATGTTGGGTCTGAACTTCTCTTGCATGTCACACAGGAAGATTACTGCATCCTTGGTGGAGAGCCTGCCAATGTTTGCCACTGAAAGAGCAAGGACACAGAAAAGAAGAAAGTGTGTTTGGAAGATACGTGAATTTACGCAACATGTTTTGTTCTAAGTATTTTGTGTACTCTTAAGGAGGAAGGAGATTTTCTTCCTTGTTAGAAATATTTCCTCCATGGTGTTGCACTGTGTTGTTCACAAAGAGACCAAACAGATTCATAGCTGAACAAGAGCAAAGTCACAGAAAATACCAAATTGAGTTCAAAAGTTACATGAATTGATATAAGATGTTTTGTTCGCACCATCACTGGCTAAATACAAGGATCATTTGTTGAGGATGATGGGCCAGTAAACATCATAATGGCACTGAGGGGAAGAATAACACTTGAAGAAATAAGCCTAGAATGTCATATTTGCAAGTTAGGGTCTATTTATTCTTCTATTTAAGTATTATTTGACTAACGAGCTTCTACGTATGTGGTGCATTTTGTGTGTAACTAAGGAGAAAAAGGGGTTTCTTCCTTGTAAGAAATATTTCCTTCGTGGTGTTGCATTGTGCTCTTGACAATGAAACCAAACAGTTTCATAGCTAAACACAAATGAACTGGAGAAAGCTGCGAAAATGTCACATAATTTCAAAGAGTTTTAACATGAGAAAGTTGACTTACTGTTGTTGCTTGAATGGTCCAAATGTGAGGCGACAGAAGTTCAACTGTTAGGTTAAAGTATTATTTCCCATGTGACGCCCCCTGTGTAATTGGAAACCAACACAAAATGTAGTAATTTTACTTGAAAGTGACAAAGAAAAAAAATGAATTAAATTTTAAACAAAAACGGCATATCATAAGATTAATCAAATATACTAACAGCAACTGAATTCGTCATGAAACAACTACGTTATTAACAAATATATTCCAAAGTCAAAATAATAACTAACCTAGCATGTCGCTAAGAAGAACAAGTTCAAGCACTGTCCTCCCAGAATCGTATTGACCAATAGGATTGCGTGTTGTTGAGATTGAAGTTTCTCTGAACCAATAACAGCCAGAGTACGTCACCATTCGCCTCGGAAGGAACCACAAGCAAACCAGAAGTGCTCCCCTGAAGATGTCTGACAATGCAGAATCCCCAACAGAAACGCAAAAAGAGGAGTCACAGCCACCGTCAGACGACTCGAAGGCGAACGAAGAGAAGATAAAAAGTAAGAAAGAGTTACATATCAAAAGCAATCATCTCTTTACTATTACGGTTGCTGATACTGAAAAAAACAAACCAGTTCGTGTGACGTGACAAACGATTGACAGAGATTTTGGCCAATAGGGTGCTGGTTTGTTTCAGCTCAACCAGTAAACATTAAGCTTTCTAACATGTGGTACTACCGGTTTGGGGCATGGCTAAAGCTAATGCTAATATTTATTAAGGCAATATATCATCTTTTTCTCTGATAGGTCACATATTGTTACAGAGAGACTGTTTGTTCCCTAATTTATCAATTATCTTTTTACGCTTATGCCAATAGCAACTTCATATCTTGTACCTAAGGATAAGTTAATAAGGCTAAGTTAGCTTGAAACTGTCAAACTGTTAGTTTACTGAAAATTTCTAGCCTCGCGTTTTGGGCTTTAACTTCAGTATATTCAGGAATCGCTAAAAACTGTTTTTACATTTTCATCTTTACTGCAAGTCCCTGTCTGTAGCATTTACAAGCAGTACATACATATTTAACAAATAGGTTATAACGCACTATAATGTAGTTGTAAGAAGATTAAGGACATTTTAAGTGTTTACTAATGAACAATATTTGTCAGCAGTTATAACTTCCCCTATGAAAATATGTTTTGTATTATTACAACTGTGTTTTACTATGCTGATTATCTGTTTAGGCAGCAGCTCCACTAATCGTCAGGTCACTAATTTGTCAGATACACTAATAAACATTGTAATGTGTTGCAAACAATTAATAAATGTTTATATATCAATTATAAATGCTAACTATAGGGTTTTAAAGTTAATTATCACATTTCTATTCAAGGTTGTCTTTCACTCTCAGTTATTTGAGAAAACAATATTGGCGTCTTTTCCTTTACTTTATACATACATGCAAAAACTTATATGTTATTATCAACCTTCAATGAAACCATTTCAGAGTCACATCAGGGTCAGCAAGACAGCATCTTCATTCATCTTCATTCAGTTCTCTCACCAGAATTTTTATTCTGACCTATTAATATTACTAGGTGTTAAGATTTGGAAAACAAATAATCATATTACAGTAAGTAAAAATGAATACCAGTAAATAAAGGACACCTGCAAACTGACTGTCATTGATCATGTATAGTATATAAGAATCAGATACAGGTAAATGCAGATTCAACTAGCTTGTATGTACATTCATTTTGTAAATAGGGCTCAGTTATGTTGTTTGTGTACAATGTTCGAAACCTGAGCTACAACGAGATCTGTGGAGCATAAGATAAGCCATTTTGAACACACCACATGCAATTATTTAAGATTCTCCACAGATACAAACACATTACAAAACATTTTAATAAATCAATACAGAAAACCATGAGGGAATTAAAATAATTTAAATGAATATCAGAAGGAAATATTACACAAAAAGAACTGTGGGCTATAATAAGAAATGGTTCAATATGCAAGGGATGCACCTGCCCATTATAGAGGCATGAAATTCTGCTGTAATTTCTCATATGCCTTAAAGGAAGACGGCTGTCATAGTTCTTGTTTTCACTGTGGCTTTGACAACACGTCCATGAATTTAACAAGCACTTCATGAGAAATCTCCCTTAACAGTTCAAGTTTAGATTTGCCTGGACTTGTCTGAGTGACAGCAGCACTTTCACTTTTATTTTTTCCATTTTTATAGTTGATGTGTTGTTGAAGGCAGTTGGAGACACTCCTATAATGAAAACAAAGAAGTGGGCAGTAGATCGGGGGAGGACGGTACAGTCCCTGGCTCAGTTCATCTCTCGTTTCCTCAAGCTTGATGCCAACGAACAACTAGTAAGAGATACATTTGTTCCCTGACTTGTTCATGCCCCGAAATTATGACTTGGACGGCTCTTTCAAGTCTTTACACATGATGTCATCTCTTTTTTCTTTCAGTTCATCTATGTTAACCAATCTTTTGCCCCCTCACCGGATCAAGAAGTAGGGGTCCTCTTTGATGTGAGTACATACAAGCAGCATACAACTTTTAATTCCCTGTTATTGTAGTGTTTTATGGATTTACAACCTATTTTCCTCAACCTAAACAATAGTCACAATGTGTATGTGTGTAAATATGCTCATTTTTGACCATGGGAACACTGTGTAACTAAATAATCTCAACTCCAAAGTCCACTTATTAGCTTTTTCTCATCTTTTAACCACACAATCGACAAATAGATCCATTCCAGTTCCATTCATTGATGAAGAACATGAGATGCGGTTGAAAGCTTAGAGAAGCTAATAACTGGACATTTGAGTTGTTAAACAAATGTAAACCATGTCTCCACATACAACTGCAACATGCACATGTACACACAAGAGATGAGTTTATTCATGCTCGCTAGACTATTTGCCAACAACGTAAATTTAAGTCTTTTTTTGGTTTGTTTGATGTATTCTGTAAGTGAAGCAAAGGTACGGGGCTTTATCAGTGATTACAGATGAGACATTTTCAAGGATATTAATCTTCTTAACAATCTAATTTACAGTAGACATGAAGTACAGACATGTTCTAACGATAAATGTAAGTCTTGTCAGGCTTCATCTGGGAAAAGATTTTGGATACTTAACCACAGCATAAATGTCTTTACCATTGATATAGTCTCTTTGATGAAATATTAGAATTGGGTCCAGCCCATAGAGGTGAATGGGTCATGTGGTGCACTGACCAGCAGAGGGGGCAATAATTTGGAAGCACCATGGGAACACTTACTAAAATCCTCTGCCACTGATTAATGTCTACATAAGTAACCGCAAAGACCTCAAAGTCCAGAATTCACAGTGGCCATTTGGTCATCCCTCTGCTCTCACCACTTGACAGCTCAAAATCTGATAAAATGTGTGTTTTATGACAAATCAAGTTCAGTCACATCTGAAAGTGTTTATCAGTTAAGTAATTTTTGAGCTATAATGAAAAATCACTTCAGGGTTGTTTTATTTAGTATTTACCTTTATGTCTTCTCTCTCTTTGTCTCTCTTTCAGTGTTTTGGTAGCGATGGCAAGCTGGTTCTACATTACTGTAAATCTCAAGCCTGGGGTTAAACTCCTTTTCCACAACAGAATTTTTTTGAACTCTCCTTTTTTTAATTCATCCTCCAAACATGCACATAACATTATCTTTGCTTCTTTTCCATTTGTTTTCTTTCAGGTTTTATGTATATACAAACTGTAAATAAATTATTGTGACAATGCAAAGCTCTTTCCACTGTTTTTTTTTTTTTGTTTTTTTTTCTCCTTTTCTTTTTAGGCGCCATATTTAGCACCCAAAAATAAACACTTAACTCGTGGGCACAGGATTTGGCTTTGCACATTGCTGGTGATTATTAGAGGAAAAGCACAAGAGAGAGTCCATTCATATGGATGTTGGCTCACAGTTTCATCCACCCTCTTATTGTGATAATTAAATACCAGCATAAAGATAAAGTTGTAATGTAGTGGAACTTGAACCAGTCATAAAGGTTTCAGGAGGTTGAGATGGAATCACCTCTGAGCAGGGACAGACATAGGATGAGAGGGGGCACTGCAGTAACAGATGGACTTAGAGGGATTACATGATTCAGGATGGGTTTGTGACATAAATTCCCAAGAAAGACAGAAAAGAGAGTAGAGTGGCGTGGAGACAGACAGTTGCTCCACCAGTCTTGCATCTCCATTCGTCTATTGGCCAGGAGGATTAAAGGGGGAAGTGCAGCTGGAGAGGTAAGGGTCACTGATGCTCATCCTGGAGGAGGAAAAGTGGTGACACATTCAGAGGGAAAACACGAAGAGGGCAGTGACATGGAGAATCAATTGAAGATGGAGCAACTAAAAGCAAGTTCTTAAGGAGCTTTTTGATTTAAGGGCTCTTGAACGAGGCGGAGATAACCGAGGATTGTAGGTTCAGAGGACTGCGAGAACTGACTGTTGTTTTACTGTGGTAGTTGCTTCATGTTTGACCTGAACTGCAACACTTTGGTAGGTACTTGTCACTGATTATTTTAATATAATTAGAGCTGAAATTGATAGTCAATTAACAGAAAATCAAGAACTGTTTTAATAATCAATTCATTCTACAACAAGGAAAAATACTAGTTGTTTTTTTCAGCTTCTCAAATATGAGGGTTTGATGTTTTTTTCTTTGCCATTTCTGATTAACTGAATAGCTTCAGGTTTTGGAGTGATGTAAAGATTAAACAAGTAAGATTTCACTTCAGGCTCTGGAATAAAGGAAAATCTTCTATGTTTTCTGACATAAATAGGCTGAAAAAAATAATTGCTAGTTACAGCCCTGAAAATAACTGAACTATATGTTGCTTTTTTAGACTGAGTTTTTGGATTAAATGATAGTTGAGATGCAGGTTAAATGAGGCAAGTGGTGTGTGTCCAATTATCTATCTGACAAACCTGTCAATGCAAACAAAAAGCAAAAAACTTGTGTTTATGACAGAATTAAGTCTATGTTGAAGAATGAATTTCCAAGATTTAGTAAGATTAAAATAACTAATACTGGTCTTAAGGTCTTCATGCTTGATGTTGGTCATTCTAGCAAAATCTTGAGTGGCTTAGTTCCAACTTGCTGATGCTGTCCT
This sequence comes from Seriola aureovittata, assembly GCF_021018895.1. Classification (NCBI taxonomy): domain Eukaryota; kingdom Metazoa; phylum Chordata; class Actinopteri; order Carangiformes; family Carangidae; genus Seriola; species Seriola aureovittata. Next base: position 11,444,951 of record NC_079370.1, read on the forward strand.
CAACTTTTACACTTTTTGTTCAATATGTTACCAATCTGATAGCGAAACCAAGACTAAAGAGTAATATCTTGACCACTTTTTAACATGAGAGAAAATGCTGGTGAGGATGTTCTGATACTGTCCCTGAGTTTTTATTTTGTCCACAACCAGAAAGAAGAAGAAGCAATTCAGTATTTATCAAGTTTATAGTTAATACAATCATTGTCAATAGTATCATTATTATATATAGCCCATATATATATATATGTTAATTAGAGTACATACTGTACATGTCAGAAAGCACATATTGCAGACATTTAAGAAGGCCTTAGCATCTGAACATTCGACAGATTGTCCAGATCTCTTTACTAATACAGGAAAAATTAAGTGCAGATTTATACATTGAAAATGTCTGACTTTTAACTAATGTGTGTATTTTTCATTGTCACCAATATTCAGATATCAGTAACCACTGTGATTCTGTTCTTGTGTAGACCAGTGATCGGGCCCCATTCAACTGGTTTAACCGGTGTTCTGTTGTATTTCAGGTGCTGTGGGCTGACAGGGAGACACTGCATGAGAGAGAGAGGAAGACAGCAGACATGGTCAGAGTGCACTTCACACTAAAATGCACCTAACACAAACAGATTAAAGCAGATTATCAGGGATTACTTGCAAAATTTTCATTTAGATCTGTGGCTTATCCATAATTTCATCAAAAAAAGTAATCTCTTGTTTTTCCTCCCCTTTGTCTTGTCTTCTTAGGGTCCAGCAGCGGAGTTGATCATGAGTGGCAGGGTCAGGCCTGAGTGTGTTAATCAGGAGGCAGGAAGACTTTAGTTTCGGGCACAGGACATTACTTATTCTTCCATAACCCCTCCATATAAACAGCTGGGGGACTAATGTGACCTCAGTCAGTCTAATGACTCGTATGGACTCAAGGAACATTCAACAAAATTGAATGTCACTATATGGACACCTTGGTTTTAGACTTTGTGTGCTCCGCTGAACCGTTTACTTTGTCCCCAGGTGATGAATTACGTTTAAGGATGTCCTCAATCTCCTCTTTAGTTTCCCAACTTTTAATGATAATCTGTAATATTTTTAAATGATGGTATAGTCCCACTGATGTAATACATGCACACAAAGGGTCTGCAAGTGTTGAGGTCAGGGGATGTACGTACGGCCACACCATTCACCCCAGCAGGATATCACGTTAAAGCTGTCTTCGCAGCATGCTGTCATGTCCTTGCATCCCACTCTTCTCCTAACGTGAACCATCATCTACCTAAATCCTCTCTTGTTCACTTTTTTCTTCCATCTGTCCTTTCCCACGTGTATCAACTTCAGAGCATCTTATCCTGCTCCCACTCTGTTTACCGTCCTCTCTTTTAATCACTCAGGCTGTACAGTATCTCTTTGTCAGCTTTGTTTTGTTATCTTCTGTCAGTACTGTTACGTCACATTTATCTTTGCTTTCCATTTAAACCTGGCAGCTCATCACATCTTAAAACCACCCCAAAGCATCTGTCCCTCCCTCTCGGCTCCATCTGTGACTGTATTCATACCCTCTGTCCGGTTTGTCTTATTTCCGCATCCCGTCTCCCCCTTCTGCTTCCTCTTTACATCACTTTCTCCCCCCACTCCCTCTCTCTAACCATCCCCCTTGCTTCCCCCTTCTCCTGTGTGGCCATGCTGGAGCGTATGTCCCGTCGCTCTCGCTCCCTGCTCTCCCTGACCTTGACCACTCTGGCTCTGGCCCTCTCCATCCTGGCTCTCTGCACCTCCTACTGGTGTGAGGGCACTCACAAGGTGGTGAAGCCCCTCTGCCTGTCGCCCGTCAAAATGAAGAACTGCGGTCAGAACAACAGCGAGCCTTACACCACAGGTACTGAGATGTCACACTGTCCCCTCTACACATCAACAAGTGTTTTCTGCAGATTTGATTCCAATGCTTTACTGTTTCTCTTTATTCTGTTAAGTATACTGTAACTTAGATTGCTCTTATACTATTGTTATTGGGCCTTGGACACAAATCTGTACACATACATCTATTTATGCAAGCAGCTCCCCTCTGATTTTGAATTATTTGTGTCTCAACATAGTATTCACGTATGCAGGCAGGGTGCACAGGTGCAATTATTTATCAATTTATTTAACTATTTTTAGCACGTAATGCATAGCCATGCTGCAAGGATTGTTCTACTTAAGACTAACTAACAAGTATTCAAATAACAACAAATATGTTAATGACAGCATCGCAAGAAGTATTTGCATCCTTTGTTTTAGTAAAAGCAGCAATACCAAGTCATAATGCAGACACAACCTCAAACTGTTCTTAAGTACTTGAGTAAATGTACTTAGTGTGGTGAACAGGAACAGTCAGAGTGTTAAGCTTTCAGCTCCTGTCAGGCAGGAACAAGTGGATACAGCTACAACATACAGGACCTGACTACAGTCGAACTAGATCTGTGACGAGTTTCCTGGCGACTAATCCCAAATTCTGCTGCAACACGTTCACGGGCATGTAACAGTTTGTTATCGGCAGCATGAGTTCACGGATTCATCCTACCTTGCGTCATGTGACGTTTTCTCGGCATTCGGCTTTTGTAACAGTCAGCCACAGGTTTTCAGACAGATACTCTGAGCAGGATCATTGTTTTAGCAGGTTGTCATCTGATTTTTGGTGTTCATCATGGACTTTTTCATGAAAAACAGATGGAGTTTCCTCACAGTCCAAACTTAATCTGCTGATGAAGCCCATGAAAAAGCTCTGGAAGAAGCTAACAAGTGTGACTTTTTCCTAGTTTAAGAATAATAACAATAACAATAATCACAATGCTTGTTGAGGCATCGTGGACTTAAACATTTCTATCCAGTGTTAAATTACTGAGAATTCAAACCGTCCTTTAGGCAAACTGAGGTCGCTTGCAGTACTTGATACTGGAGTACCAGATATAGTGGATACGCACCTACAAACTGTGTATACACAGTGTGTATTATGTCACATGTATGTGTTTGTTATTGTTTATTATTGCACAAGTCTTGCAAAATGCAGCTTTCTGATGTTGACTCTACCAAAATTTTGGCCTTGACTTTTGAACCTGATTACAAGTATGGAACTTGATCTTTGCACTCTGCATAACAACCAGTACCTGGGACTAATCCGGCTGGATGAACTGACAGGCTTCCCTCCCTGAAAGTGATTGTCCTCGGTTTTGATGTATTTTAATCTCTTTTTTCCCATACTGTAGTTTGAGAGAGAATTTAATTATGGCTTAGTATTAATCTGTGGGGTGTCAGGGTGTCTCCCAAAGGTTCATTCGCCCATGGAGCAGAGGTTTACGCTGTGTGCTCCCTGGTCTTTATTTTCTCAGTAGATATGCTTAATCCACTCTGAGATTAACAGCTCTTACTGCATAAAGGAATCAACTTTTATCACTACACGTACTTTGTGTATTTGCACAAAAAGAAGATCTACCTTCACCAATGCATCAGTGCTTCTAAGTCTGGTTTACAAATACACACTGGCTGCTGGTTGACAAAGCTGCATATGATTACACAGAGGCATGTTATTTTTTTTAGGGCCAGGGTGTGATTAACAGACTTGCAGATGTTTTGTGTTCACCAGTTTTGCTTCCCTCTCTCACTATGAAGTACATACTCTTTTTCATTTTCAAACGGACCTCCAGAATATCCCCAGCAACACACACCTGCATGCGAAGTGTGTGTTTGACATTTAATTGTCTCCCTGACTTTTAGTGCATTAAGTTTTTGGCAAAGGAAAACACAGAGTCAGCAAACCTATTAGGATAATTGTGAAGTAGGAGTGCATTTGCAGTATGCACCTGTGTGTGTGTTTGTGTATCTGCTTGCCTACACATGCCTGTGTTTTAGATTTTTTTCTCATAATGGATCAGTTGTTAGAGCTCATATCTCAGAGGAAGAGGGACCTGTGTTTGTTTGATGTTCGTTTGATGTTTGCATGGTTGTGCACCTGTGCATGTGGGTTCTAAGGAAAACGCAAGTCTGGATAGGTTTGGAGAATATAGATTTCCCATGTGTGAGTGTGAGTATGACTGTCTTTGTCTTTATAGTTCCAAAGAGCTTTGAAGAGCCACTAACTTAACTATCCATAACAGATATAAGCAAGTGTTCTGCTCGGCGTTGCCTTCTTGTGTTGTCACACAGAGAGTCCCACTCAGAACCCCTTCAACCGCACACTGTCTCCAGCCAGAAGGGAGGAGCTGGCCAGAATCAGACAGAGGCAGCTGGCCAACGCTGTGCACTACATCTGGGAGACGGGGGAAGACAAGTTTGCTTTCAGATACTTTCACACCGGCTTCTGGGAAAGCTGTGAGAAACACAGCGATGGTGAGACCGCAAAGCACATGTCCAGTCATACATAACCTCGCTTACTTGAACCTGGTCAGAATATTGATTAATCTTTCAGGGATGTTATTTTAGGTTTTAGCCTCACACACAAATAAATACCATTTATTCAGAGTGATAAAATGCTTTCCATCGTCCTCTTCAAACCTTTGTCTTCAGGGGAGAAATGTCGCAGCTTTATAGAGTTAACTCCAGGGGAAACACAAGGTAAGTTGTGAATCGTACCGTAATATGTACATTTCTCTGTAACCCTGTAAATACTGTGATTAAATTAATTATTTTTGTTACAGTATTAATTGAGTTTTCTGAATGGATGCGTGTGTCCGTTGTATGTGTGTGTATGTGTTTGCACATGTCGCAGGTGTGCTCTGGCTGTCAGTGATTTCAGAGTTCACGTACATCGGCCTGCTGGGGATGGGCTTCTTACTGATGTGGCTGGAAGTTTTGTGCTCTCATAAAGAGATGCACTCTCTGAAAATCAATGCCTACGCAGCTATCTGTACCGTGTTATCAGGTGAGACGTAGTGTATCTCTCAATTTGTCATCATTTTATTCTTTCACAATCACCTCCTCCTCCGTATATGCACAGTAATCCTAGATCTCTCCCCTCATCCGCAGTGTTCCTGGGCATGGCTAACAGTTTTTCTCTGTCTGTTTTATTGTTGCTTTCACCTCCCATGCAGGTCTTCTCGGGATGGTAGCCCATATGATGTACACCACAGTATTTCAGATGACAGTCATTGTGGGCCCCAAAGACTGGAGGCCTCAGTCCTGGGACTACGGCTGGTCATTTGCGTAGGTGTCTGCCCATTAGTGACAGCTTGACAGCCTGTATTATTCAAACGTGTGTATAAAATGTTATTTTCATGATTGCAGTTTCTCTTCTCTCCTAACTATTCTACATATTCTCTGTTCCTAGTCTTGCGTGGGTGTCCTTCAGTTGCTGCATGGGGGCAGCCGTGGTCACGCTCAACTCCTACACAAAGACCATCATCGAGCTTCGTCGCAGACAGAGGCTACGATTGGAGGAAGCGAGAGCTGCCAGTCACGCCCCAGCCTATGATGAGGTCGTTCCAGGGGGCGGGCTCTACTCTGTCAGCGGCCTACTGCAGTGTCCAGACGGTATGATTGATGTGTCGTGGGCCCCGAACGGCAGCATGGTTGGAATGGGGAATGGGGATGTACCAACGCTGGTTTTGGTAGGAGGCTGTGGGCCAGAGGGATGTGAAGACTGTGAGAGAGAGATGGATGAGATGGAGGAGGCCATGGACCGAGTTGATTCACCTTGTTAGGGAGTCACTTATATCCATCAACTAAAAGGGTTGAAAAACTTTAAAAGAGGAAAAGAACTGTCACCATGCTGGAGACGGATCAGTGTGAGCAAACAGATGTCTTTTCTTCCGCTTTGACTTTCAGTGAACTTGGGGACGAACCAACCAGGCTGAAATCAACACATATCAAAATATAAAGACTACATTGTATGTATAGGCCACACTAACATGCAAGAGTACATGTTTTCTGGGTATTTCTCAGTGCCTCATGGTAGGAAAGTAAATTTGTCTCCATATGTAAATGTATATAAATGTTTATATTATTTTAATGTTTATATATTAACTTGCAATATATCAGGATGACAGTCATCCCAATGATCATTTCATTGTATAAACAGGATGGATGTTTCTTTTCCCGGTGATACCCAACAGAACAGCCTGTCCTTTAAGACTAAATATACAATATATTCTCATTAATCTGAGCGGGACACTCAACATGTTTCCTTTTTCAAAGTCTTCTCCCTCTGTGACAAACTTTTGACGGTTGCAAAATTTCGATGCAATGTGTAAAATACCAGAGGCCACAACAAACGCAGTCTCTCCACAGACACACAGACAAACCCATAAGACAGACACATAGAGATAGAAAGATTACAGAGATTTTAAAAAGTCTGCTCTCTGATGTTGAACAGAAGATTATGTGTAAACCAGTAATCCCGAGTTGGATGGAAAGAAGGAGGAACAGAGTGAAGAGATGGGAGGCATGTGAAAGGATGGAGATGGAGAGGGAGGCGGGGGGTGGAGGGGCAGGGGAGGGGCAGGTTGTGGGGGGTCAGAAATGAAGTTGGAAAGAAATGCAGGCTCACGCACGAACTGCAAACACACACACACACACACACACACACACGCACCACGCATCATGAGAACATCACACTTTCAGGGAAATAATGGTTTACAAATGGATTTTACTTAATGTGTTACTCTTCAATTTATACAGGAAATTATTTCTAAGGTTAAATAAATGGACCTAAATTTACCTCAAATGTCAATAGGTTATACATTTGGGATAATCTTGGATTTAGTGTCTGGGATAAATAAATAAAAAAACTGAAACTTAAAACCTAAAGCTCCATTTTTGTCAACCACCAGCGTTATATTACACAGTATGTTTCTAGGTCAAAGAGGAATTTATTGTTTTCTGGGGAAGATAAATAAATTGATTTTCAAAGCACAGATGTATGAGAAAACCTTTAATTTATTGTACAGTGAATAGAGTACAACACTTGTGAACTACAACTGTATATTAAGACATCTCAAAGTCTGTAAAAAAGCTAACAAGCTAATATCTGGTATGATACTTGTCATTAACAATCAGTTTCTCCAGAGCCAAAATGTCACTTAAAGCATTTAGAGGTTAACAATATGATATTGTTAACCTCGGCTCAATGCGAGGTTCAATATGGTCGGCTCAATATGGTCAACATAAATGTATCTTTTTGTCTGTACACATTTTGAAACACTATTTTGCCTCTACTATTCTCTATTTGATATAAATTCATGGACAAAAACAGAAGTAAATCAATGTCACATAATGGAGAGTGACTAAAAAGTTAGTTGCAACCAAGACACTGCAGAAAAGAGTATTTACACAAAGGAGTTGGGTGGATTAAAGCAGAGGGAGGAGAAAAAGTACGAGGCTTTTAAGGGAAGAAGGAAAACAAAAGTTTTGAAAGTATGGAAAGAGCCTAATTAAAGAAAGAAGAAGAGGGGATAAGTGGGACTGACTTTACTGTTTGATCGGTTCATAGTGGATAAGACGCATTGCATTCTCATTTTCAATCACTCCTTTGATGAACTCTCCCTCAGCCAGTCGCTCTATTAGGAGAAAGGAGAGAAAAATTAGAGGTTATAGTAGGAAACAAACCAGGCATACAGCGAGGAATGTGGGGTAAACATGAGGCTCCGTAATGACTCTGTATCTCAGTCTAGAAATCTGGTCTTATCTCTGTGTGGGTGTGTGACAGTAACATGCAATGCGCTGGAATGGTACATGGCTGGTACATACATAATAAAGCTTGCATTACACAAGTGATGCTGTAACTGGGGGTGTGCCCCCAGGTGGATTTATTGCTTGTGTTATTGTTAAGCCAAACAGCTGATTGTAAAATGTAATCTTCGCCACAGGATGTGGGAACAGCTGCAGAAGGAAAGGTAGTAAGAGCTTACACTGATTTTATCTCTTTATTATAAGTACGTAGCGGTGAGGACACAAAGGCCTATCATGCACCGTACACGTGTTGCATGTGTGGTATTTCCCTCACCGTTGTCTTTCTTTTCAAAGTAAGCCCACAGCTTGTTGGCTCTCTTCTCGGGTGTGTTCTCATCCTCTGGTAGCTTGCTCTGCTCCTCCTTGGGGATCAGCTTAAATATGGCCTGAGAGGGGGTTGGGTATAAAATGGGTATCATGATAATGCTGCATCTTTTCTCTCACACAAATATGTACGGAACATCAACACAGCACAAAAAATACAATGTGTGGAAGCCAAGAAACATGTGGACATATGAGTTTTTATCAAGCCTCTGATGTAAAACAACTTGATATTTACAGAATGGCTACAAGCCTGTATTTTCTCCTTATGTTTCTGTTGTTACTCACTGTGAACTCTTTGCAATTTGGCTGAACACAACCAAATCAAGGTGCCTACAATTCAGACCACTAGTTATGTCAATGCAATCAGCCCACGGCAGAAACATTCAGGCCTGTGTGTCATTATTCAGAGATACTTAATCTGCAATGGGCCACTTAGAATCCAGCAGATTGTTAAATGACTAAATGACTGTGCACTTTAGGTTCAGGACTTTAAGTGTGTGTCCCACTTAGAGAGGAAGAACTCATCTCCCACATTTAAGACACCTAGATTAACATGGATTAGTGCCAAGACTCAGGCCACAGGCCAAACACCAAGATGTCATCTCTTTTCTCTCTGGACTCTCCGTCCATCTTGCCCCTCAGATCTTGTGGTCTGTACAGAAACAAACTGTGAGCTTGTCGATAACCAGGTTGTGAGGTTGTAGTTTGTTATGAAAATAAAACCAAGCAGCGTGAAATAGCTGCTTACTCTCTAATGAAGTAAACTTGACCCTATCTACACCGTTGTCTGGCCAGCCTGTGTAGTATACTATACTGAACTCATTTAGCCTCTAATTTCCTGCATCTAGAACAGACCAGATCTTTCATGATTGTTCTGCAGTGTAATTGTTACTGTGCATATACAGGGGGGATTCAGCTAGTCACTGACGGGAAAGTGATCTCAGACTTTTGGACCCCACTGCAGCTGATCTGTCTTTAACTACCTCTAGGGTGTTTTGCAGATTAGGAACAATCTAATTTTGTTGTCGGTTTTTAAACTTCTAGCAGGGCTTTAAAATGCAGCCATTTTGCTCAGTGGTTGTAAACATGATGCATATGGACTCGGGCCAGTTGGCCAGGAATTAAATCCCATTACAATGCCAGCTGGATTCTTGGCTGATCTGTCTAAACCTCTTACAATTCTATATCATTTGTCTTGAAAACAGAAGATAAAAAACTTCACATCCTCCATCACACTCAGTTTTGATTATTTGAAAACAATAAATTACAATCATTCTATATTATGGCATACAATCAAAAGTGACAGCCTTGTGAATAAAAGCAGTTTGGATTAGACTCAGGGATGGTGAGACTTTCTGCTGGCGGTGCAGTTCTAGAGTAGCCTTGCTTAAGAGTAGGACTGCCTATATTGTCTGAGAGTTAAACCTGTTATCACAGAGATTATCAGGAGTTTGAGGCTCAAATAAGATGGCTAATTGGGCTGGCAATTAGGACGGGGACCTACATGGCCACTTTCCAGCAAACAGCAACACATCTTGGATGGAGCAAAACCTGGCAATGCACTGCAGTCCAATAATAACACAGCTACCAACCTCAATGTTAATGCCACAGAATTAAACCAACACTTCACTGACATAGAACATTCAGGAAAATTGAACCTTGTAATCTTTAAAACATAGAGTTTTATGTTAGATTGCATTTTTTCCTGTAATATTTTCCCTCCACAATTTAGAATAAAACCCTTTCCTGAGGAGCAAGAGCAAGAGAATGGCTTGGACTTCTGATATTATCCACTCGCATAGATAATTGTTATGGTGAAACAAAATAAATGTTCTGTATCAAGCACTCTCAAGTCAGTCCACAACTATCTCAGATAGCTTTTGGGAGAATATTAAAAATTCAAAATGAGATACATGTTTAGAAATTGATCTGTCAGAACTGCTGCTTGTTACACTAGAACCATCTGATCTGAGTCACTCAGCCACTGATCATCACTCATGCCTCAAACACCCCCTCGTGCAGCACTCTCACCTGGCAGATCTCTGTCACCTCTGTCTTGTTGATGTATCCGTTCTTGTCTACATCAAACAGCGAGAAGGCCCACTCCAGTTTCCGGGTCGTCTTGCCGGTGGAGGTCATGTGCAGAGCAATGATGTACTCCTTGAAGTCCAAAGTGCCGTCGTCGTTGGTGTCAAAGGAGCGAAACACATGCCGTGCGTAACTCTTGGCGTCGCTCTCAGGGAAGAAGCGGGTGTAGATCTCCTCAAACTCCTCTGGAGTAATGCGTCCCGTCGGGCACTGCTTCTGAAAGTTTTCGTACCACTGGCAGATCTCATTTTCAGTGAATTTGGTGCTGAGCTTGAGGTCCTCCAGGATCTCTTTTGATATTGCGCTACTGGTAGTATTTCCCATGGTAGTTGCTCACAGTGTCTTAGTAATGTGTCAGTTCTGTCAAACTCCCTGGCAAGTATTTGCCACTTTTTCACTTTCTTCACAGGCTTTCCTCTCCTGTTCCACCTGACTCTCTCCTTAGTCCAAAATATATTCTTCACAACTGGCAAAAAAAGCAATATGATTTAGAAATGTGACACAATCTGCTCATGACAACTTGAGATTAGTTGCACTACTCAGTAAATAACACTGTCAGGATGGTCGAAACTGTACAGAAATCTTACCTGTGTGCTGAGTGGGCAGGCAATGGCAGGTGAATAGAGTGTCTGTCTTGACAGTAAGACAGTGAGAGATAAGGAGGGCAGGGGGAAACTCACTCCTACTGTGGACGACTGGGTTAATTCTGTTAATGCGGGATTTAAAGTGGCTGAGCTTTGACTGAACAGAACCCCCACATCCTAATTTTCTCTATGGGTCTGGAGGTCTAGAAATATCTATTGTATATGACCACACTGGGTTCATTCTTCTGTTCATTTATTTATACAGACTGAGTCATTGGTATGTAGTGTTGTGGTGTTTTATCCAAGAATTTAATAATCTTATTTAATAACGAAATACTAATCATTTACCAGAGGGTCAAGGCGTTTCACTGTATCTTCATAATTTGTGAAATTGAGATGTATTTGAATGCCATAAATCCTAAAAACATCAACATTAGTCTGTTAAACTGGTTAACAGATTAGCAGACATGTTCAGGCAAATGCTGTGAACATGGTCTCAGGTGGGTTTTTAAGGTGGGTTTGCTATTTCAGTAGTGGCCTTTCAATGGGTTTAGTTGACCACTGACATCTAATTCCAGACTACCATCTGTGCAGGCTGTTTAACTCCCTCTCCTTCCCACCTTTACCACGATCCCACCTACGCCCTCACATCATCATCACCTTCTTTGTGCATGACCTTCTTCCTGTCCTACATGAGCTACGATGTTGCCCTCCTCTGACTGACTTCTCCATCACTAGCCTGGGTTTGTTTTACTGAGCTGAATGTTCAGCAGTGTTGCCCCTTTCCTTTCTCTTGTTGTCTGTAGAGTGGCTTGCTTCTCTTACTCTTACCCTTTTCTCTCCACAAAAAACATTGTACGTATGCACTAAAGGCATCCTATTTTACACACCAATGTAATTCGCCTTCATTTTTCATTGGCAAGAACCTTTTCTACCGTGTTCCCTGTATCTCTTTATATTGTTGTCAGCGGCCATCACCTTACAGCTGGGGTCAGAGTAATCAGCACATCTAATTCACTTCATGATACTTTGTTTGATGCGTTAACATCATCAGTCTCTTTTCTTTGTGTCTGCTTTGATTAGACTGAAAGAATAATCTTGATTGTCACTATACTAACTGTTGCTTCTGACTAACTTAGTTTGGGCATGAGGGTCTATGGCAGAGTTAATGTGATACTATTCATATTCATGTCTCTCTTTTTTCCAACAGGTTTTTCTTTGCTCCATAAATATGCTCACTGAGTCCATATATTGGATTACTCATGCCCCGCCCCCTCCCACCCATTTCAACACTTAGCCAATTATCATCATCTTCATCCTGTGAGTGCCATGGCCAATAGAATTACCCCCTGCTCTCCACAAAACAATCCCTGACGTGACCTATACCCTAGGCTGGACTAATTGCAAGAGCTGGGCAAGCAAGGATTTGTGGTCTCTTATGAAATGTTTTTCTACTTGTGGAGAGGGTGACGATTCATGTAATGTGGATGTCTGGCATCTAAGCATATTAATGACACTCTAAGAGTGTCAGAGATTTAATAAAACAATAAATGATAAATGATATTAATATCTCTATAGTAGCTATTGCATTACTTTGCAACACTAAATAGGATTTACTGTATATTTCATATATATTTCTTTTGCAGCCAGTAATGTATACTACACATAAAAAACTGAATTGTAACAGGAGAAAGTTTTTCAATAGTAGGAGTCAACACATCTAAAAATATCTGCAATTCAGCCAGTGACTCAACACTGGCAACAACCCAGTTGGCTGGGTGGCATTATAGCCTATTAAGTGACAGTATCAGGCTTCACCTGTGTTACAGCACTGACTTGTGAAACGTCAGCACTGACATATATACTGCAAATCTGCCTCACTCGGTGTCAACACACCAGGTTTGGCCCATTCATTCATGTACTTCTTGATGTGTCATCATTAATGGTTGTTTTCTGAGTGAATGTGACAGTAGGGGATTTTTTTTTTTTTGAATAGACAGTTCAAGAAGCATATTTCCCAAATTATGTCTGAAAGTTTTATAGAGCACTGATGCAATAATATGCTCCCCTCTATTAATGACATGAGAAATGTGAACACTTAACAGGAAAATCCCTTTCACAGCCAAAACAATGCGTTGGTGGAGCAACACTGGAATCTTAAGACTGAAAGAGAGAGGAAAAGAGGAAGGGAGTTGTTCCTGATAAATATCTGGTAATGGGTCGTAATGAAGCTTAATGACAGACGAGAACTTCCTTCTGAACACAAGGAAAGAGAGGAACAAACAAATGACAACAATCTTGACAATTGTGTCTACCATGTTGCAAGGCCTCAAGTTGTGACGTATTTGATAAAGGTAACAGCACATGGGCCCCCAGCCCCCATTTCTACACCCACTGTCCAGAGAGAAAGTCAGCAGCACCTTTAGGTTTCACTCAGAGAAAAAAAAAATCACATTTATGAATTTATAGGACCATCAGGTGATTACTGACATCTAAGCTCCTGTTTCAACACTGAGGTGAGTAATGCTTTGCTTTTTAAATAAAACGCATTTTTGTTTTCTTTAGGTTTTTTTGTTGTTGTTGCATTGTCTTGATTTTAGAGGTATTTGTCAATCCATCCAAATTTCTAGTGTGAGCCGTGTAAATCCTAGTCTTTCATATTCTATTCTATTCACCTGATGGAAAATAAAGATATGCTGCTTAAAATACTGACTATGTTTGAAAATCTTTGGATCTTGATTTCAATTTAAGGTTTTGTGGGTTGGAGCAACTTTGATCACATGAGTTTATGATGACGGACTTGTTAAGGACCCATGAGGTCGGAAACATTAAGGATTATGATTGCTAAATAACACATCATAGACACCGTGCAGGCTCCAATCTTTGCTGGTTCCAATGACGAGAAGAATGAAAAAAAACTTTCACCTGTCATACTATCTAAAAATTAAAAAAAAAAAATTGTCTATTTTTCCACTTAAATTAAATTGTTAAAACATCATTATTAGTCTGTATTTCCTTAATCAACACTTTGTATCGTGTCTTGTTGTAGGTGTAACAAAGAGGAAGAATCACATTTGGCCATTTCACAAGGGAAATAATATCAACCAAGATGGAAACGCTTGATCCTTCAGCTCTCTCAGACGTCACTTCTACTGTCACCTGCAAGCCAAAATCTGAGATAGTGACCTTACCAGGAGGGCTCACCTCGGTGGCGGGCATCACAGTGGTGACCGGGGGTGCTGAACTGTCCTGTGGATCCTGCATGATGGCCTTTTGCTTTTGGAAAACTCTCATCGGCTTCAGCTGTGTAGCCGTGGGCCTGTGGGACCAACTGAACCAGTCCAAAGAAGGAACTTCTCACTTACTGGGACTGGGACTTGTGATCCTGGCGATTAGTTTTGTGATGGGGGGCAGTGTAGTGGTGTATGATCTCCTGACAAAGAAGAAGAGAGAGATGACACGAGAGTGGAGGGAGGATGGAAAAGAAGTGCTTGTGGAGAGTGAGAGGGTTATCAAAAAAGTCACTGTATAAAAAAGACGTCACTGACAGAATATAAAATAAGATGACTCTTCTGTACATAACACACAGTCTTACTGGGCAGGAAAAAACATTCCTGTTGTGCTCACTCCATGTCAGTACCACTCTACCTCCTGTTCTCTGCTTTATCATTCGATCGAAATTACGAAGAAATGCAGCATCTGTGTTCTAGGGAAACACAACAACAATAACACATTCCCTCAATTTTATGCTCTACTTCTGCTCCACTACATTTAAAGATGATTGTTGATGCAGACAGATCATGTAAAGTATGCAATAAACAGATTATATGTGAAATGTGTATGTTTGCGTGTGTGTGAACGTGAGAAAGAGACAGGAAGTGTAAGAGAAAGGGAGCTAGAGAAAGACAAAAAGATTAATACCTGGAAAAAGGACGAGATTATAAAAGGTTGCGTTATAACAGAATACAGAAATCTGCTGTGAGGTTCGTTCACTCAAAGAGCATACAAAAAACGTTTATTCCTTTCTCATTTATTCCTTGTATCAAACTAAACATGCTTTTCGTTTTATTTGCAGAGGTTTTGAGATAGGTGTTAGTTACTGCAACCCCAAAAATAATGGCGGGGAATTAATTTTTATATTCACAGAAAAATGAAATTTGGAAAAACTCACCAGCATTCTTTACAGAAACTGTCTGTCTGGTTAATGAGGATAATACACATACTTTACTATCAAGAGATTTTATTGGAACAAGAGAATAAATAGTCAGAATAAACACTGTTGACATAGAGATATTACTTTTTTTTTGGGTAACCAAAATGTTTAGTTCTTGAGTTTCACAAATGTCATTTGTTTTGTTTCTCAAAATCTCTCCTCTGCTCTTTTCATTGAAGGCAGAAGACAGGTATTGGTCTTCAAAGTTTTTATTGTATGAAACCACAGTGCAAAGTTTGGCCAAAGGTAAACCAAAAATCAATCAGTTCAGTGAAACAGGATTCATAAAACATCATAAAACGGACATCAATAGCAGACATTTTGACCTATTAATAACATTTACAATGGCTCCTGTTTTATTGAAGTGCCCCACTCCCAAGTCATGACAGTGTGACAGTGAAATCCTAATCGATATTCAGCCAACATTCATTTTATTAGTATTTACACCTGTTCCTATGTGTCCATTCACATTGTTTGATTGTCAGTTTGCCTGATTGTAGATCAGAGAAAATGGTGGATGCAACAATGTCAGTTATATTATAACTGCCATAGAACTGTGCCAGTAGCGGTTGCTATAGCAACAAAATGTTCAAGTGAAACCAACTGTTGGCACACTGATGGCAGAAATCCTGAACCCATAACTGACACCACTGACTCGAGTCTGACTGATTTACATTTTAAGTTACAGGCTATAACTTGAAATGTAAAACGGTCTCTTGCTCTAAAGGCCGGGCAGGATTGTTTCTTAAATAGCTACTGAGTGCAGGCCAACAGAAACCAACAACATCAACAGAAATCAAAAGGGAGAAACAGGAGAGTACCTCCATCTGCTGGAAGAAAAACAAACTGTACTTCCTCACTGTGATGTAAAGTAAATGTTATTGATTCCTTCTATGCCTCACTGTGTGAAATTGTAACTTCATCTTGTTTGCTGTTTTGAAATTGATTATCCCACGAAAAGTCTTTTACCTTTTGGTTACACTTGAAACCTCAATAACTTTATCTGCTAGCATGGTTCATAAGTGGTGGAACTGAGTAGCCTACTTTCACTCAAGCGCTGTACTTGATTACAAACTTAAAGTACTTTTACAGTACTTTACTTCAGTATTTTCTTTTCATGCCACTTTATACTACTACTCCACTACATTTCAGAGGGAAATAGTGTACTTTTTACTCAACTACATTTCTTTGAAAGCTTTGGAAGAAGAGTTATAAACTAAGTTAAATTGCCCAACAGTAGGCCTGTAACAAAAGCCGGTCAATGTTTAAAGCCGGTCAATGTTTAAGTCGACTGGCAGGCAAATAATCAACCAAGCCATTTTTCATAAACAGATGCCAAATTGTTTCAGCTTCTCAAATGTAAGATTTTCTCTCTCACTCTCTCTTTTCATTTTTTTTTTTTAAATAAATAATTTCAGTTTGTTTTTAATAACTTTTTTATTGGTTTGGACTATTGGTTGCACAAAAAAAAATTCATTGTGAAGAAGTCACTTGTGCAATGGGCATTGTCTCTATTGTCTTTATATAATAGTGTAATAGTTACACAGACCATTTTGGGTATACAATATTTCCAGTACATTTTCTTGATAAGACTTACGTACTCTTACTTCAGTAACCTTATCAATGGAGGACTTCTACTTGTAATGGAGTATTTTTTAAGTGTATTAGTATATTTAAGTAAGGATCTGAATACTTCTTCAACCACATACTACAAACGTTGTAAACTTTCTCAAACTATTGTAATCAGGGTTGCAAAGGTGACGAAACCAGCTAGCTCTCAGGTATGTGAGGCATTTGAACAGGTAACATACTGGGCCGTGCTTTATTCAGATCACCTGACAGCCCTCTGGTCACATGTCATAGTTCAAGTTTCAGGAAACTTTTTTTTTCTTTTTGAAAGCAAAACTATTCATGTCCCGCCTCTGCTTGTCGCCTATTGGTTACGGTTTACAACAACAGCGCTTTGATTGGCCAGCCTGAGAACTTGTATGTGCCCGTCAGAATCAAACAACACCCCCTACTTTAAACTCGTTTATGTGTAATTGATATCGACCGTCCAAGAAGAAAAACGGTAGGACTTTCTGTAGTTTGAGGCAGAGGAATTAAAGTTACCAAGGAGTCCGCTGTTAAGGTAAGTTTGTCAAACCGCAGTCGAACAGCGCGACGACTCGGCGGGTTTTCTTGGCGCACAGTCACAGCTTTGTAAACTTGCTACCGAAGATCTCTCAAGGTGTCCACTGTCAGTCGTGTTACTAATTCATACAGTATGTCTATACAAGAGTCTCCTCTTCTTAGCTAACCGAGAAGGCTAATTAGGCTAATTATGGACCTATAAAACCTGTCCCTGTCTTTACGCTGTCATGTCTGTGTGTTTACATGTAACTGTTTGTATGTCTGTGAGCTATTTGTGGTGCTGTTACACACACACACACACACACACGCACACACACGCGTGCGCCTCGTTTGCTCCCTGTACATTATGTAATTGTTTTCGGGAAATACATAAATATTTAACATGAAGATGTATCTTTCATATGTAGGTTAAAGGTCAAGGGGTCTTAAAAGCTCCCTGGCAAGACCTTAAAATCAAAACCATTGTAAGAACCAACACAACTTTGAGCTTTCATGATACACCTTGCCAAATATGTACTGTAGTTACTGTAATTAAGGCTGAAAGTAATTATTATTTTCAACAACAACCTGCTGTGTATTTCCTAGATTAGTAATTTTGTCTTTGAGGTGTCAGAAAATTGTAAAATATCCCTTTTCCTGACACTCAAGGTGACATCTTGAGATTGCTTGTCTGAGGTATGGCTGAAAGGATTGGTTGATTAATCGATTATTTGGCTGACAGAAAATATCTGTTGCTTGGGAAAAACAAGTTCAATCTGTTACCTCTGGCACTTTATCACTGTGTTTTGTATTTTGTAGACAAAATGATGAATTTATCAATCGAGAATTGATCATATCGATTAATCGATTAATCAGCTAATCATTTCAACTCCTCGTGATAATGCTTAAATGGCTTTAACCGGAACTAAATCCAGGCATGAATGCGGGACTGAGCACAATCTAAAGTGTATGTTTACATTGCTCTGTGAGCCTAAACACTAACAAGTTACTGATCTTTTAATGAATGTTTTGTTAGTGTTTACCCTGTCTGAAGATCAGCCACTGGAATTTAAATTTCATCCTTACTGTGCAGATGCTTTGATTTTTGTTTGCTGTTAAACAAACCATTTAGTCAGAGATTATAACAGCAGAAAACCACATGACCATGTTCAACCAATTATCATCCTACTGTAATTAGACGGGAAAAAATGCATGTCTCAGCTTGATTATTGCACAAAGCATTCGTCTGTCCTATTAAACTTAGCAGCAGCACAGAAGAGATTGATTATCATTATGTATCATTATATTTTATTTTATTTTTCAGGATGGACTCTAAGACACCCCCTGACAACAGATAAACAACAGTAGACTGCAGTCTAAGAGGATGCTTCCCTTGTCAAGGACAAATGGAACATAAAGTTGCCAAGGATGGGTGGTGCTGGTGTTAGCAAAAATGTTAGAAAGCCATATAAAACCGGTTCCACTAGCGTATTAGTTGGTGAGGAAGTGTAGTCAGGAGAACCTTTTACCACACAATTGTAAGATCATTGAGTTGATTTTGACAGTTAATACAGCAGATAAAAATAATTGGCTGATGGAGTGCAATGAGAGAGTTTTGTGTGGGACAGGGGAGGTGGAGCTGGACCCCAACATTGTGAGTGAAGAGGCAGGAAAACTGTATTCAGAACTACAGGTGAGGCATCTTGTCACGTTATTTTTCTTTTCAATACCATTATTGTTTTTTTGAAAAAAATGCCATGTTTTTCTGAATCAAACTGTTGTTTAAATGTGGTTGTACATACCGAGTTTCTCACTATCCTGCTCTGCACCATCACAGACAGTTATTGAGACCTATGGGGAAGGTGTGGTGGAGTCGCTGGTACCCATATTTGTGTGGGTGCTGGAGGGGCTGGCCAGCTGCAAAACCCAGCTGAGAGACAGGGAGGAGGAGGCAGAGAGGGAGAGAGCTGAGCGAGAAGAGCTGCTGGAGAGATACCAAGCAGAGAAAGCACTGAGGAAAGATAGCCAAGAGGTGAGGATTGATAGAATTTTAAAAATGCTGATGTGTCCGGTGTGTGTGGTATAGCATGATTTTGGTTCAACTTTTTAGCTGTGCTCAAAGCTGTTAAATCATTTTGTTTTGTATTTTCTTTTTTAGAGGTATCTGGAGCTCGATGACCAAATTGAACAGGAGAGGAGAGCCATGAAGGGGAGGGAAAAGGAAATAGAACGACGAGGGAGAGAGCTAGAGAAGAAAGCAAGAGAGCAAGCTGATCAGTGTGAGCATTTGAATATTAACTGTGTCAAATGGCATATTAGCCAAACTCGTAATCATTTCTTTTCATCTTTGTTTTTTTCTCCTCTCGATGTCATTCGTCCTTCTTGTGCATATCATGACTAGATACATTTTAAATGCTGCTGAAGAAGCTATGGTCTACAAAGTTTCCTATGATACTTAATGTGACACATCAGGACTGTGTCTTGTTTTATCGCGAGTGATGCTAACAAGTAAAGCTATATTTGTTATGTTTTCTCACAGTGGTGGCCTTGGAGGAGCAGAAAGCAAATCTGAGTAGAGAACTGAGCACACTGAGGCATACTCACAACAAGGTCAGATACTGCTGCTGAGTCTACAAACCTGTGTGCTGTTGAATCCCCAGACAGTGTGATACAATATTTAGCTGTTTTTTGTCATTATTCTATTTCTTATATATCACTTATCTCCTTTAGTTGGCTCACACTTATCGGGAACTTTTGGAAAGGAGAAAGGATTCTGAAAGAGATTCTCCTTTAAGGTTGTTCATACCACTTTTTTATGTAAAACTAATTTTTATACTGTATATAATGCCTCTCATAGGAAAGCTATAGGTATTCCATGACAGCAGCTATATCGTGAACCATATCTGAGCTACTGTGGGCTGTAGCCAACAACAAATTCAAGAAATTCCACTCTAAGTTTGTCCTCATTGCTACATGCTACCTAATATTTAACAACTGCATATATAACAGTACTGTAGCGATATCTCTGTTTACCTTATACAAAGATACTAAGTAATTAACTTAAAATGGCAGTTTGAGACCATTTCGTAAATGTAAAAGTTTAGTTCTCAGTCATATTTTTTCTATGCTTCATTGATTTTAAATCAGGTATTTATGGAAATGATTAGCTCATTAGCCAGAACTCTGCTATTTCACCTTTATAAGCTTGTTGGTAGGTGCTGATCATAAGTCACAGGGTGTAATTCAGTAATGGTAAAAGTGCTGCAACAAAGTGGTGCAAAGTGTAAGAAAAACACACAATGATATTGTTTGTTCAGGTAACTTTTTGTTTGTGTGTCACACTGCGTGTTACATTCAGGAATCATGTGCGTCCCAAGAATGCTGAATTTCCGTCCAACCAAGTTTTGTCAGAATCCAGTGTTAATGAAAAGGTAAACAGAGTCTCACTTTTTCACATCTATATAATTTTGATAGATCAAGATTTTGGCAGATGAGTAGCTGTAGTGTTTTTTTGTTTTTTTTGTTTTTTTTAAACAGATGATTCAAAGACCATATTCACACTCTGGCCCCCCATGTCTGGAAGATCTAGTAGCCAAAGAACAAAAGACGATTGACATTGCAGTGAAGTCCGACCCGGATCATTTTGTCAGTGATATCATAAGCTCCACTCCTGAGCTGGCACAGTTTCATGGCTGTGTGGATGCAAGGTAATGACCTGAAAACGTAAATTAATTTGTGTCAGTTGAAGCTCTGGGTAGGAAATATGTCAATCAATGATGTAATCATTAACTTAAAAAAGCTCTCTTTAGGTGATCAGCATGTGCGCACACGACACATCAAGCATTCTTGTATTTTCTCATATTTCTTATTCTTTGCCGTCAACATCATCGTTATCATCGTTATCATCGTCATCAGCACCCCAGTTAGACCTGACACCGAGGAGCCGCTGAGAGATGAGTTGGAGGCCAGTCTGGAGGATGAGATGAGGGAGGAGAAGGAGGAAGAGAAGGAACACAAAGTAGAAGAGGGAAACACGCATGAAAAAGTTGAGGAGGTGGAAGAAGATAGCATGGAGTGGGAGCTACGCAACACTGACTCTGTGTTTTCTGAACTGTCTGAGCTGAGTCGGGATTATGTGGAGAGTGTAGACCGAGGGGCCAGTGTCAGAGGTAAATTAAATTCATATAAAGACACATTTCTAGACATTTGTCACAAACTGGTCGATGTACTTTCTCTTCATCTTAACCAGAGGTTTCATTAACAGTTACAAAATACTAACTGCTCAGGAATTACCTCGTTATGATTTTGTGACCCCTCATGGCTGCAGATAACAAAAATCTCAGTAACAATGCCCATGTTGTTTTATAAAGCTTCAAACTAAATGATCACAGACACAAAGTAGGCTGGTTTGTAAAAAAAAAAAAAAAAAAATCTGGCTCTGCTAACATGTAGTGCAAGTACATAAGTGAAAAGGGTTTTCTTGCTTGAGGTTTCATGCAGCTTGTCTTGTTTAGCATCATCCCATGTAGAGTAACTTCTTCTTGGGTATGAATGCAGAGAAAATACTAACATTTAGACCAAGTGTATATTGCTTTTCAGTTTTGTAAAGGGTGTGCATCTGTATTCAATCATTTTTGATACTTTTTTTTCTGTGTAGGCAGTGCAGACCAGTTTGAGGAGATTCTTTCTCATCATGAGGAACTGAAAGTCACACAGTGAGTCCTATATTTAATTTCTATGATCCTGTTGAGTTCTGTGTGATTTTCGAGCACAGGGGTTTTCCAAACGCTTGAAACAAATGAAGTCAGAGGGGGAAATATTACAATCACTAATTTATTTGAAATGTTTAATCCGTTTACCAAAGGGATTGTCAGTTTCTTCATAATGAAATATTCAACTCTAGCTCTGTTTCTTTGTTTTTCAGTGAGTTAGTAGAAGTTGCCCGCAAGACTTTGATATCTCGGGTAGTGGAGCTGACTGATGACCGTTCAGCTCTTAAACTGGAAGTGACCTCTCTTCAGGAAACGGTCTCACGATTAGAGGGGCGGATGAAGGAGAAGGAGGAGGAAACTAAGAGGTGTAGAAGATTGTTTTTGATATTCTCCATGTTTTAAAATCATCAAACAGTTAATGAAATTGTTTGACTTTGTGGAAAAATTATTGCATTTATTATAGTATACTGATGTTCCACTGTTTTTCATAGACTTCGCAAAGAACTGGAAAGATGCCAATCAGAGGATCCTGATGTAAGGAGATATTGTCATTGTCAAACTGTTGTAACAATCTGCTGTAACACTGCATTGGTGAAGTTTTTTTGTAAATCCATTAACTGCTAATTATATAATGATGTGTGAGACTGATACATGTTCTCCATTAAATGGCCTCTCCCTATTCAGGCCTCTCTTCTCACATCCACGCGGCACTTCTCGCGTTCTGAAATGGCTCGTGTTGTTATGGAGAAGAACCAGTACAAGCAGCGTCTGTTTGAGCTGCAGGAAGCAGTGAGACGTAGTCAAACAATCAGGTAACTAATCTAAATAGTAGCATATACTTTTTTGCTGTGTTGTTTCATTCAATTTTAAAGTCTTTTCCAAGAGTTTAACATTTGGGCCAACACAGCTTGCATCAGGTTTTTACATCCAATCTCATTAAGTGTTTATTCTTTTTTTCTTTTTTTTACAGAGCAACAAAGGAAGAGAGGTTAACGGAGGACAAAAGGTCAAGTGTTTGGAGAAAGTAGGTGTTTTTATTATCTCTCATCTCATCTCATTGTCCTCATTACACACAAAACGTTCACAGGTGCAACTTCGCTCCCCAAAACGACAGTGGTGGCCTGACCTGGGCCTGTGCTGCTCTGTGCCAGAGGATAAAACAGAACAGACAATAAAGTCACATTGACATACTGGAGAGAGTTCCTTAAAACAACCTGGAAACAATATAATGTATAGAAAAACTAATAGGGAAGTTGAATTTTGCATGATTTCCACAATATCAAGATGTGAAATTCGCCAAGTTGCCTTGACCTTCTGTTGATACAGCAACCTGTTGTCAGACACATTAAATTATCAGTCACAAAACTAGTGGGAACCATGGTCTCCAGAGTCGCCAAAGTAACGACTATAAAAGTAACTTTGCTTTACTTGAAAATGCAGAAAACGTCAAAGAAAGCAAACTGCTCTTTAAGAGTTCTGTAAGGCAAAGTGAGTGTTTTGAGTGTTTGAAAAGGTCAACAGTGTCAGCTGAGCAATACATTTCTCAGAAAGAAGAATCATTCATGTGTTTGGATTCATACTATGTCTGTCAGTAAAACCACTTGGCAGTAGGTGGACAAGACCGTGGGATTGAAATAAACAAGTGTGCAATGTAATTGCAAGTTTGGTAAAATGTTAGTAGTCAGACAGCGGTTTTATGGTCTGTATAAAATATTGATAATTTTTTCTTTATTAAAGGTTCAACCGCTTGTTTGGCCTATCCAAGGAACCCTTGATCCCACCTCCTGCTTCTGCATTCGCCCTGCCACGTTCGCCATCACTGACTCGCTCCCCTGTGGGATCTCCACAGCTACCGGCTGTCAGTCAGACTCAGGCTGAGTAAGCAACTGTCTCTGGCCATTTCACTCCTGCATATGCACTTCCGTTTACATTATTATTTGCAACAAAATTGAATGATTTTAAAAATCAGTAAAGCTGATAAACACTTGGACCACCCTCTATAGGTCTGCTTCTCCTGCTGCTCTCTCACCTCGTGTCAGGAGGAGGGAGCTCTACAGAGAAATTCGCTCCCACATTTGGGAAACCCTGGGAAAACAGCAGATGCATGGCTGGAGCACACCACTGGCAAATACACAGGTATGTAGAACAGAATGTAGAAGAGTATATAAGACAAATGGGCTGAAAACTTTCCTGGTTTTGATATGAGCTTTTCTTTTTCTTTTTAACCAAACCAAGGAAAATGGTTTGTCTTTAATCCACTGCTAACATTGAGCAAGCTATACCAGAGACGTACTACAGAGAATTTAACATACACAGACATGTATACGTATCCACAATCCTCTTAATATACTGGTGATTAAATGTCATTGTTGCAGGAGTCCCATAAACCTGTCCCAGAGTCTAAAGATGTGCCTGTTCTAGTGCAGCTCAGACTGTTGGATCAAAGAGACTCCACTGCAAAGGTAAATCTTGCCACTGAAATATTCATATAAACCCATAAGATTCACGTGATACCCGTGGTACAGTTAAACATGGTTCCTAACTTTTTTTCAGCTGAACTGTGCAGTTGCAGTCGCACCTGAGATCTCAGGAGAGGCCACAGTAAGTCTGTCATTATCCTGGTTAAATAGCAACTGTAGTCGCACTCTAATCACCATGTACTTGTTCAGTGCCATCCAACCATAACTAACACAGCCCAGGAACAAGTTTCATGCCACTCATCTTTCCAAACTCCATATCCGTCCTTCTCTGCCAGTGTTCTGTGTGGGTAGTTTCTGGTCCTGCCTCCAGCAGTGATATTACAGTGATTGATCCAGCACGGTCCAACACAGTACTGGATCAGTTCAGCCTCCCTCCCACAGCTCCTGCACTCTGCATCTGTGCTGTGCCTCCCATAGGTCAGTGCCAGTACAATGGGCTACAGCAGCTGCCTACAGGCAACATGTCTAATGTGTACTTTTATTATCCCTTCATACCATACTGATATTTTACTGGAAGCAGTGAAAGGTCATCACTGCTTGCTTAGCTTTTTCTTTGAAGCAATCTTTCTTGTCTTGTTTTGTCAGGTGACACTGCTGGAACTGTGTGGATTGGAACTCAGGAAGGAAGGTAGTTCCTGCTGAATAAGCACTGTGTCAACACTGTGAGTAAAATACTTGTTGGCAAAGCATTCTGACTGACTCCCTCTCTCTTTTTCCATCCTCTTCTTTCTCCCACTGCTTCTCTCTCACACAGTATACTGGTACACTCGGCCTCCGCTGGCAGGAGGCGCTGTCTGCAGTCTGTTTCCCTCTCAGAGGGTGTTCATTCACTCACGTGAGTTGTCTGCTCTGTGCTTCAACCACATGTGAATTAGTATTTAAGTATTAGCATTTAATTATTGCCTGTGTCATAATGTGCCACTGAGTAATTTAATCCAGAAATCAAAATGATATACTCTATGTTGACTCAATCTCACAGATGTTCCCAGGGTCAAGTGGTAGCTGGGTTAGCTGATGGGACATTAGCCTTTTTCTCACACAGCTCAGGTAATGGTTTTTCTGTTTCTATAGTTATATCTGACTGTCTCTGGGAATCTGTCTCCATTTTGCTTGATTCACATAGTCAATGTTTTTTGACTTACAAGTAATAAGTGCTGTGATTGACAGGTGGGTGGAATCTGCAGTCACACTCAGTGATGCCACTTGGATCAAACCCTTTGCAGCCCATTCGCTGCTGCCTCGCAAAAGATGGCCGCTTGTGGGTGGGATATTGGAACAGAGTCCATGTGGTTGACATTGACAGCAAGAAGGTTGAGGTAAGAAACAGAGGAGGTACCAAAATTGTTCATGTCTCATGCTCACACCATCTTTGAACTCACCAACATCATCCCTGATCTCACTTTACAGCAAACATTCTCAGTCTCTGAACGCAACGAGCAGCAGGTTCGTTTCCTGTGTGCTGGTGGATGTGGTGTCTGGACATCTTGTCGACTTGACCCAATCCTCAGGCTGTTTGACTGGTCCACTGGACGGCCACTGCAGGAAGTCAATTTTACTGCTTTGGTCACCAAAACATTAGGTGCTGAAGCTGTAACTTTTTATTTTTATTACTAATCAATTTAAAATTGTACAGTGGGCCTTTCTGTTAGCTCTGCAATTTACAGTATCTAAAGAAAAAGCATCATGTTTTAGCTCAAAACGATACTGTTGAGTGGTTGTGATGAACATTTATTATTTGCTGCGTTTATACCCAGTTTGAATTGAAAATAAATTTTTATTTTCTGTATTTGTGTCAGACTGCTTAGAGCTCTTTTCTCGCTAAACAGCTTCAAAACATATTTCTGTCACTCTCTGCAGGCCAACCCTTCCTGACACTCTCACCACTCCAGATCTCGTCTCTCACAGTCATTTCTGGCCGTCTGTGGGTGGGTACTGGAGGTGGTGCCATTTTCTCCATCCCATTATCCATAAGTGAGTTTTATTTAGACTGAGAGTATTGATTGATGGTTGAATTTCATTTGGTCCAAAATGTGCTCTAACAAGTATTACGTGTATCCATAACTTCCACAGCCTCAGAAGCTGTTTCCATCCCATATTGCTCCATTGCATCTGCCCAGCTGTGTTACCATGGACACAGACAAGCTGTCAGATTCATCATTGCTGCACCTGGTAAGAATTTTATAGCAGTAACTGAAATATGCTAAACATTTTCAATAACTTGTTAATTCAGAGAGATCCTTCAGAAAGCAGGTGAATGCTGAATGTGTCTGTGTCTTATAGGTTGTTTGATGACCTCTCCTGGCAGCAACACTGTTACTACCTCTCAGCTTATCCTCAGCGGAGGAGAGGGCTACATCAACTTCAGAATTGGTGAGAACTGGAAAATCCCATTGTTTTGTCAACTTATTTAAATCTGTCAGTTTTGTATTGCGTGTTGAATTGATTTTACTTTTTAGTCAGTGCTTAGTTTATTAAATGCCTAAATGAGCCATTTACTTCCCCAGGAGATGATGCAAGTGACGAATCAGTTGAGTTGTCCCAAGCTACACCTCAACGGTCTGAACGCAGTCACATGATCATTTGGCAGAATCCCACCCCTGCTGTGCCCAGCCCTGCCCTCTGATATTATTCATCTCCTAGTTCTGCGCTTTGAAATAGGATCAAGACGAAGCAGAGGAATACTGTTCACAAGTAAAGCTAGAGACAACATTGGAAATGGTGCTTTCATGGAACTGAATGAACCATCGTCTCAGTGTGGCAGCAATAACAGTATCCTTTAAGAGAAATATAGGATTCACACTGTTTCCTCTTTGTTTACCTCATTCATTTTGTACATCTATCCTTTGACTGGATCATCCTAATGGATGACGATGCCTTACTCTGTCCCTTCACCTGATTTTATATCAATACTGTATAATGGGTCAGTAATTCAGATCATTTTTACCTTTGCACTAACAATGCATTTAGTTTCACTGGCATATAGCTTTCTGATACATTGTTCTACTGCTTCTTAAAGAACATGCAGAGTTGTCGTTCACATCGTTATTCCACCAAGAGCACCAGATATTTCTGTCACTGCATATTTTCATCATAAAGTTTAACTTAATTATGTGTCTGTTCTTGAAGCTGCTGTGTACAGACCGTGTTGTAAACTGTGAACTGGAAACTGGTATTACTCTTCTCTCAGTGTAAAGACAATCAGACCCTTTTGATCTCATCTTCTGATGCTGCATTGAGATTGGTGATAACTTTTGTGATGTGTATTTTTGCCATTTCTGACGCATTTACTCAAACTCTACCCTTCCACATTGCATATGGAGTAATAACAAATAACTGCACATTATAAATGTTTGTACATATGTGTGTCTGATATCCTATCTCCTAAATGAACAATGTCAGTGCCTGTCCTTAGAAATTATTTATTTTCTCCATCAGCTCTTTGCTTGATGTCTTTTTTTGAATGGCATGAAATGCTTTTGGTGTCTTCATTTGTTTTATGTTTTCATTTGATTTCAGTCTATTTTGTAAAATAAGGGAGAGAAATTCTTTGATTGCAGTATTTACAGTATGTGCAATTACAAGTTTGCATACACTTGCTGATGTCATAACAGCTCCTTATCCTTCTTGGACTGTGACTTGAGTATTGGTGTTGACTCCAACTGTGTCCAAACATTATTATCATTAAAAATGTCTTTCATGGTTACTGTAGTAACTTCCATTCTGTGTAGTATTGCCACAATCTGGTGCAGCAGCAAAACACAAACAGAACAGTCCATAGATGAATGAATGACTCATGACAAAATTGACTGAAATATAACACTGCAGATTAAACTTTTTAATCTTCATATACAAGGAATGTATAGCAGTGCACATTACATTATAATCTGGAATGTAGTCCACATAAATTATTAAGCAGAGATACAAATTCTTCCAGTTTTCTTTATGAAAACATGTCTCATCTGTTGAGTCATCAAGTGTTGGTTAACTCCACAAGAGAAATAACAGCAATGACACTCCTTTGCCTAAGGCAGTATTGCCTGTTAGGCACATTGCTTCATGTAACAGCAGTCATAGTCAGTTTTTGGGATGTTTTGGCGCCACCTCTTATGTTGGGCTGCTGTGAGTCCTAGGGAGCCGTATTCTGCGGCTCAGGGAGCGGGCAAGGCGGTCCACAGCTCCACCCACAGTTCCCCCCAATTCCTTTTTGGAGGTCAGACCCTCAATGTTGCCACTATACCACATGACCCAGCCTGCCAGGGACATAAGCACCAGCAAAGCTCCTGAGTAAACTAGCAGATCCCCAAAGTCTCGCCCTTGGATCTCCAGTGGAGCAAACACCCCCAGCAGCAGGGATATCACTCCCAGCAGGTCCATCAGAACAGCAAACACCAGGGCCAGTTTACAGTGGGACACGCCATCATACTTGGGTGCCATGGCTGCACTGAAGAAGAAAGGGGAAGATGTTATATGGAAATGTGACCTTGCGTTTAGGACGTTTCAGTTCGTATCAAATATTTTCAGACTCCACAATAAAAAGAAAAACATTATAAACTAATTCATGGAATTTATCAAATAAAAAGTTATATAGGCCAATAGCATTTTCTCTCTACACCCAAAGCACACATAAAGTGATTTTAAAATAACTTGAAACTATTTTCAATACTGGTTTCTGTTTTCTTACACAGTCAACAGTCAAAACAGGTGCCACACCTGTCGCGTGCTAAACCTTTTCTCTATCCAGACTCAAAACAAGGCAGCAAAGTTTACATATTT
Organism: Seriola aureovittata; assembly: GCF_021018895.1. NCBI lineage: Eukaryota > Metazoa > Chordata > Actinopteri > Carangiformes > Carangidae > Seriola > Seriola aureovittata. Next base: position 11,473,926 of record NC_079370.1, read on the forward strand.
ACGAATTCATTTTTAGTGAAAACAAAATCCCCAAAAATTCTTACCTTTACGTCACCAGTTTGCTGAGTATACAAAATTTAAAGGTGTTTACAATGGAAACCGTGTGTTTTGAGTCTTCCGGATCTGCTCTATGAGAAGCCAGCAGTCGGCACTGAAACCTGACACCTCGTCACCTGTTCTACCTGTCCTGCAGTTTAACTGGTGTCCTGATGTCACAGCTGATAGTGGACAATGTTTCATCATTGCCTCAGTGCATAATTTGTCTTGGCAGATTAGTTTAATGCTAATGTTATTTATCAAATATTTGAAAACTGTCCCTGTAAGTTTACTCCTCCCAAAATGATTTTTTAAATATATATTATCATACATGCACTTTAAAAAGCCTCGTCGCTCAAAATACTGTCACAAGCTACAGAAAAACTTCACAACGAAAGCCTCTGCAGTACTTATTTTTCAATCAGTACCGTTTACCAAGGACGTTCATTAATTTTATTACATCCGGAAATGACGCAAGAGAGTGTTAAAAAAATAAAAGAGCGATAATTGTTATTGTTAGCTTGTTAGCTAGCAGATGAACTCGAGAAATGGAGATATGACAGAGTAATAACGACTTATTACATGTACACGATTAAGTTATTACAAACGTAAAGTGGTATGTACCAATTTCTGCAGAATATATTTGTAGCATAGAGATTCTGGTAATGTCTGAGTGACGGTATTAAACAATGGAGTGTATAGAAAGAAGGGGATTGTAATTTTATATTCGCAGCTACATTTTTGCTAACATTACATGAGGCTAACATAGTGTGGAGCTAATCTCGCATTCTACTGAGGACATTACCAGGCCGCTACAAACTTGTATTTCAGTAACACATCCCGTTTAACTGCTTCAGTTTATACGTGCATGACCGGAGCGTCACATAATAAAATTAGCTTTGGTTTTGCTGGCTGTCTGTGGATGCATAAAGTACGACAAGTCCACGTTATGAAAGCCTACCGATGACCTGTGCCTGTGCCTACATAAGCATAATATATTTGTGTGACGAAGTCTCTACAGTGCATTAGTGTGAAATGTCCCTGTTGGTTCACATGCGTAGCCTGATGACATTTCTTTAAAACCGTAAACTAATCTAACATTTGTCTGGGCTATGAGATGGAGGACGGAAACAGGACTGATGCTGCTTCCACATCCAAGAGCCACGCAGGCTCACTCCACCTGCAGAGTAAGATTTTAAAAGCTCCGAGTAATGGTATTATTGTTCCTCCTTTAGGTCAAGCTCAACAATTCCTTGCTATGCATATTTTCTCTTCTCAGCTCCAAAAAACGAGGATGCTTATGAAATTGCCATCCCCTATGAGGAGAGCAACTTTGAGCAGCAAGGCTTTTTCAACCAGAGTGATCAGAATTTTGATGGTGAGTGAAAGGATCAATTTATTTACATCTGGTTCACACAAAGTTTCTTAATGATAGCTCTGATTTCCCAAACTATCCTATTTGTCCTCAGATTCACCCCCATCAGCTGGCCCGTCTCCAGTCAACAACTCATACATGGTGATCACCAACCTGCGGACCCAGCTACAGATCTCTCTGGAGAAAAACTCTTGGCTGCAGAAAAGAATTGAGGACCTGGAAGAGGAGAGGGACTTCCTCCGATGCCAGCTGGACCGCTTCATCTTTTCCACAAAGAGCCAGGGACAGGAGCAGAGTCAGAGCCAGTATAGTAACGGTGAGGACAGGGGTCAGGTGTGAGATTAGAACCTATCCAACAAAAATTTGAGAGGTGGCTGATTCGAAACAGAACTCTTGCAAGGCAAGTCTTTCAGAATGGAAAACAAATTTTTACCTTTTGGCATTTGGCTCTCTCTAGGTTATGAGTCCAGACGCTTCAACTGGAGGGCAAGAAGAGAGGAAGATCGTTCTGCTGGTAAAAACAAATATTCGTGCACTTACTGTTAAATCAAGCTTCCCGGCCATGGTTAGATATGGTTGTACTCTAGTGTAGCTTATTTATTGTTTATTAAGTCTACAATGCTCATTGCAGATTCTCAATTTTTATGGCTGCCTTCTCATTTCAGAGCAACAGAAGTCAGATGCACAGCATTTCCCGTCACGTCAGTTTATCCAGCGAAGGCCTGGTCCTCCAACTATGGTGCCTTCCAAAAACCATGTGTCCAGTCCACTAACCAATCAGCTTGCCTCTATGAATGCTTTGTTCAACTCTACACAATCCCAGGCCCTCTTGCAAGGCCATAGTCATAGTACTCCCAGTACCACAGCCAGCGGCAGCAGTGGCAACAGCAACAGTGCTACAAGGTCATCCATGAATGAAATGAGTGGACATGCCAACATAGGTCCAGGTAAAACGAATCAAATTGCATAAAGCTCTGTTTCATCCTAATTAATCTAATAAAATCAATGTTTTATACATGTGGCTTTTACTGACTGGTTTTGGTTATGGAGATAATTTTTCTGTTTTATCAGATTCCCTTTCACTCCTGGGAGAATCTGACGACTACTTGGAGCAGGACGGGTACCTTGAGGAGGAAGAAATGATATCGGGGGAAGATGTAATGTCAGACACCATTAACAGCAATAGACACCAGTTAAAGAGAAGGCGAGTCTTCCGAGTCCCTAGAGAGCGGCAGAGAGGTATGTGACATAATTCAACATTTCAGTGTCATTATTTATCCATAATCTGTTATGAGGCTGCTGTAGCTAAGTCTCTTGCTCACACTTATTCTTCAGTAAAAGATGCTGCTGGAGTCCTGTTTCGCTACAAGAAAATCCTGCTTACATACCAGCGTCTGAAAAATATGTCCAAAGCCTTCCAAATCCATGGTGTGGACCGCAACACAGTGGCTTCCACCACACCCATTGCTGAATTGCTGCTAGTTGCCCCAGAGAAGGTGGCGGAGGTGGGTGAGTTTGACCCATCCAAAGAGAAGCTGCTGGACTACGCCCGGCGCTGCTACACTGCCCTCGATGAGGAGACACTCAGCAGGGTGCAGGCGCTAAAGAAGAATAACCTGCTCTTGCCCATCTCCTACAGGTTCAGACACTGAGGGGAGAAATAGCAAGGGATAGGAAGTGTCTCTAGAAAACAGATGGAGTTGGTGGTTGAGAGAGGAAAGGAGAGGAGAAGCAACTGGGTTCTGCTGCAGCAGGCCAGCTCACCTCCGAGGAACAGAGATGTCCAGAGGGAAGAGGAAATATTTTACCAACTCAGCATCGTGGATATGACCATGTAGGCTGCAGCTGAGATCTTTACTTTTCAGACAAACAAACTTTCCACATCTCACTTTTATTATAAATACTGAACAGGTGTATCTCGTTTCTTTGACAAATCCTCACCATTGTTCCAGTGATTTTGAGGATGTGGGAGTGCCTGCTGCAGCCCGAAAGGGAAAGAAACATGGTTTTTATTTCTCAAAGATCAAAATAGCATGTCTGTGTGATTCAGACTTTGTGAACAAGAATGTGTCTTCACCAACCAATCAACATTGCTCTTATACGTTTCAGCGTTTAGGTTTGCAGAGACACACAGACATTTTCTTTACTGTAGATCTGAATCAGTTTGAGGCCTGGAGTTCATAAACTGATTGTCTAGATCATTTCAGCTCTTGGCAGCCCAAGTGATTTATAAGCAAAGCAGTTTTTTTTATCACTTTACTTGCGTGCAATTTTGACACAGTCCTAAAAATATGGTAATCACAGTGTCTATGTATGTTAAAATGATGCTGCACTCCATAGATTTTGCCATAGTTTTAAGACTTTGTCACCAATTCTTTATCTTTATATTGCTCAATGTGTCTTTGTTCTGTCATTTTTTGGCATTTCCATTATTTTATCAATCTTTTTCACTTGCCTTAATGCAATTTTTGTGATTTCCTTGCATTAGAGATGTCTTCAACTGTTCTGTTTCACTTTCACTATCTGAACACCCTCTGCATTAGAATCTGGGAGTTTTTTGAGTTCTCATTGTCTTTCCATTTCTCCAGTCTTAAAATAGGTGTGATCTTGAACTGACTATAGTAAAGACTAGTACCACACTTCTGGCAACAGGAGCCACTAAATTTTATTTAAGCGTCAAAAACAGACACAAATGTTGGTGATATTGTATGTGTTTGTGTCTTAATAATAAGGCCACCTGTTGGTCTCGGGCTCAGTTTTAACAACAGTACTGCTGCATTACTCTGTTGTTCCACTAGACATTGTACCAACCTGTTTTGTAATTATCTGCACTAAATACACTAAATGTCACTTCTTATGCTTCTGGTACTGAGGCTCTTTAAATGCTTTTGTGACAGTAAAACCTTTTTGTAAAATACGGTACAGAGAATTTACACTTATTATTACTAAAATTACTATTTGTGTAACTTTTGGTTCCTTGCAGAAAAATTGTGGATATTAATCATACAAACAGTTTTATTGTGTGAGTAACAGCTAAAGCAGCTAGCTTGTGCACACAGAGGATCTATTATTGCTTCCCAGTGTCTCACCAAAAGTGCATGTGAAAAGAGCTCTTTGATGATCCATAGCTTATAGAGGTCTTGTCAAAATTCATAATTTTCAAAGTGGCAGACAAGTTCATTATATTGTATGATAATGTGTGGTGTTTACGCCAGTACAGTGAAATGATAAGATCTCATATATCAAAACAGATGAGGTTACAATGGAATACAATCACTTCAATTTTCATACCTTAATAGACAATTTTCCTAAAAGTAAACAGACGGGTACTCCAATTCGTATGTAAGGTGCAGTGCAACTGCTAAACAGACCTTGCAAAATCATACCAGGGTGCAGTGTTTTAAAAAATAATCTGTTTGTCTCATTTTTATGTCTCATATATATGTATATTGAGGGAAATGTGTATCTCACTACATGCCAATTATAGTGAAACCCAAATGTCATGAATGCATTTGATTTCTTACAAAAATGGAGATTTATTAATCTGTAAAATCCAATATCACCACTCACTGAAAACAAATGTGTATGATTCACAGACAGTACTGTTAACACAGAAATGTAATTAAAACATTTGATTTCTTACAAATATTGTTCATTTCTTATTCTGTTCTATCCATTATGATACCACAGTGGCTATTTTCACTTTGCCAAAATCAGTCCTGCTTTGATCAAAGTACAAGGTGAAGAACAACAATGGACATTCATCATATGGAGTTGGTAATCTGATGAGATTCTGCATGAATTTGCATAATTATCAGGTAAAATTTATTTATTTTTAAATGGAGATCATGGCTTTAATGTAATTTAACTGCCCCTTGTTGTAGTATGTTCTCCTGTGGAGAAGTGTGGCAGACATTTTTTTCTTCCAAACATCAGAAACTATATTACGCAGCAGAGGTCTTTCAACTGAAAGAACTGTATCCTTGGAGGAACATTGAATGGGACATTTATGATATAAAGTGGAAGTTAACAATTTTAGTTTATTTTTTTCAGCTTGTGTTTACGTTATTGATTTATTTTCTTTTTTAAAACATTTATTCCCTGTCTTGTCTCGAAACTTCACTGTCGACCTGCTAGATAAAACTTTGATCCCACTTCAGGCGTCGTATCTTTAGCAGACGTTAATGAAACATAACTTAGTGGGATAAAGAATAAGGAATGCGCACAAATATATCTTTTCCTTCTCCTCGGCTATGAAGCTTTTCTACTCACCGGAAACGTGTCATTCATCAACTTCCGGTGTCACGGGGTACCGGGGAGACGGAGCAAAAAAGCGGGCATACTGAAATCTTTATTGTTTTCGTCAGTCTTGAAACATTTGAAAGCGAATATATTTGGCTTATAAAGTCAAACGACTGCGCCGTGTGGGCCAGTGATCCCCTGGGATTTGCATTTGGCTTGGAAAAGACTCTCATTCATTCGGTTTTCGTACTCGCTAGCTGGCTAACGAGGCTCCACACCAGCAGGCCTGTTCTTCTGGACTTTGCTACAACCTAGTTAGCTAACGTTAGCAGGCTAACCCATGCGAACACGTTTTCTTTCTCAATGATTCCGCCAGTTACGTTATAATATAATACCACGCCGCGAATGTGAGTGCTGGTTAACAGTTTTCGATAATTCCGTTTTTAAGTAGGCTGCTAGTTGAAGCTAACTTACTTGAGCTGCATCAGCGAGGCGCTTGTTTTTAAAAGTGTTGTTCACTTTGTTGCTAGCTTAAGCTAGCCACCGCCAACTGAACAACGCAGTCACTGAAAGCGCAGCAGCCTTTAGCTCACAGAGATGTCGGACTTCGACGAATTCGAAAGACAGCTCTCTGAAAACAAACAAGGTATGCCGACCACTTGCACGCCAGCAATTGGAAATGTGAAGTTGTGCTTATGATTGCAATCGCCGCTATCGGTTTAGCGAGACATGGATATGTCTATTTACTGGATCATTGTAAGCACGATAATTAGCCCTCAGCATTGAACCTTTTGATATGCAATCTGGCTTTTAAAGCTGTAACGGTGGATGTAAAAGCTGTAATATAATGCATTTTTTGTATCTGAATGCCTTTACGTTATTTAACTACGTAAAGGTAACTCACATTGTTTCCTGAAGGCAGGGGCAGTCTATAACATGGTAGAGCTTCTGCCAGTACCAGCTGACTGAATAGTTGAGGCAGCTAGCATTCATTCTTTGCAGCTGTTGGGTCCAGTGAACATTTCCAGTGTTATTTACTATTGTCTCCAGCTTTCTGACACTAGAAGCCGGTAACGCCACCAACCATGGCTATTACCCTTATCTCACATTAATCTCTCTTTAACCTAGATTTGCGTTTACACGCAATACTTTGCACTTCGTGTTGGAGATGGTTAAATTACACGTTGTGATATTTTGAACCAATATTTCAAACTACATGCACTAGTTGTGTTTTGTCTCTAGTTCTCTATATTAATCTGTATGGTCACATTGCATTGATTGGTAAGGTCAAATGCTGTGGGCTTGTTAATGTATTGCTACCATATACTAGCTTTAGTATTACCATGTGCTGTAAAGTATGTTGGACAGTTGCTCATTTCCTTTCAAATTTCCATCCAAGGTCATTAATCTTTTGAGCTAAAGCTATGAGGATATTTCACTAATGCATATCCCTTAAGTTTTTTTTATTGTTCAATTAGCAAGTTGTGTGTGTCATTTTATACCAATGTGTATACCATTTTGTAATGTCATTTAACACTTTTCCTGCAGCTGAACGGGACAAAGAGAACCGCCACCACCGTCGGTCCTCCTCCCGCAGCCGTAGCAGAGAGAGGAAAAGGAGGAGCAGAGACAGGGATAGACGCAGCAGGGACCGCCGTGGGGACAGTAAGGAGCGCAGGCACAGACGCAGGTTAGTACCTTTGTACAACTGCACCCGGACCAGCAACCTTTGAAAATTCCTATGTCACATCATCATGTATCCCTCTCTACTGGCCTTGCAGTTCATGTCATTACCACTGGGTTAATAGGAAGTGTTTCACTCAAGCAAAAGAGACTGATAAGAATGGTTTTGACCACATTAATTTATGAACGCTATTTTTTTTTGGTTCCGAGGCTGTTTAGCAGTGCATTATATGACTCAGAGCAACCATGGGCCACAGAGATATACACGAGTATGAACACATTGTTGGAGTTTGGTGTTGCTCTGAGTGTGCACGCATACATGCTTTTTGCCACACCAGCATGTCTTCGCTACACCCTCGACTTGATCTTGGCATCTAACTGTTCGCCTACTGTACTGTAGGTGGCTGCAAATTCCAAACTCAAGAAAATGCACACAGGAAATGACATTGAAATCCATTAGCATTGATTAAAAAAAAGAAAAAGACAAACTTAAGCACTCTACTTCTAAGGCAACTGCCATCATCTGTTCATTTTGGGCAATAGAGCAATTTCACAAAACTTGAGAGCTGTCTGCATGAAGTTAAAAAATTGTGACTCTAAAGTCTATCTATTGATCACATTGACATATTTTGAATGCCTTTAGGTGAGCTAGTTGGGCTCCTAGAATATAGCCACTGAAAACTGACTGCCCCTTAGCTAATGAAATATTATTCCCTTGAATATTATTTCACTAGCAGTTTGACTTTGATATAGCCTAATTTAGATAATGTTATTTATGTTTTCTGCCCCCAAGCCCTCTGTCACTTGTGCTAATGACATTGTACTAATCACGCCTCAAGCATAGCATTGGGACATAGTTTTGAATACACACATTGACAGCTGCTGCAACTTTTTGAACATCCTTGATAGTTTAACAGAGAATATTAATACTTAATGGTTTTATGAAGAATTTCAGACCCATCGTAGAATTACAAATCCCACTGATTGGTATTAATAGAATAGGGGGTGGATACATATCCAAAAATTTTGAAATTATGTTTCGGTGCCTGGTTCAGTCATGTTGGTCATTTTAAAGTGGCCATGCATGTGTCATCAGGGTAAATAGGCAAGCTGTGACCATGGTAACAACTGCATGACAACACAAACACAAACTCAGTGCTTTAGCTCACACTATCTGCGCCAGGTTTGGGCTGGGTTCAGACATAAAAACAGAATCCCTGTCGGGTTCGAGTTGGGCTCGGTTACTACTCCCTTGGACTCAGGTTGGGTTCAAAGAGAATTATGCAGCCCGAGCTGCATTGTATAATAGCACCCCTTCGAGAAGAATTGGTTTGTCATTTAAGATTCTTTACATTTTCATTCTTGTGTCGCACAACGTCAGATGTGACACATGCAGCCATACAGTATGTCTGTGATTGTCTCATGATGAGCCTGAGCTCCATTGTTAGATATAATCTCTTTAAGGGTTGTGCTGTGAGAAAGTGCCTACCAACTCCCTGACAAGCCTGACTGTCAGGGAAAGGTGCTCACTTTTGGACATGTAACACCTGTGGGTCTTTGTGGATATGATTAGAAATGTTGGATAGCTTTTGAAACATGTGCTTATCAATACAATAGGTGTTGATGGTGAAATCTATGGATTCAATTTATACAAGATTGACTTTCAACAGTCGAAGCCACACATCCCTTTAACGACTGCTTCAGTACATTATTTCCAATACATAATGTTGTGAAGCTTGTCAAAACTCTGCTGCTTGTTGGCTGTGAATGAATGTGAATACTGTTGCTCCTTGTCTCTCAGTGCTAATTTAAAAAAGTTCCCGTGGGTCACCCAGTGTGAGTCCTTGGCCAAAAGATGTAAAATTCTACCCCCCCCCCCCCTTTTTTTTTTTGCAGCTGCTGAGTGTTTGTGAAATTGTCATTTCTGCTTTCATTGCATCATTAGTTGTTCTCAAATGGTCTAATAGTATTGCATGTCAGCAGTGAGTCTCACTGAATGTGCTGGGTTGTCATCTGAACTTGAAAGGACTTTGCGCTTTGAGAAAAACAAGGATTGCCAAGGCTCCTGGTAGCTTTTCGATTTGGTGAGGGTCGTAGAAATTTGGATTCTATTTTTTTGAAGTGGAAATGTTGGTGAATGTCATGATTTGAGAGAAATGTGAAACCCTTCCAATGTCATTTCAGCTCACCATCCAGCTACCCCCAGGACAATGCTGGAAGGTAATACAGCAAACTAACACAAAGCTGGTTTGTGCATTATTGCAACAACTGCAAATTAATGGTCTTCCTCTGATTCTAAGTGCTATTGACTCATTGTGTAGATATCTACCTGGATTGGGTTTTCTATCCCTTTTTTTCCCTCTACCATCACCTTTACAATGTTTTGATTGATGCAAGTCCCCACAAAAGTTGCTAGATTTTGCAGTATATATTTTTGAAGACATGAGCCATCATCAAATCTAGTATTTTACTGCTGAGCTAATGACAGATATCTGTTTTTGCATTGATCATTCTACTTTTTTTCATTTTACCTGTCCTTATCTTCCTCCAACAGCCGCTCTCCACACCGTGAGAAGAAGAAGAAGGTGAAGAAGTACTGGGATGTCCCTCCACCTGGTTTTGAGCACATCACTCCCATGCAATACAAAGCCATGCAAGGTAAAAAATCCCATGTCTTTTGCTTATTTGATCCATTTTTAATATGCTTCCTGTCTTGTACTGCAGCCTACCCTACTGAAGTACACGGTTAGTGTAAAATATGTACATACAATTACATTGTTGAATGTTTCCTGTCTTTGGCTTTGCTCTCCAGCTGCAGGCCAGATCCCAGCCACAGCCCTCCTGCCGACCATGACTCCGGATGGCCTGGCTGTCACTCCCACCCCTGTACCTGTAGTGGGCAGCCAGATGACCCGGCAGGCCCGCAGGCTCTACGTGGGCAATATCCCCTTTGGTATCACAGAGGTGAGAAATAAGACAGTGTTTTGGCTTTTGAATCTAAGGTTATGAAGACATCACAGTACCTTGTGTGTCTTTCATCATTGTTTGTTTTGTTTTTTTAAATTTTTTTATATATAATTTCACCATTAATTAAAATTATTTTCTTAATTTCCTCTGTCTCTTCTCTGTAGGAGTCCATGATGGACTTCTTCAATGCCCAGATGCGTTTGGGTGGTCTTACTCAGGCCCCTGGAAACCCTGTCCTTGCAGTACAGATCAACCAGGATAAGAATTTTGCCTTCCTTGAGGTTAGAGAATCCCCTCATAAACCTGTCATTTGTTCTCCCTAGGTGTATCGATCTCTGTTTCAAAGAACAGTTTTGAAATTAATCACCTATATATATTTTTTTCTGTGTAGTTCCGTTCAGTGGATGAAACAACACAGGCCATGGCCTTTGATGGCATCATCTTTCAAGGCCAGAGTCTCAAGATTCGCCGTCCCCATGATTACCAGCCCCTGCCGGGCATGAGCGAGAACCCCAGTGTATATGTGCCTGGTACACAGACAATTAATGGTTTTTAACCCTAAGTACTTGTTGCATAATTCATAAGTAATCAGTAATTCATTCTCTACAGGAGCTTGCTCTCTGTTCTTCTCTGCTTACGTTTCTGCCTGTTGTCCTTGTGTCTCATGTAGGTGTGGTGTCCACAGTGGTGCCCGACTCAGCTCACAAGCTCTTCATTGGCGGCTTGCCCAACTACCTGAATGACGACCAGGTCAGTATTTATCCACACGTGCACTATTTAGGAAAAGTGACAGTAAAACATTAAAAGGGACATGATAAGATAGAAAGGTCTTTAAATCTTGCAGTCATAAAGTTGTGTTAATACTACACTTTGAGCTGTGTTATTCACATGATGGGAATGTTTTGAGTTAGTGGAAGTTTTTGGAAACCAAAGAACTTTCAGTGACTTTTCCGTATCCTGTATCTCAGGTGAAGGAGCTGTTGACGTCATTTGGCCCCCTGAAGGCCTTCAACCTGGTGAAGGACAGTGCCACAGGCTTATCTAAAGGATATGCCTTCTGTGAATATGTTGATGTCAACCTTAATGACCAGGTAAGCAGTGCAACCGAAAAAACATGTCAACAGGATATTTTTATGCCTCCCTGCCGCTGACAGCCAAGCTGGGGGCATTATGTTATGGAGTTGTCCGTCCGTCTGTCTTTCCAATTCACATGAATATGATATCTCAGTAACGCCTTGAGGGAATTTCTTCAAATTTGGCACAAACATTTACTTGGACTCAAGGATGAACCGATTAGATTTTGGTGATCAAAGGTCAAGGTCACTGTGACCTCACAAAACATGTTTTTGGCCATAATTCAAGAATTCATATGCTAATTATTATGAAATTTAACACAAATGGATAAAATAATGAAGTGATGCCATTTTATATTGACAAGGTCAAAGGTCAACTTCACTTTGGCAACATAATGTTCTGCAAAAACAGTTCTGACCATTATTCAATGCAATTCAGGAACAGAAGGGGGAGATTATGACCTTATTTCACAAAATTGTCAAACTTCCACAGCTTAAATACATTTTGAGAGTATTATTTAAAACCTTGATATCATTACAGGCTATTGCTGGGCTGAACGGCATGCAGCTCGGAGACAAGAAGCTCCTGGTGCAAAGAGCCAGTGTGGGATCCAAGAACGCCACTCTGGTGAGTATCCAGGGGCTGGACAAATGACAGCAGGGTCGTGGGAGGCTAGATGCTCTTTTAGATTTCCTGAAATGGATAAAGATGAACTGCTGATCAGATCTACTGTAGCAATTTCTATTCTAGTCTTCAAACACACTGATAACAAGTGTACAACTCTGAAGTAAGGTGGTTAATTGTACATTTTAGTGCAAGAAAAGATTTGACAAACACATCAGGTATTGACTATTATGTAAACAGTCTGTGCCAGAGTTGTGTGTGGTTCCATGGCCTGAGCAGTATGCACAGCACTACACTAAAATCCATTCGATTTTATACCCGCCAGTCTGATGGACATTTAAATTTGTATCCACTCACTTTAAGTAAGCAACAAGGGCCAAATGGGGCCACACACTATTTTTGTAGTCTTGGTGATTTCCATAATGCAGTAAATCTCTTGTTCACCTTAGTTTAATAAGTAATAATAGGGAAAAACTTTAATTGTTTTTCTGTCTTTACAGAAAGCCTGCTATGTGCTCTCTTTACCGTGTAAGCTTAACGTTATTTATAGCTTCCATATATGTGTTTTCTGATTCACACAGATATGGTACATTATATCTGAACCAACAAGAATACACACTAAATAACTAATTATATCCAGAAATTAAAGCGGCCAAGAGCTCAATATAAAATCAGTTATTAAAAAACGTTTTTTTAAATGTTTTGTTCAGCTAAATTACAAAAAAACAAGGTTGTAGTTCCACTAGGTTAAAAAAAAAAAACAGCATGTAGAAGTAAGTGAGAAAATGTTTTGTAGTGTATTTGTAGTCTAGCACTACTTCAGTGTATGAAAATGATAAACATGACGTCTTCTTTTTAACATCTGTTTTGGCTACTGTGGTCTACACTGATTGACATTGTAGATCTCCTGTTGGTCATAATACTTAAAGCAAACTGTCTTTTCAGACAAGCATGAACCAGACCCCGGTGACGCTGCAGGTGCCAGGTCTGAACAGCTCTGTGACTCAGATGGGAGGCCTGCCCACTGAGGTGCTGTGTCTGATGAACATGGTGGCCCCCGAGGAGCTGCTGGATGATGAGGAGTATGAAGAGATTGTGGAGGACGTCAGGGACGAGTGCAGCAAGTACGGCCAGGTCAAGAGCATTGAGATACCTCGACCCGTGGACGGCCTGGAAGTTCCTGGGACTGGCAAGGTATAGCATATCGGATTCAGTTATGAAAAATTTGATCTGTCTAAATGTAAATGATATGATAAACAATATTCTGATATGTCAAAACATTATTCTAATATGGTTATAACCTCTTCTTTTTTTTTTTTAACCACTCTGTAGATCTTTGTGGAGTTCACATCAGTTTTTGACTCCCAGAAGGCCATGCAGGGGCTGACAGGAAGGAAGTTTGCCAACAGGGTGGTGGTGACCAAATACTGCGACCCAGACGCTTATCACCGCCGGGACTTCTGGTAGAGGAGGCATGAAGAGAAGAGGGGAGGGAGGGTGGGAAGGGGGAGGGAGGGAGGGGGGGAGGGAGGGAGGGGATGTGTACTGCCTATTTCCAAATCAGCCCCCCGATTGATTTGGTAGAGTTACATTTCAGGTAGATCTGAGAATATTAAGCATTTGACGAATGGCTTTGGTGACTTCCAATTTTTCGTTTGAGATCTACATGAAATCTCCAGCAGTTAAAATGGATATTTGGAATTAGGACAGGAAAAGACTGGGGAGGGTTTGTATTCAGTCCGTAAGAGAGGGGGCTAGGTTTGGGTGGTAAGGGTGTAGCTGGGTGGGTGGGTGGGGTGTCAAAGATTTTTGAGAAATGTGTGTAATAATAGGTCCAGGGTGGGGTCAACAATTTTTATACTTTGTGAGACAGGGATGTCATTTTGGGTGGGAGGGGGGTGCCACACTTTAAGGTTTGTATTTAAATGGAGGTAGCCTGTTTTAAGTACATTAGGAAGGAGTTGCAGTAGGGAACTAACTGGACTATTGTGATTGGATGGAGAAAACAGGAGTGTTTATTTGTGAAAGGGAGATGTGGGGGAGATGGAGAGGAAGATGAGGGCAATTTGTTTGACAATTTAATGTAGATATATGGTAGCTGTAACATCCTCTTCAGTTTTGCCATCATCATGAGAAAGCCAAGGGGAGACTCTTCATTATTGGATTTTTTTTTCTGTTTGGACATTTCCTCATGTTCCTTCATTTTCACCAGACTACTGCCCCCCTCAGGACGATTGTTAGAGAATCTGTTGTCTGATTGGACTCTATCTGAATGTCAACTGTAATTGTTCCGATACTGTGTGTAGCTTCTCTGATTTGAGCTGTAATATCGCCTTGTATTCAGGCTATAGAATAACATGAACTGCAGAAAAGAACATTTTCAATTATACCTATTCAATTGTTTTTCTTTTTTTCTCTTTTTTTTTTTTTTTTTTTATTTACTGTAACTTTTTCACGCCCATCTTTTGTGCACAGCTTTTTAACAGGTGAGATTGTTTTGTCTCGGCAGTTCAGTCCTGATTTAATTCAAGAGGAAATAAACAAAGAAAGACTAGGAGAAGCAAAGAGATTGGTTACTAATGGGGATTTATCTCTTCCTTACCAAAAAGCCTTAATGTTATTACACGTCAATTTGCTGAGGAAAAAAATTTGGCTTGCCCCTCTCTCAATGATGTCTCTATGTTCATAAATGTCACTATCTCGTGCTTAAGCCTTGCATTACCAGTTCTCATTCTTCCTTGTTTCCCTGCAGATTTGGGATGCAAGATGTGTTGGATACGTGTGGGTTTTTTTGTGCGACATCTCATCTCTTTGACAAGACCAAATAAACATGTTACTGATACCCACGACTCATGTTGTGCTACAGAGTGAAACCAAAACTACGCAACAACACAACTACTCCCAGCCTGACTTGTTTTTAAAAAAAACAAAAAACATAAATTAAGAGGCAATGGCTTTAATTAATTTAAGAGTTAAAGTAAACCGAACACTGCAGTGGCTTTTTTCAGAAAATTAAATGGAAGCCCGCAGACAAAAGAATTCCTATCATGCACCTGACTAAATTTCAACAAATTTCACATTTTCCTGTTCAGATGTTATGATTTTATTATTTTACTGTTAGCCTGTGGGGATATTCACTAAATCTAAGGGGTAGCTGTCGGGATGTTCGAAACTGTCCGCGTGAACTTAAAATCTGCTTTTCTCTAATCTCCCTCATCTTCTGCCCTTGTTTCTCTGAGGACCACATGTTCACTCTGTATGGGCTTGAGACTCTGCTTTCATTTGATACTTTGGGTTGCTTAAGACAGCGATGAAGAGAGGTTGTGTCAGTGATAACACTTTTGAAATGTTACTCCTTACTTTCTGAAAATCTGCTTTTTTCAGTGTCACTGTCATTTAATTTCTTTTTTTTTTCTCTGAAAAAAATGTGATTTCTTAAATGATTTAAAACCTAAAAACCACATCTAGTTTATAAAAGCAGAAACAGTCTTTCATTTGTCCAATTTGTTTTCAAATGTTGATTAAAAACTGAATTTACATGATGTCTATTTTTTTCCTTGGCTTCCTTTTTGTATTCACAACCACCAGAGCGCAGCACAGATTTATTCAACCAGCAAGTGATGACATTCACAGTTAATTATAGAGATAGAGTAGACTGGAGCCATGTCCAGGCATTTTCATTCAGTCAATGGCATAATTTATCAAGTCCTGTAGTTAATGATAACGTCCAAACGATGGAGCTATTTTACAGTCACAAAAATACTCTGCAACACAGTATGAAGAACACCTTTTTCACAACAGAATATTTTCTTCTAGGCGTCCCAGTGGCTCCTTTATATCTGGAAAGTCAACTCACAGTCTATGATATTAATGACACACAAATATGTACTTTCAGTTATACAGTTCAAAGAGGGAAATCTTTTCAGGTTTAATTTTAAGACTGAGGCACAGATTTCCTCCCACTCAACCAGACGGCCGTCTAATCTTTACCTTCCCAATCATCTGACAAGCAAAAGAACATTCTCAGTCAGATACAGGAGTCCAAACTTATTGAACTCTCTCATTTGGGTAAATGTGTGCCAAAATCAGACTGAGCATATTTAAAAAAAGACTTGTGTCTTTTTTATATTTCTTTTATTCATATCATAACTGTGGATTTGGTTTTAAGGTAATTAGTAGAACCCTTTGGTCTTTTTCCAAGCCCTGCACATTACATTTCAATATATATTTATCATGTGCTTCATTCTAACTTGTGCAATTGAACAAAGCTCATGTTTACATTATTTAGCAGGCGAATTTATCTAATTATGAATTGCTTGGGAAGTGTTTCTTTCTCTTGGTTGCAGCAGCATCTATGCTGCCTGTGTTAAAATCCACACAGAAATCAAGTGAAGGTATGTTGTCTGTGTCTTTCATATTTCACTTAGTCCCCATGAGTACATATGTCTTGCTCAGCATCAATAAATGCCATAAAGGCTGGAACCACCTGGGACCTATTCAACAGGGACTTCCTGTAAAACAGTTACAAGAAAACAACAAATCTCTGACATGAAACAATGTCCTGTGTCAGCTCTATACTGCCCATCTCCATCTGCATCGCTGCACCCCACTGCACAAAACCCAGCAGTAGGGCCACTCATGCAGCACTCTCTGCTCTGTCGTTCCCCGAGGGTACAGATAAAACAGCAGCAGCTCTCCCAGGCAGCTGAAGCCACATCCACCAGAGGAAACATGAAAAACTGACCCTGCCTCCCTTATAGATCAGGACATTAAGGCTGCTTAACATGAGACCTATTGAATGTCATTAGCAGGCCTCCGCGGCCCAATGCTGCAGTGAAGACTGTAAATACCTCATCTCCCTCTAGTGGTGAATGTAAGACTCTGGTGATCGTCATTGTCATTCTGGGCAGTGCCTCCCCATTGATCTTCATTCAGAAAGATACAACACTGCAGCAGTGGGAGAGCGCAACATTGTCGGATGGATGCAGTACAGTGTGTACATGTCCCGGTGTACATTGAGCATATGGGAGTAGTGATGTCAAACACAGACAAACTGCACCTGCAATGAAGAACAGCGCTCAAACATGGAGACCTGTGCATAGTGTGTATACCTGTATATACTTTCTCATTTCCTGTTTGTCTGACACTATTAAAGAATGGAGATATTTTATGTTTTTGTTATTATCAACAAATCCAATGAAAAAACCAAACCAACAATGATGTTAGTCCTCCTCTCAGTACCTTCTGTTTGTCTGTGGCTCTCGACCCAAACCCCTTTTAATTGAAGACTTAAATCTTTAAATACTGGCCATATGTGAAATATTTTATGTTACATAGCTAAGATAAAAAAATAAAAAAACCTCATTCAAAGTAACATCATTCAAACATCATTCAAAGTGTGGGAAAAAGCCACGCTAACTAGTATTTACAGCGGCAGAATGGAGCAATTGGGGTCAAGTGAAAATAAACCACTGTGCCCATGTTGTCCAGTGTGGCTCATTGGTGTGTTTTTAATAGTTTCTGGTTGACGATGGAGAACTTCCACCCAGAGGAATCGCTACAGTGTATTCTTCTTTAGCTCCACAGTCAATACATGTAACTATAGGATCTATAGGTTAATTGTTGGTCCTTCCATGGGATTTGTAAAACAATAAGCATAATATAAGAAACAACTAGACTTATCCTTTAACTTACTCATATTCTCAGTCAACATTACTTAGCAGCATCATAGTAAGGAAACGATACAGCTGTGATGTGCACAAGTATGGCCAGTATGCGCATGGCTGCATACATGTGTGCAGTTCAGCGTGTTCAAGCATAAATCAGTACTGCTGACAGGGGCACTTGAGTGATGTGGAGACAAGATTGTTCACATCAGCATACTGTAGATTATTGATGGCCTCAGACTGTGTGCGGACACTTTCTATCAATCTCACATGATGGAGGAGCAGAGATCTGCTGCATAATTAGAGGCAAAGTCAGTTTAATGAGTAGACACACATATGTGCATTAAGAAAAGATAGCTGTCCCCCAGATGAATCTGTTAATCACGGCTGTCATGTGACCAACATTGCTTCTTCCTCTGTGAGAAAGTCCATCTGCAAACTGCACCAAATTCAGCACCGTGACTTCACTGCAATCTCTCCAAAAAAAGAAGAAAGGGAACAGGGCTCGACTGTTTTGGACATTGTAGGTGTTTATTTTCCTGTCACAGCCTGCAGCCTGTTTTGTCCCTTTTGTCTGATTCTCTCCTGTTCTGTCTCTCCGTCCTCGACTCACTCTCAGTTTGTATCCCACCCCCTCCTCCCCTGAGCGTAGCTGGCTGCTGGGGTTGGCCTCTCTCTCGCTGTGCCACGTATGTAACCTAAACTGTGGAAGAGCCAAGCTGGGCTGGGCCACGAGAAAAGCTTTCCACAAGACCAGGCTGAGTCTTGAGTCTCTCTGGACCTTGTTCAGTGAGGAATGAAATGGGGCTGCACATTTTCATTTTCTCTCTGAACCGCTTCATTTTCAGCCTGTGTAGTCCATTTCTGCATCTACCTCCACATTACCTTTTTACTCCTTTCATCTTCTATCCCCATCTTTGTTTTCCTTTCTCCACATGTGTCCCTGTCTGCTGCTCTTTCCGCCTCCCCGTTTCACTTTCGGTCTCTGTCTCTATGTCAGATTTTCACTTTCCTCACAGTGTATTGTGTTGCTGTAAAACGCTGTCCTGGCCCCTCTCATATGAACACAGGCTCCTCCTTCAGCCTCACTTAATGTCATTAACAGGTGGCTTTCTAAAATAGACACAAACACATACACAAACAGCAAGGCTGTCACAGATACAGACATGTTTTTAATCATGCTGGCAGGCCTGTCGTCATGTGAGCGGACCCCCCTGCAGCACCTTGGCTCACTGATTTAAGATTTCAAACATGTACATGGCATGAACAGGGTTCTGCTGTTGAGACTGAACATGAGTTGCAGGGGCGGGTGTGAGGGACACACACAAACACAAACACACACACAGACAACACAGACACGCATTTAATCATCAACAGTGTTAACCAACCAGGCTGCAGCCCCCTCCCCTGTTACACTCACTTTCCATAACTCTTACGTACCTCCTTCCCACCCCCTTTTCCCTCTCTCTCTCTGTCACTAACTCTCCCATCACCACTCTCCCCCTCTATTAAGTTTCAAGCGTCTCTTCCTCCTGAACTGAGCAACACACACCAAACAGGTCAGACTTATTCTTCTTTTCAGTGCATTAGCAAGTTGTTGCTTTCCTATGCCCACGTGTTACACAGGTGGCGGGGGCTGTTGTTGGTGAGATGATAGAGAGAGTTCCTTATTTTCACAACATAAAATGTGCCCGTGTGTACAAGCTTACCCTCTGCTCAGCTGCTACAGAGCTGAAAACATTGCACCACAGTTTTTGATTCATCATAAACCACAAAAACATGTACAAGTACCAAGTACTCTGCTTTGGGTAATCCTTTATTACAAAGTAAGCATTTGTCTGAGTTACCCCCCCCCCCTTAGAGTAGCCTGGCATGCTCTAACCCCTCCGATCATCCTGGTTAATATGGATGTAATGTGATGTGGGTTTGTAATTCTGTGATCACTAACTTGGCTGTCAGCAGCTTCAGTCTTGATGTTCTTTATTACAGTTAATGTTGGAGGAGTATGTAATGCACAGCTGCTATTCCAAAGCTTTGGTTGATTAGGGACGTGCAGGGATCTGCCTTTTATTAGCTTGTCAGATAAGAAGATTATATCCCTTTACAACAGTTACTGTCAGTATCAACATTATTGTTTAGCAACTTTTGGCAGAAGTCTTATCACGTTATTGTTCTACAAATTTCTGTTGTCCACTAATGATTCCAAGCACTCTGTAGTAAAAGTCACAGTTACTGACGACACCATTAGTGGTCGAAACAGTCTCACCACAAAATCCATTTGTAGCTTTAAATCGTGTCACATGACCTTCCTGTGCAAATGGAGTTTGCTCTTTCAGATGAAATTCTTCCGTCTCAACTAAGACATAATTATTTAAGTTTTTATTTTACACATATGAAGATTTTACAGTAGATAGATAGATAGATAGATAGATAGATAGATAGATAGATAGATAGATAGATAGATAGATAGATAGATAGATAGATAGATAGATAGATAGATAGATTTTAGTTTTTTCCCAGGTCCAATGTCAGTGACCATAGTTTTTTATCTATTTATTTGTTTGGTTGTTTATAAATGTCTTACTGTTGACCATTTTGGTAATATTACCCAGAATCTAAAAATCTGCATAAACAGTCATTTTAAATTAAGTGCTCCATGCTGCTCTTTGTGTTTATACTTACTCTAAGTGGGTTCATGTGGTGCCTTGCCTATATAAAAACTCTGATGCTGTCAGCACAAAGCTCTGAATTAAGTGATCTACCAACTGTGTGTGGCCTGCTGGTGCTGCCTTCCTAACTGGCCAGGCCTCTTGCCTCCACTATGTGACCTGTTGGACTGAGTTAATTATTGCAGCCCCCACTCTGTCAGAGGGTTCAGGCTTGAATTATCACCTCTCACGCACCCTGCGCAGAGTGGCGACACCATTGCACCCTGTCACTCACGTTGTTTAAAGTCACTCACAGTTTAGAATAACTGAAACAGCTTTATAAGCCAGGACCCATCTTCAGTGTATATGCCACACACACACACACACACACACACACACACACACACACACACATACTCACATGCACGCTGCTGAGGAAGACACTCATGGCTCCAGATTCCCAGTGTTTGCCGGTACACGTAATGCAGGATGGGAGGTATTTGTGGCAACCTATTATCCCCTCAGATCAAAGGGGATCTGTGTCTAAGCCAGAGATAGTTTACCTGCTCAGGGATGAGGTCTGCTGTCAACTCCTCTGGGAAAATAGAAGATGGGTGGTCCAGTCTGGCGCTCTGGTGTTATCTCTCACCTTGACCCCATACCAAACAACTCCACTAGCTCATCCAGCCCAATTGTTTCTTCATCTGAAGCAAAATCTGCCTTTCAGGGAAACGCCATATGGCTTATCTATTGTTGGCTGAGAGCACGTCATATGGCTTTTAGGGGAGGGAATACTGTAGATGCTGATAAAGCTGTTGGAAATTAAATATTACGCTGGTGATGAAAGGATTTTGCTCTTGTGAAGCATATGCCGGCTGCTCTTTCATCTTTCTGTTTCATCTCTCTATTTCAGTGGACTGGACGGAAAACAGACACTGGCTCTCCTGGTCCTGCCTCCATCTCTTCCCATTTTATCATTACCTTACTTCATCCGCCCCCTACTTCATTGTACCTCTATTCATATCTCTTTCTGTCTAATTTCAGAGTTCAGCGCGCTTCCTCTGTTCATTCTGACTGCTTTTGCTCAATTTACCCATCATAGGATAGTTGATAGCTGTGTCTCCTCTTTTTCAGTATACTGCTATCACTTCCAAAGCTACACCCTATCCAACCTGAGCATCTCCCCATTTTCCTCTCTCTTAACTTTCCTTCCTTACATCTTTTCATTTATTATTTACTCCCCTAATCTTTAGCCTAAGTCTGTTGTCCTATCCCCTGGTCTTCCTGGTCGGCCCTGCCCTGAGAACAGTATGTGGTCCAACTTCTTTGTACAGCAGGATGAGGAAGGTCGCATCGGGGTGGCAGGGGCCGGACAAGGTGGGGGGCTGGGTGGAATGAAAGGCGGAAGGGGACAGAGGCGAATCCACAAGATGAGTGACAGCCAGGAGGGGAAGATCAAGCTGGCCTTCTTCGTGTCTATCATTGGTGTGACCCTGACGGTTTTGGGCGTGGGGACAGAGTTTTGGGTGGAGCTGGCTCAACCAAAGAATTTCAGCGGCAACCAGACTTGCCAGTTGGCCCACTACGGCCTGTGGAAGGGCTGCATCCGCACCCTATGGGTGGCTGACATAGACCCGGAGAGGACAAGCTGTGGCCCTGCTGAACTACCTGGAGGTGAGACCTCTGGCCGGTGTGTCTGTGTGAGTTTGCGTTCATCTGTCTGTCTGCTCTCTGTACTGTCTGTGAGGTGAGCAGGTGAGGTTTCTGCAGGGACTGTGTCTGTTTTGTTGCTCTGACTGTCTGCTTACGTCTGCTTTTCTCCAAACTGAATTGCCCAGCCAGGCAAGTCTACCTCGAGGCTCCCTCCATGCTACAGTACGTGCATCAGTGTGAAAGTGAATTGATAGAAAAGGGTCAAAAATATGTTTCTGAGGGGCTGTAAATTGTTGACATCATTGAGGAAAAAAACTTTGTTGCCGTCATCACTGATGTGAAAGCAGAGGGAGCAGGCATAACTAATATGGTGTATTGCCTCTGGGAATATGCTTACATCTGTAGGTCTTTCATCTGAACCCATGAGGGACCAAGCAAAACCATGCCATCACTTTAGGTTGAAATAAAAATAATTTGAATTCCCTTAACACAATCAAGAATTGTAATCTACAAATTTGTGAATTTTTGATATATACTGTATTTAAAGTCTTTTTTCCCTGCATGCTGTATATGTACATCCACTAAAACCTTGCAAAGGAATAGACAGAGGATAGTTGTGTATGTGAAGCTGCCTGCATACATATGTATCTAGGTCATCCTACAGATAATGTGCAAATTGAATCATTAAAGAAATACGATACTTGGAAACAGATCTGGTGGAGTGAAGCTGCACGCAGAGGACCACAGTGAAGCTGTTTTCAATTCCTCTTCTATTGTAACCACACAACGCAGCATGCAGGTACATCTCGCATTATACAACACTATCCTTGTGATTCATAACATTGTCAGTGTAATGAAGCATTATTCATTTTAAGGCTTTCTCTTCACTGGGTACCTAATCATCTCCTGTTGAGCACACAGTGCAGACAGGTGATAAAGGAGCAGACCACAGGTTTACTGTGTTGATGAACATACATGTTTAGAGTTGTGACAGCTCCGTTCTAAAAGCACTTTATTCAACTTGACCGTGGTTATGTTCTCCAGAGTGCGTCGATTATCTGCACAATGACCTATTTCTGTCTGAAAAGAGCTGGAGAGAGAGGCAGGTATTGGAAGATAGAGATAGGCACGGCACGGCAGGCTTTAGGAGGAGCTGCTCCTGGAATCGCTCCCTGTCTCAGGGAATCTGCTGAGATGCAACAGAGCACTGAAGAGACCAAAGAAAATCTCCTCATCCAGCACAGATACATGGGATCACATATATAGCTTACATAAAGACTATTCACATACATCACCTTCAATGATGTGTCACTGGATTGATTTATATCCAGTTTTCAAGGACTAATTCATCTTTCCTGTCAAAATGTCCTGCATCTCTGGCTGCTTCCCGCTACCAGATATATATCTCTATGCTTCCAAGATGGTCTGTTAGTGTGTGAATGCAGCCAGTATGCTTCTGACAATCTTTCTCACACTGTTGGCCCACGCCGCCTGTTGCAGATGGCCGTGGGCTCCCCATGTTTGGAGGAAAACAACTGTTTTTGCCATCTCTGCTTCTCTGTATCACATCCCTGTTTACATGCCTCTGGCTCCTGTCCCAAGCAAAGTGCAGCCCGCTGATGCTGCGCCTGTCATCTCAAGACCAGCTATCCATCTTTGCTGCCTGCTGGAGAGGAACATGACGGCTCAATAATTATTGCCTCAGCAGGGGTAGCGAGAGCGAAATCAGTTGACTCTGATAGCATAATGTGTTAAAAAAAAATCAGTAGGCTGATAAATGGAGAATCTGCTTTAATAAAAATGTTTACAAACGTGCTTAGGCACACACATATTTGTGTGTTAGAGAAATGTGTGTGTGTAGAAGCATGTGGTCATCTTGGACCACATAATATTCAGCGGGTGAAAGTCATCACTATGTGCTTGTGAAGCCAAGTGGAATCTGACTACTTCACAGTTTTTGTCTAAATATAGAGAGGGGGAAACGAGGAAGAGGGACAGACAGGGACTGAGGGAGAGAGTATGTCTAATGCAGTATTAACCAACCCCTCTGTGCTTCCTCCCCCTCTTGACATCTCCTGCTCCGTTCACCTCCTTCTCCATCTGTGGCTCCCCTCTCTCTTTCCCCTTCACTCACCACCCCTCCATCTGCCCCCCCAACTCCCTCCTCCTTTTCCCCGCTATCTCACCCTCTGAGCTTCTTTGCATATTTCTTGCATCCCCCTCCATCTTTGGCTTACCCTACACATCCTCTTGCCCTCACTCACTGCGCCTCTCCATTTCTGTCCTCCATCTGCCCCTTCTCTCTGTCTACCACTCCTTCTCCCCCCTCTGCCATCCACCCTTAGTGTTTTGCTGTCTCTCACCCTCTCTGGCGGCACCATATGTGCAGTGCTGGGCAGTGTGTGTGTGTGTGTGTGTGTGTGTGTGTGTATAGCGGTGTGTGTCTCTGGATATTCCAGCTAATGCTCGACACTTGGATATAAATAGGAATGATGCCTGGAAGGACAGTGCATGGATGCATAGGAGGCACATCACAGAAGACCAGCAGTCATACATAGGACTGTGTGTGTGTGTGTGTGTGTGTGTGTGTGTGTGGGGGGGGGGGGGGTCTGATCTCTTTGTTTGATCTTTTCTTTTTTCCCACAGAATCCAACTGCACCTACTTTAAATTCTTCACCTCTGGGGAGAATGCAGTCATATTCAAGAAGACAACTAACAAGAGTGAGACATTACATCTTCCTCTGCAACTTTTGATATACACACAGATACACACTAACAGTTAAACAGCAGCTACTATCAATATAAAGATGTTCAGTGCTGTGCTCACAGGACCATACTGGTGATTTTTGCATGTTTTAGCCCATTAACTTCTGCTGCCACCCATTTTCCAGAGCAAACCCATAAGCTATCAGACTGATTAATGTGTTTACCTTACCATCCAGGGAGCCACTGGTTTCAGCGCAGTTTGAAGACTTGATACTTACATCACAGTGAACATAAAGTGATATCTATCTCTCTTGAAAACTTCCTTGTTGATGCATTCAAGGACCAGCTGACATTTGATACACACTCAGTGACCAGTTTATTAGGTAGACCTAGCTAAAACTAACTAACAGTCTCATGCAATAGCAGGTATAATAAAAGCAATAAATCTCACCTTCATGAAGATTTACTGTAAGTGTCTTGATTTATTTTTATTTTGGAGGCTCCAAAATGACCATAAATCATACAAGTATAAACTTAAAACAATGGCTGCTGTAGTTGGTCTATAGTCATGCTAGCAGTTGAAGGAAATGATTCAACATTAACATGATAACATGCTCAAACTTACATTGTTAACATGCTGATGCTAAGTGGGTTTAATGGTTAATACATTGACCATCTTAGTTTAGCATGTTAGCATTTTAACATTTGGTCATAAATCCAATTAGACAAATGGAAATTTTGATCTGATGGTGGCACCGGATGAAATGTTGTGGGAACACATATATACATACACAAATATATTATATATGCATATAAAACCTGTTCCAAATTGGAAAAAGTTAATATATTAACAAATATGTCTAGCTAATGGAAACATGTATTTTCATATGTCTGTAACACATAAGTAACATAAATATATATTCATCCTAAAGACTGCCAGTATATGTTCATTTTATATATGTGGATATAAAAGATAAGATTGATTTTTAAATTTAATGAAAAAAAAAAATCATATAAAAACTTGTAGAATTTTAATAGGCATGCTGTTTTAATGAAGCTGCATTTTACTATGAATATTTCATATATATTATGAAATTATATCTTCATGTATCCATAGGATGTGTATATGTCATAATAATATATCCTCTTATAGGTGACATACTGCATATGGTAACATCACTCTTGATATAGGGACATGTCATATATGTGTCATAAGTCATAGTATACTAAGGCATAAAAACATCATAGTATAATAAGACTTAAGATTGACATAATAAAATGACATAATATAGTATAGCAAAAAGAGTGAAAAACGACACATTACAATAAAGCATAAAATCACTAAAAAATGTAATATTGTAGCAAGGTATCATGGCGTCATGGTATATTAAGGGCTAAATAGTGGGAAAAAAACATAGTATAGTATGGCAAAAAGAGCGAAATTCGAGATAGTACAATAAGGCATACAAACATATAAAGAAATCATAATATAGTAAGACCTAAAATGTAAAAAAAAACCGACATAGTATAGTATGGCAAAAAAAAGTGAAAAAATGACATAGTACAAAAAGGCATAAAAACATCAAAAAACATCATAGAATAAAAAGCCATAAAATACATCATAGTATAGTAAGGCCTAAAAAGTGAAACGATGACATAGTATAGTATGGCAAAAAAAAGTGAAAAAACAACATAGTAGAATAACGCATAAAATCACTAAAAAATGTAATGTTGTAATAAGGTATTAAAGCATCATGGTATATTAAGGGTTAAATATTTCTTAAAAAATGACATAGTATAATAAGGCATAAAATATATCAAAGTACAGTAAGGCCTAAAAAGTGGAAAAAACAACATAGTATAGTATGTCATAAAATCATGAAAATTTTTTATATTATAGTAAGGTTTAAAAGCATCATGGTATATGGTATATTAAGGGCTAACTAGTGAAAAAAAATACATAGTATAGTATGGCAAAGAAAGTGAAAAAACGACAGTACAATTAGGCATAAAAATATCAAAAAATGTTATAGGATAGTAAGGTATAAAGAAATCATAATATATTAAGGCCTAAAAAGTAAAAAAAAAACAACATAGTATAGTATGGCAAAAAAAGTGAAAAAAACCACATAGTACAATAAGGCATAAAATCACTCAAAAATGTAATATTGTAGTCAGGTATAAAGGCGTCATGGTATATTAAGGGCTAAATTTAAAAAAAAAAACGTAGTAGTACTATAGTATAGTAAGGCATAAAAAGTTTAAAAAATGACATAGTATAGTATGGCAAAAACAGTGAAAAATGACACAGTACAATAAAGCATAAAATCATGAAAGAAATTTAATGTTGAAGTACGGTATAAAGGCGTCATGGTACATTAAGGGCTAATTAGTGAAAAAATACATAGTATAGTATGGCAAAAAAAGTGAAACATACGACATATTATAGTATGGCAAAAAAAAGTGAAAAAATGACATAGTGCAAAAGACAAAAAAACATCAAAATACATCATAGAATAATAAGGCATAGTATAGTAAGGCCTAAAAAGTGAAAAAAAAAACATAGTATAGTACGACAAAATAATTAAAAAACGACATAGGATAGTATAGCAAAAAGAGCGAAAATACAAGATATTACAATAAGGCATAAAAACACCAAAAAACATCATAGGATAGTAAGGTATAAAGAAATCATAATATATTAAGGCATTAAAAGTAAAAATGAAACAACATAGTACAGTATGGCAAAAAAAATGAAAAAATATCATAGTATAGTATGGCGAAAAAAGTGAAAAAACGATATAGTACAATAAGGCATAAAATCACTCAAAAATGTAATATTGTAGTAAGGTTTAAAGGTGTCATGGTATATTAAGAAGTGAAAAAAAATACATAGTATAGTATGACAAAAAAGTGAAAAAACGACATAGTACAATAAGGCATAAAAACACCAAAAAATGTCATAGGATAGTAAGGTATAAAGAAATCATAATATATTATGGCAATAAAAGTGAACAAACCACATAGTATAGTATGGCAAAAAAAGTGAAAAAACGACATAGTAAAGTAAGGCAAAAAAAGTGAAAAAAATGTAATGTTTTAGTAAGATATAAAGGCGTCATGGTATATTAAAGGCTAATTAGTGAACAAAAAAATACATAGTATAGTATAGCAAAAAAATTGAAATATACGACATAGTATAGTATGGCAAAAAAAGTGAAAAAACGACATAGTACAAAAGGGCGTCAAAACATTGAAAAACATCATAGAATGATAAGGCATAAATACATCATTGTATAGTAAGGCCTAAAAAGTGAAAAAAAACAACATAGTATAGACATCATGGTATATTAACGGCTAATTAGTGAAAAAAAAAACAACATAGTATAGTATGTCAAAAAATGTGGAAAAACGCCATAGGCAAAAAGAGTGAAAATACGAGATAGTACAATAAGGCATAAAAGCATCAAAAAACGTCATAGGATAGTAAGGTATAAAGAAATGATAATATATTAAGGCCTAGAAAGTAAAAAAAACCAACATAGTATAGTATGGCAAAAAAGTGAAAAAACGACATAGTATCGTACAGCAAAAACAAGTGAAAAAACAACATAGTAGAATAACGCATAAAATCACTAAAAAATGTAATGTTGTAGTAAGGTATAAAGGCATAATGGTATATTAAGGGCTAAATAGTGAGAAAAAAATACATAGTATAGTATGTCAAAAAATGTGAAAAAACGACATAGTATAGTATGGCAAAAAAAGTGAAAAAATGACATAGCACAATAAAGCATAAAATCAAGAAAAAACGTAATGTTGTAGTAAGATATAAAGGCGTCATGGTATATTAAGGGCTAAATAGTGAAAAAAAAAGTATAGTATGTCAAAAAATGTGAAAAAACAACATAGTATAGTATGGCAAAAAGAGTGAAAATACGAGATTGTACAATAAGGCATAAAAACATCAAAAAACGTCAGAGGATAGTAAGGTATAAAGAAATCATAATATATTATGACAAAAAAAGTGAAAAGACGACATAGTATGGCAAAAAAAGTGAAAAACAACATAATACAATAAGGCA
Source organism: Seriola aureovittata (assembly GCF_021018895.1). NCBI lineage: Eukaryota > Metazoa > Chordata > Actinopteri > Carangiformes > Carangidae > Seriola > Seriola aureovittata. The sequence goes on from NC_079370.1 coordinate 11,502,685, forward strand.
AAAAATCACAAAAAAATGTAATATTGTAGTAAGGTATAAAGGCGTCATGTTATATTAATGGCTAAATAGTGAAAAAACAACATAGTATAGTATGGCAAAAAAGTGAAAAAACTACATAGTAGAATAACGCATAAAATCACTAAAAAATGTAATGTTGTAATAAGGTATTAAAGCTTCATGGTATATTAAGGGTTAAATATTTCTTAAAAAATGACATAGTATAATAAGGCATAAAATATATCAAAGTACAGTAAGGCCTAAAAAGTGGAAAAAACAACATAGTATAGTATGTCATAAAATCATGAAAATTTTTTATATTGTAGTAAGGTTTAAAAGCATCATGGTATATGGTATATTAAGGCCTAACTAGTGAAAAAAAAATACATAGTATAGTATGGCAAAGAAAGTGAAAAAACGACATAGTACAATTAGGCATAAAAATATCAAAAAATGTTATAGGATAGTAAGGTATAAAGAAATCATAATATATTAAGGCCTAAAAAGTAAAAAAAAAACAACATAGTATAGTATGGCAAAAAAAGTGAAAAAACCACATAGTACAATAAGGCATAAAATCACTCAAAAATGTAATATTGTAGTCAGGTATAAAGGCGTCATGGTATATTAAGGGCTAAATTAAAAAAAAAAAAACGACATAGTATAGTAAGGCATAAAAAGTTAAAAAAATTACATAGTATAGTATGGCAAAAAGAGTGAAAAATGACACAGTACAATAAAGCATAAAATCATGAAAGAAATTTAATGTTGAAGTACGGTATAAAGGCGACATGGTACATTAAGGGCTAATTAGTGAAAAAAAATACATAGTATAGTATGGCAAAAAAAGTGAAACATACGACATATTATAGTATTGCAAAAAAAGTGAAAAAATGACATACAAAAGGCAAAAAAACATCAAAATACATCATAGAATAATAAGGCATAAAATACATCATAGTATAGTAAGGCCTAAAAAGTGAAAAAAAAACATAGTATAGTACGACAAAATAATTAAAAAACGACATAGGATAGTATAGCAAAAAGAGTGAAAATACAAGATATTACAATAAGGCATAAAAACACCAAAAAACGTCATAGGAAAGTAAGGTATAAAGAAATCATAATATATTAAGGCCTTAAAAGTAAAAATGAAACAACATAGTACAGTATGGCAAAAAACTGAAAAAATATCATAGTATAGTATGGCAAAAAAAGTGAAAAAACGATATAGTACAATAAGGCATAAAATCACTCAAAAATGTAATATTGTAGTAAGGTTTAAAGGTGTCATGGTATAGTAAGGACTAAGTAGTGAAAAAAAATACATAGTATAGTATGACAAAAAAGTGAAAAAACGACATAGTACAATAAGGCATAAAAACATCAAAAAACATTATAGGATAGTAAGGTATAAAGAAATCATAATATATTAAGATAAAAAAAGTGAAAAACGACATAGTATAGTATGGAAACAAAAGTGATAAACATAGTAAAATAAGGCATAAAATCACTAAAAAATGCAATGTTGTAGTAAGGTATAAAGCCGTCATGGTATATTAAGGGCTTAATAGTGAAAAAAATACATAGTATAGTATAGCAAAAAAGTGAAAAAACAACACAGTACAATAAAGCATAAAATCATGAAAAAAATGTAATGTTGAAGTTAGATATAAAGGCGTCATGGTATATTAAGGGATAAATATATAAAATAAAAAAAATACATAGTATAGTATGGCGTAAAAAGTGAAAAAACGACATAGTACAATAAGGCAAAAAATCACAAAAAATTGTAATGTTGTAGTCAGGTATAAAGGCGTCATGGTATATCAAGGGCTAAATAGTGAAAAAAAATACATAATATAGTATGTCAAAAAATTTGAAATTTACGACATAGTATAGTATGGCAAAAAAAGTGAAAAAATGACATAGTACAAAAAGGCATAAAAACATCAAATAACATCATAGAATAATAAGGCATAAAATACATCATAGTATAGTATGGCAAAAGAAGTGAAAAAATGACACAGTACAATAAAGCATAAAATCGTGAAAGAAATTTAATGTTGAAGTAAGGTATAAAGGCGTCATGGTACATTAAGGGCTAATTAGTGAAGAAAAATACATAGTATAGTATGTCAAAAAAGTGAAACTTACGACATAGTACAAAAAGGCATAAAAACATCAAAAAACATCATAGAATAATAAGGCATAAAATACATCATAGTATAGTAAGGCCTAAAAAGTGAAAAAAAAAAAACATAGTATAGTCCGGCAAAAAAAGCCATGAAACGACATAGGATAGTATGGTAAAAAGAGTGAAAATACAAGATATTACAATAAGGAATAAAAACATCAAAAAACGTCATAGGAGAGTAAGGTATAAAGAAATCATAATATATTAAGGCCTAAAAAGTAAAAAAAATGACATAGTATAATATGGCATAAAATACATCATAGTATAGTATGGCAAAAGAAGTGAAAAAATGACACAGTACAATAAAGCATAAAATCGTGAAAGAAATTTAATGTTGAAGTAAGGTATAAAGGCGTCATGGTACATTAAGGGCTAATTAGTGAAGAAAAATACATAGTATAGTATGTCAAAAAGTGAAACTTACAACATAGTACAAAAGGCATAAAAACATCAAAAAACATCATAGAATAATAAGGCATAAAATACATCATAGTATAGTAAGGCCTAAAAAGTGAAAAAAAAAAACAACATAGTATAGTCCGGCAAAAAAAGCCATGAAACGACATAGGATAGTATGGCAAAAAGAGTGAAAATACAAGATATTACAATAAGGCAAAAAAACATCCAAAAACGTCATAGGAGAGTAAGGTATAAAGAAATCATAATATATTAAGGCCTAAAAAGTAAAAAAAATGACATAGTATAATATGGCAAAAAAGGGAAAAAAACGACATAGCAAAAAAGTGAAAAAACGACATAATCCAATAAGGCATAAAATCATGAAAAAATTTAATATTGTAGTCAGATATAAAGGTGTCATGCTATATTAAGGTATAATTAGTGAAAAAAAAAAACATAGTATAGTATGGCAAAAAAAGTGAAAAAACTACATAGTACAATAAGGCATAAAAACATCAAAAAACGTCATAGGATAGTAAGGTATAAAGAAATCATAATATATTAAGGCCTAAAAAGTTATAAAAATTAACAAGGTATAGTATGGCAAAAAATTGAAAAAAATGTAATGTTGTAGTAAGATATATTAAGGGCTGGTATTTGAAGGGCTAATTAGTGAAAAAAAAACACATAGTATAGTATGGCGTAAAAAGTGAAAAAACGACATAGGATAGTATGGCAAAAAAATTGAAATATACGACATAGTATAGTATGGCAAAAAAAGTGAAAAAAACAACATAGTACAGTATGGCAAAAAAATTGAAAAAAATGTAATGTTGTAGTAAGATATATTAAGGGCTGGTATTTGAAGGGCTAATTAGTGAAAAAAAAACACATAGTATAGTATGGCAAAAAAATTGAAATATACGACATAGTATAGTATGGCAAAAAAAGTGAAAAAACGACATAGTACAAAAGGGCATCAAAACATTGAAAAACATCATAAAATAATAAGGCATAAAATACATCATAGTATAGTAAGGCCTAAAAAGTGAAAAAAAAAACAACATAGTATAGGCGTCATGGTATATTAACGGCTAATTAGTGAAAAAAAAATACATAGTATAGTATGTCAAAAAATGTGAAAAAACGACATAGGATAGTATAGCAAAAAGAGTGAAAATACAAGATATTACAATAAGGCATAAAAACACCAAAAAACGTCATAGGAAAGTAAGGTATAAAGAAATCATAATATATTAAGGCCTTAAAAGTAAAAATGAAACAACATAGTACAGTATGGCAAAAAACTGAAAAAATATCATAGTATAGTATGGCAAAAAAAGTGAAAAAACGATATAGTACAATAAGGCATAAAATCACTCAAAAATGTAATATTGTAGTAAGGTTTAAAGGTGTCATGGTATAGTAAGGACTAAGTAGTGAAAAAAAATACATAGTATAGTATGACAAAAAAGTGAAAAAACGACATAGTACAATAAGGCATAAAAACATCAAAAAACATTATAGGATAGTAAGGTATAAAGAAATCATAATATATTAAGATAAAAAAAGTGAAAAACGACATAGTATAGTATGGAAACAAAAGTGATAAACATAGTAAAATAAGGCATAAAATCACTAAAAAATGCAATGTTGTAGTAAGGTATAAAGCCGTCATGGTATATTAAGGGCTTAATAGTGAAAAAAAATACATAGTATAGTATAGCAAAAAAGTGAAAAAACAACACAGTACAATAAAGCATAAAATCATGAAAAAAATGTAATGTTGAAGTTAGATATAAAGGCGTCATGGTATATTAAGGGATAAATATATAAAATAAAAAAAATACATAGTATAGTATGGCGTAAAAAGTGAAAAAACGACATAGTACAATAAGGCAAAAAATCACAAAAAATTGTAATGTTGTAGTCAGGTATAAAGGCGTCATGGTATATCAAGGGCTAAATAGTGAAAAAAAATACATAATATAGTATGTCAAAAAATTTGAAATTTACGACATAGTATAGTATGGCAAAAAAAGTGAAAAAATGACATAGTACAAAAGGCATAAAAACATCAAATAACATCATAGAATAATAAGGCATAAAATACATCATAGTATAGTATGGCAAAAGAAGTGAAAAAATGACACAGTACAATAAAGCATAAAATCGTGAAAGAAATTTAATGTTGAAGTAAGGTATAAAGGCGTCATGGTACATTAAGGGCTAATTAGTGAAGAAAAATACATAGTATAGTATGTCAAAAAAGTGAAACTTACGACATAGTACAAAAGGCATAAAAACATCAAAAAACATCATAGAATAATAAGGCATAAAATACATCATAGTATAGTAAGGCCTAAAAAGTGAAAAAAAAAAAACATAGTATAGTCCGGCAAAAAAAGCCATGAAACGACATAGGATAGTATGGTAAAAAGAGTGAAAATACAAGATATTACAATAAGGAATAAAAACATCAAAAAACGTCATAGGAGAGTAAGGTATAAAGAAATCATAATATATTAAGGCCTAAAAAGTAAAAAAAATGACATAGTATAATATGGCATAAAATACATCATAGTATAGTATGGCAAAAGAAGTGAAAAAATGACACAGTACAATAAAGCATAAAATCGTGAAAGAAATTTAATGTTGAAGTAAGGTATAAAGGCGTCATGGTACATTAAGGGCTAATTAGTGAAGAAAAATACATAGTATAGTATGTCAAAAAGTGAAACTTACAACATAGTACAAAAGGCATAAAAACATCAAAAAACATCATAGAATAATAAGGCATAAAATACATCATAGTATAGTAAGGCCTAAAAAGTGAAAAAAAAAAAACAACATAGTATAGTCCGGCAAAAAAAGCCATGAAACGACATAGGATAGTATGGCAAAAAGAGTGAAAATACAAGATATTACAATAAGGCAAAAAAACATCCAAAAACGTCATAGGAGAGTAAGGTATAAAGAAATCATAATATATTAAGGCCTAAAAAGTAAAAAAAATGACATAGTATAATATGGCAAAAAAGGGAAAAAAACGACATAGCAAAAAAGTGAAAAAACGACATAATCCAATAAGGCATAAAATCATGAAAAAATTTAATATTGTAGTCAGATATAAAGGTGTCATGCTATATTAAGGTATAATTAGTGAAAAAAAAAAACATAGTATAGTATGGCAAAAAAAGTGAAAAAACTACATAGTACAATAAGGCATAAAAACATCAAAAAACGTCATAGGATAGTAAGGTATAAAGAAATCATAATATATTAAGGCCTAAAAAGTTATAAAAATTAACAAGGTATAGTATGGCAAAAAATTGAAAAAAATGTAATGTTGTAGTAAGATATATTAAGGGCTGGTATTTGAAGGGCTAATTAGTGAAAAAAAACACATAGTATAGTATGGCAAAAAAATTGAAATATACGACATAGTATAGTATGGCAAAAAAAGTGAAAAACGACATAGTACAAAAGGGCATCAAAACATTGAAAAACATCATAAAATAATAAGGCATAAAATACATCATAGTATAGTAAGGCCTAAAAAGTGAAAAAAAACAACATAGTATAGGCGTCATGGTATATTAACGGCTAATTAGTGAAAAAAAAAATACATAGTATAGTATGTCAAAAAATGTGAAAAAACGACATAGGATAGTATGGCAAAAAGAGTGAAAATACGGGATAGTACAATAAGGAATAAAAGCATCAAAAAACGTCACAAGATAGTAAGGTATAAAGAAATGATAATATATTAAGGCCTAGAAAGTAAAAAAAAACAACATAGTATAGTATGGCAAAAAAAGTGAAAAAACGACATAGTAGAATTAGGCATAAAATCACTCAAAAATGCAATAATGTAGTCAGTTATAAAGGCGTCATGGTATATTAAGGGCTAAATATTTCTCAAAAAATGACATAGTATAATAAGACATAAAATATATCAAAGTACAGTAAGACCTAAAAACTGGAAAAAACAACATAGTATAGTATGGCAAAAAGAACAAGAAAACCACATAGTACAATAAGGTATAAAATCATGAAAATGTTTTATATTGTAGTAAGGTTTAAAAGCATCATGGTATATGGTATATTAAGGGCTAACTAGTGAAAAAAAATGGCATAGTATAGTATGGCAAAGAAAGTGAAAAAACAACATAGTACAATTAGGCATAAAATCACAAAAAAATTTAATATTGTAGTAAGGTATAAAGGTGTCATGGTATATTAGTGGCTAAATAGTGAAAAGAAATACATAGTATAGTATGGCAAAAAAAAGTGAAAAAACGACATAGTATAGTATGGCAACAAAAGTGAAAAAACGTCATAGTACAATTAGGCATAAAAATATCAAAAAAACGTTATAGGATAGTAAGGTATAAAGAAATCATGGTATATTAAGGGCTTACTAATGAAAAAAAACAACATAGTATAGTATGGCAAAAAAGTGAAAAAACGACATAGTATAGTATGGCAAAAAAAGTGAAAAAACGACATAGTACAATAAGGCATAAAATCACTCAAAAATGTAATATTGTAGTCAGGTATAAAGGCGTCATGGTATATTAAGGGCTAAATAGTGAAAGAAAATACATAGTATAGTATGGCAAAAAAAGTGAAAAAATGACATAGTACAATAAGGCATAAAAACATCAAAAAACGTCATAGGATAGTAAGGTATAAAGAAATCATAATATATTATGGCAAAAAAGTGAAAAAACGACATAGTACAATAAGGCATAAAATCACGAAAAAATTTAATGTTGTAGTAGGGTATAAATGCGTCATGGTATATTAGTGGCTAAATAGTGAAAAAAAATACATAGTATAGTATGGCAAAAAAAGTGAAAAAACGACATAGTACAATAAGGCATAAAAACATCAAAAAACGTCATAGGATAGTAAGGTATAAAGAAATCATAATATATTAAGGCCTAGAAAGTTTTAAAAAACGACATAGTATAGTATGGCAAAAAAAGTGAAAAAACGACATAGTACAATAAGGCATAAAAACATCAAAAAACGTCATAGGATAGTAAGGTATAAAGAAATTATAATATATTAAGGCCGAAAAAGTAAAAAAATGACGTAGTATAGTTTAGCAAAAAAGTGAAAAAACGGCATAGTATAGTATGGCAAAAAAAGTGAAAAAACGACATAGTACAATAAGGCATAAAATCACAAAAAAATTTAATGTTGTAGTAGGGTATAAATGCGTCATGGTATATTAGTGGCTAAATAGTGAAAAAAAATAGATAGTATAGTATGGCAAAAAAAGTGAAAAAAAGACATAATATAGTATGGCAAAAAAAGTGAAAAAACGACATAGTACAATAAGGCATAAAAACATCAAAAAACGTCATAGGATAGTAAGGTATAAAGAAATCATAATATATTAAGGCCTAAAAAGTGAAAAAAAAAACATAGTATAGTATGTCAAAAAAAGTAAAAAACCACATAGTACAATAAGGCATAAAATCACTCAAAAATGTAATATTGTAGTTAGGTATAAAGGCGTCATGGTAGATTAAGGGCTAAATAGTGAAGAAAAATACATAGTATAGTATGGCAAAAAAAGTGAAAAAACTACATAGGCATAAAGGCAAGTATGGCAAAAAAAAGTGAAAAAACGACATAGTACAATATGGCATAAAATCACTCAAAAATGTAATATTGTAGTCAGGTATAAAGGCGTCATGGTATATTAAGGGCTAAATAGTGAAAGAAAATACATAGTATAGTATGGCAAAAAAAGTGAAAAAATGACATAGTACAATAAGGCATGAAAACATCAAAAAACGTCATAGGATAGTAAGGTATAAAGAAATCATAATATATTATGGCAAAAAAGTGAAAAAACGACATAGTACAATAAGGCATAAAATCACGAAAAAATTTAATGTTGTAGTAGGGTATAAATGCGTCATGGTATATTAGTGGCTAAATAGTGAAAAAAAATACATAGTATAGTATGGCAAAAAAAGTGAAAAAATGACATAGTATAGTTTGGCAAAAAGAGTGAAAAAACGACATAGTACAATAAGGCATAAAAACATCAAAAAACGTCATAGGATAGTAAGGTATAAAGAAATCATAATATATTAAGGCCTAGAAAGTTTTAAAAAACGACATAGTATAGTATGGCAAAAAAAGTGAAAAAACGACATAGTACAATAAGGCATAAAAACATCAAAAAACGTCATAGGATAGTAAGGTATAAAGAAATCATAATATAATAAGACCTAAAAAGTTTTAAAAAACGACATAGTATAGTATGTTAAAAAAAGTAAAAAACCACATAGTACAATAAGGCATAAAATCACTCAAAAATGTAATATTGTAGTTAGGTATAAAGGCGTCATGGTATATTAAGGGCTAAATAGTGAAGAAAAATACATAGTATAGTATGGCAAAAAAAGTGAAAAAACTACATAGGCATAAAGGCAAGTATGGCAAAAAAAAGTGAAAAAACGACATAGTACAATATGGCATAAAATCACTCAAAAATGTAATATTGTAGTCAGGTATAAAGGCGTCATGGTATATTAAGGGCTAAATAGTGAAAGAAAATACATAGTATAGTATGGCAAAAAAAGTGAAAAAATGACATAGTACAATAAGGCATGAAAACATCAAAAAACGTCATATGATAGTAAGGTATAAAGAAATCATAATATATTATGGCAAAAAAAGTGAAAAAACGACATAGTACAATAAGGCATAAAATCACGAAAAAATTTAATGTTGTAGTAGGGTATAAATGCGTCATGGTATATTAGTGGCTAAATAGTGAAAAAAAATACATAGTATAGTATGGCAAAAAAAGCGAAAAAATGACATAGTATAGTATGGCAAAAAGAGTGAAAAAACGACATAGTACAATAAGGCATAAAAACATCAAAAAACGTCATAGGATAGTAAGGTATAAAGAAATCATAATATATTAAGGCCTAGAAAGTTTTAAAAAACGACATAGTATAGTATGGCAAAAAAAGTGAAAAAACGACATAGTACAATAAGGCATAAAAACATCAAAAAACGTCATAGGATAGTAAGGTATAAAGAAATTATAATATATTAAGGCCGAAAAAGTAAAAAAATGACGTAGTATAGTTTAGCAAAAAAGTGAAAAAACGGCATAGTATAGTATGGCAAAAAAAGTGAAAAAACGACATAGTATAGTATGGCAAAAATAGTGAAAAAACGACATAGTACAATAAGGCATAAAAACATCAAAAAACGTCATAGGATAGTAAGGTATAAAGAAATCATAATATATTAAGGCCTAGAAAGTTTTAAAAAACGACATAGTATAGTATGGCAAAAAAAGTGAAAAAACGACATAGTACAATAAGGCATAAAAACATCAAAAAACGTCATAGGATAGTAAGGTATAAAGAAATTATAATATATTAAGGCCGAAAAAGTAAAAAAATGACGTAGTATAGTTTAGCAAAAAAGTGAAAAAACGGCATAGTATAGTATGGCAAAAAAAGTGAAAAAATGACATAGTACAATAAGGCATAAAATCACAAAAAAAATTTAATGTTGTAGTAGGGTATAAATGCGTCATGGTATATTAGTGGCTAAATAGTGAAAAAAAATACATAGTATAGTATGGCAAAAAAAGTGAAAAAACGACATAGTATAGTATGGCAAAAAAAGTGAAAAAACGACATAGTACAATAAGGCATAAAAACATCAAAAAACGTCATAGGATAGTAAGGTATAAAGAAATCATAATATATTAAGGCCTAGAAAGTTTTAAAAAACGACATAGTATAGTATGGCAAAAAAAGTGAAAAAACGACATAGTACAATAAGGCATAAAAACATCAAAAAACGTCATAGGATAGTAAGGTATAAAGAAATTATAATATATTAAGGCCGAAAAAGTAAAAAAATGACGTAGTATAGTTTAGCAAAAAAGTGAAAAAACGGCATAGTATAGTATGGCAAAAAAAGTGAAAAAATGACATAGTACAATAAGGCATAAAATCACAAAAAAAATTTAATGTTGTAGTAGGGTATAAATGCGTCATGGTATATTAGTGGCTAAATAGTGAAAAAAAATACATAGTATAGTATGGCAAAAAAAGTGAAAAAACGACATAGTATAGTATGGCAAAAAAAGTGAAAAAACGACATAGTACAATAAGGCATAAAAACATCAAAAAACGTCATAGGATAGTAAGGTATAAAGAAATCATAATATATTAAGGCCTAGAAAGTTTTAAAAAACGACATAGTATAGTATGGCAAAAAAAGTGAAAAAACGACATAGTACAATAAGGCATAAAAACATCAAAAAACGTCATAGGATAGTAAGGTATAAAGAAATTATAATATATTAAGGCCGAAAAAGTAAAAAAATGACGTAGTATAGTTTAGCAAAAAAGTGAAAAAACGACATAGTACAATAAGGCATAAAATCACAAAAAAATTTAATGTTGTAGTAGGGTATAAATGCGTCATGGTATATTAGTGGCTAAATAGTGAAAAAAAATAGATAGTATAGTATGGCAAAAAAAGTGAAAAAACGACATAGTATAGTATGGCAAAAAAAGTGAAAAAAACGACATAGTACAATAAGGCATAAAAACATCAAAAAACGTCATAGGATAGTAAGGTATAAAGAAATCATAATATATTAAGGCCTAGAAAGTTTTAAAAAACGACATAGTATAGTATGGCAAAAAAAGTGAAAAAACGACATAGTACAATAAGGCATAAAAACATCAAAAAACGTCATAGGATAGTAAGGTATAAAGAAATTATAATATATTAAGGCCGAAAAAGTAAAAAAATGACGTAGTATAGTTTAGCAAAAAAGTGAAAAAACGGCATAGTATAGTATGGCAAAAAAGTGAAAAAACGACATAGTACAATAAGGCATAAAATCACAAAAAAATTTAATGTTGTAGTAGGGTATAAATGCGTCATGGTATATTAGTGGCTAAATAGTGAAAAAAAATAGATAGTATAGTATGGCAAAAAAAGTGAAAAAACAACATAGTATAGTATGGCAAAAAAAGTGAAAAAACGACATAGTACAATAAGGCATAAAAACATCAAAAAACGTCATAGGATAGTAAGGTATAAAGAAATCATAATATAATAAGACCTAAAAAGTTTTAAAAAACGACATAGTATAGTTTAGCAAAAAAGTGAAAAAACGGCATAGTATAGTATGGCAAAAAAGTGAAAAAACGACATAGTACAATAAGGCATAAAATCACGAAAAAATTTAATGTTGTAGTAGGGTATAAATGCGTCATGGTATATTAGTGGCTAAATAGTGAAAAAAAATAGATAGTATAGTATGGCAAAAAAAGTGAAAAAACGACATAGTATAGTATGGCAAAAAAAGTGAAAAAAACGACATAGTACAATAAGGCATAAAAACATCAAAAAACGTCATAGGATAGTAAGGTATAAAGAAATCATAATATATTAAGGCCTAGAAAGTTTTAAAAAACGACATAGTATAGTATGGCAAAAAAAGTGAAAAAACGACATAGTACAATAAGGCATAAAAACATCAAAAAACGTCATAGGATAGTAAGGTATAAAGAAATTATAATATATTAAGGCCGAAAAAGTAAAAAAATGACGTAGTATAGTTTAGCAAAAAAGTGAAAAAACGGCATAGTATAGTATGGCAAAAAAGTGAAAAAACGACATAGTACAATAAGGCATAAAATCACAAAAAAATTTAATGTTGTAGTAGGGTATAAATGCGTCATGGTATATTAGTGGCTAAATAGTGAAAAAAAATAGATAGTATAGTATGGCAAAAAAAGTGAAAAAAAGACATAGTATAGTATGGCAAAAAAAGTGAAAAAACGACATAGTACAATAAGGCATAAAAACATCAAAAAACGTCATAGGATAGTAAGGTATAAAGAAATCATAATATAATAAGACCTAAAAAGTTTTAAAAAACGACATAGTACAATAAGGCATAAAATCACGAAAAAATTTAATGTTGTAGTAGGGTATAAATGCGTCATGGTATATTAGTGGCTAAATAGTGAAAAAAAATAGATAGTATAGTATGGCAAAAAAAGTGAAAAAACGACATAGTATAGTATGGCAAAAAAAGTGAAAAAAACGACATAGTACAATAAGGCATAAAAACATCAAAAAACGTCATAGGATAGTAAGGTATAAAGAAATCATAATATATTAAGGCCTAGAAAGTTTTAAAAAACGACATAGTATAGTATGGCAAAAAAAGTGAAAAAACGACATAGTACAATAAGGCATAAAAACATCAAAAAACGTCATAGGATAGTAAGGTATAAAGAAATTATAATATATTAAGGCCGAAAAAGTAAAAAAATGACGTAGTATAGTTTAGCAAAAAAGTGAAAAAACGGCATAGTATAGTATGGCAAAAAAGTGAAAAAACGACATAGTACAATAAGGCATAAAATCACAAAAAAATTTAATGTTGTAGTAGGGTATAAATGCGTCATGGTATATTAGTGGCTAAATAGTGAAAAAAAATAGATAGTATAGTATGGCAAAAAAAGTGAAAAAAAGACATAGTATAGTATGGCAAAAAAAGTGAAAAAACGACATAGTACAATAAGGCATAAAAACATCAAAAAACGTCATAGGATAGTAAGGTATAAAGAAATCATAATATAATAAGACCTAAAAAGTTTTAAAAAACGACATAGTATAGTATGTCAAAAAAAGTAAAAAACCACATAGTACAATAAGGCATAAAATCACTCAAAAATGTAATATTGTAGTTAGGTATAAAGGCGTCATGGTATATTAATGGCTAAATAGTGAAGAAAAATACATAGTATAGTATGGCAAAAAAAGTGAAAAAACTACATAGGCATAAAGGCAAGTATGGCAAAAAAAAGTGAAAAAACGACATAGTACAATATGGCATAAAATCACTCAAAAATGTAATATTGTAGTCAGGTATAAAGGCGTCATGGTATATTAAGGGCTAAATAGTGAAAGAAAATACATAGTATAGTATGGCAAAAAAAGTGAAAAAATGACATAGTACAATAAGGCATGAAAACATCAAAAAACGTCATAGGATAGTAAGGTATAAAGAAATCATAATATATTATGGCAAAAAAGTGAAAAAACGACATAGTACAATAAGGCATAAAATCACGAAAAAATTTAATGTTGTAGTAGGGTATAAATGCGTCATGGTATATTAGTGGCTAAATAGTGAAAAAAAATACATAGTATAGTATGGCAAAAAAAGCGAAAAAATGACATAGTATAGTATGGCAAAAAGAGTGAAAAAACGACATAGTACAATAAGGCATAAAAACATCAAAAAACGTCATAGGATAGTAAGGTATAAAGAAATCATAATATATTAAGGCCTAGAAAGTTTTAAAAAACGACATAGTATAGTATGGCAAAAAAAGTGAAAAAACGACATAGTACAATAAGGCATAAAAACATCAAAAAACGTCATAGGATAGTAAGGTATAAAGAAATTATAATATATTAAGGCCGAAAAAGTAAAAAAATGACGTAGTATAGTTTAGCAAAAAAGTGAAAAAACGGCATAGTATAGTATGGCAAAAAAAGTGAAAAAATGACATAGTACAATAAGGCATAAAATCACAAAAAAAATTTAATGTTGTAGTAGGGTATAAATGCGTCATGGTATATTAGTGGCTAAATAGTGAAAAAAAATACATAGTATAGTATGGCAAAAAAAGTGAAAAAACGACATAGTATAGTATGGCAAAAAAAGTGAAAAAACGACATAGTACAATAAGGCATAAAAACATCAAAAAACGTCATAGGATAGTAAGGTATAAAGAAATCATAATATATTAAGGCCTAGAAAGTTTTAAAAAACGACATAGTATAGTATGGCAAAAAAAAGTGAAAAAACGACATAGTACAATAAGGCATAAAAACATCAAAAAACGTCATAGGATAGTAAGGTATAAAGAAATTATAATATATTAAGGCCGAAAAAGTAAAAAAATGACGTAGTATAGTTTAGCAAAAAAGTGAAAAAACGGCATAGTACAATAAGGCATAAAATCACAAAAAAATTTAATGTTGTAGTAGGGTATAAATGCGTCATGGTATATTAATGGCTAAATAGTGAAAAAAAATAGATAGTATAGTATGGCAAAAAAAGTGAAAAAACGACATAGTATAGTATGGCAAAAAAAGTGAAAAAAACGACATAGTACAATAAGGCATAAAAACATCAAAAAACGTCATAGGATAGTAAAGTATAAAGAAATCATAATATATTAAGGCCTAGAAAGTTTTAAAAAACGACATAGTATAGTATGGCAAAAAAAAGTGAAAAAACGACATAGTACAATAAGGCATAAAAACATCAAAAAACGTCATAGGATAGTAAGGTATAAAGAAATTATAATATATTAAGGCCGAAAAAGTAAAAAAATGACGTAGTATAGTTTAGCAAAAAAGTGAAAAAACGGCATAGTATAGTATGGCAAAAAAAGTGAAAAAACGACATAGTACAATAAGGCATAAAATCACAAAAAAATTTAATGTTGTAGTAGGGTATAAATGCGTCATGGTATATTAGTGGCTAAATAGTGAAAAAAAATAGATAGTATAGTATGGCAAAAAAAGTGAAAAAACGACATAGTATAGTATGGCAAAAAAAGTGAAAAAACGACATAGTACAATAAGGCATAAAAACATCAAAAAACGTCATAGGATAGTAAGGTATAAAGAAATCATAATATATTATGGCAAAAAAAGTGAAAAAATGACATAGTATAGTTTAGCAAAAAAGTGAAAAAACGGCATAGTATAGTATGGCAAAAAAAGTGAAAAAACGACATAGTACAATAAGGCATAAAATCACAAAAAAATTTAATGTTGTAGTAGGGTATAAATGCGTCATGGTATATTAGTGGCTAAATAGTGAAAAAAAATAGATAGTATAGTATGGCAAAAAAAGTGAAAAAAACGACATAGTATAGTATGGCAAAAAAAGTGAAAAAACGACATAGTACAATAAGGCATAAAAACATCAAAAAACGTCATAGGATAGTAAGGTATAAAGAAATCATAATATATTAAGGCCTAGAAAGTTTTAAAAAACGACATAGTATAGTATGGCAAAAAAAGTGAAAAAACGACATAGTACAATAAGGCATAAAAACATCAAAAAACGTCATAGGATAGTAAGGTATAAAGAAATTATAATATATTAAGGCCGAAAAAGTAAAAAAATGACGTAGTATAGTTTAGCAAAAAAGTGAAAAAACGGCATAGTATAGTATGGCAAAAAAAGTGAAAAAACGACATAGTACAATAAGGCATAAAATCACAAAAAAATGTAATGTTGTAGTAGGGTATAAATGCGTCATGGTATATTAGTGGCTAAATAGTGAAAAAAAATAGATAGTATAGTATGGCAAAAAAAGTGAAAAAAAGACATAGTATAGTATGGCAAAAAAAGTGAAAAAACGACATAGTACAATAAGGCATAAAAACATCAAAAAACGTCATAGGATAGTAAGGTATAAAGAAATCATAATATAATAAGACCTAAAAAGTTTTAAAAAACGACATAGTATAGTATGTCAAAAAAAGTAAAAAACCACATAGTACAATAAGGCATAAAATCACTCAAAAATGTAATATTGTAGTTAGGTATAAAGGCGTCATGGTATATTAAGGGCTAAATAGTGAAGAAAAATACATAGTATAGTATGGCAAAAAAAGTGAAAAAACTACATAGGCATAAAGGCAAGTATGGCAAAAAAAAGTGAAAAAACGACATAGTACAATATGGCATAAAATCACTCAAAAATGTAATATTGTAGTCAGGTATAAAGGCGTCATGGTATATTAAGGGCTAAATAGTGAAAGAAAATACATAGTATAGTATGGCAAAAAAAGTGAAAAAATGACATAGTACAATAAGGCATGAAAACATCAAAAAACGTCATAGGATAGTAAGGTATAAAGAAATCATAATATATTATGGCAAAAAAGTGAAAAAACGACATAGTACAATAAGGCATAAAATCACGAAAAAATTTAATGTTGTAGTAGGGTATAAATGCGTCATGGTATATTAGTGGCTAAATAGTGAAAAAAAATACATAGTATAGTATGGCAAAAAAAGCGAAAAAATGACATAGTATAGTATGGCAAAAAGAGTGAAAAAACGACATAGTACAATAAGGCATAAAAACATCAAAAAACGTCATAGGATAGTAAGGTATAAAGAAATCATAATATATTAAGGCCTAGAAAGTTTTAAAAAACGACATAGTATAGTATGGCAAAAAAAGTGAAAAAACGACATAGTACAATAAGGCATAAAAACATCAAAAAACGTCATAGGATAGTAAGGTATAAAGAAATTATAATATATTAAGGCCGAAAAAGTAAAAAAATGACGTAGTATAGTTTAGCAAAAAAGTGAAAAAACGGCATAGTATAGTATGGCAAAAAAGTGAAAAAATGACATAGTACAATAAGGCATAAAATCACAAAAAAAATTTAATGTTGTAGTAGGGTATAAATGCGTCATGGTATATTAGTGGCTAAATAGTGAAAAAAAATACATAGTATAGTATGGCAAAAAAAGTGAAAAAACGACATAGTATAGTATGGCAAAAAAAGTGAAAAAACGACATAGTACAATAAGGCATAAAAACATCAAAAAACGTCATAGGATAGTAAGGTATAAAGAAATCATAATATATTAAGGCCTAGAAAGTTTTAAAAAACGACATAGTATAGTATGGCAAAAAAAGTGAAAAAACGACATAGTACAATAAGGCATAAAAACATCAAAAAACGTCATAGGATAGTAAGGTATAAAGAAATTATAATATATTAAGGCCGAAAAAGTAAAAAAATGACGTAGTATAGTTTAGCAAAAAAGTGAAAAAACGGCATAGTACAATAAGGCATAAAATCACAAAAAAATTTAATGTTGTAGTAGGGTATAAATGCGTCATGGTATATTAGTGGCTAAATAGTGAAAAAAAATAGATAGTATAGTATGGCAAAAAAAGTGAAAAAACGACATAGTATAGTATGGCAAAAAAAGTGAAAAAACGACATAGTACAATAAGGCATAAAAACATCAAAAAACGTCATAGGATAGTAAGGTATAAAGAAATCATAATATATTAAGGCCTAGAAAGTTTTAAAAAACGACATAGTATAGTATGGCAAAAAAAGTGAAAAAACGACATAGTACAATAAGGCATAAAAACATCAAAAAACGTCATAGGATAGTAAGGTATAAAGAAATTATAATATATTAAGGCCGAAAAAGTAAAAAAATGACGTAGTATAGTTTAGCAAAAAAGTGAAAAAACGGCATAGTACAATAAGGCATAAAATCACAAAAAAATTTAATGTTGTAGTAGGGTATAAATGCGTCATGGTATATTAGTGGCTAAATAGTGAAAAAAAATAGATAGTATAGTATGGCAAAAAAAGTGAAAAAACGACATAGTATAGTATGGCAAAAAAAGTGAAAAAAACGACATAGTACAATAAGGCATAAAAACATCAAAAAACGTCATAGGATAGTAAGGTATAAAGAAATCATAATATATTAAGGCCTAGAAAGTTTTAAAAAACGACATAGTATAGTATGGCAAAAAAAGTGAAAAAACGACATAGTACAATAAGGCATAAAAACATCAAAAAACGTCATAGGATAGTAAGGTATAAAGAAATTATAATATATTAAGGCCGAAAAAGTAAAAAAATGACGTAGTATAGTTTAGCAAAAAAGTGAAAAAACGGCATAGTATAGTATGGCAAAAAAGTGAAAAAACGACATAGTACAATAAGGCATAAAATCACAAAAAAATTTAATGTTGTAGTAGGGTATAAATGCGTCATGGTATATTAGTGGCTAAATAGTGAAAAAAAATAGATAGTATAGTATGGCAAAAAAAGTGAAAAAACAACATAGTATAGTATGGCAAAAAAAGTGAAAAAACGACATAGTACAATAAGGCATAAAAACATCAAAAAACGTCATAGGATAGTAAGGTATAAAGAAATCATAATATAATAAGACCTAAAAAGTTTTAAAAAACGACATAGTATAGTTTAGCAAAAAAGTGAAAAAACGGCATAGTATAGTATGGCAAAAAAGTGAAAAAACGACATAGTACAATAAGGCATAAAATCACAAAAAAATTTAATGTTGTAGTAGGGTATAAATGCGTCATGGTATATTAGTGGCTAAATAGTGAAAAAAAATAGATAGTATAGTATGGCAAAAAAAGTGAAAAAACGACATAGTATAGTATGGCAAAAAAAGTGAAAAAACGACATAGTACAATAAGGAATAAAAACATCAAAAAACGTCATAGGATAGTAAGGTATAAAGAAATCATAATATATTAAGGCCTAGAAAGTTTTAAAAAACGACATAGTATAGTATGGCAAAAAAAAGTGAAAAAACGACATAGTACAATAAGGAATAAAAACATCAAAAAACGTCATAGGATAGTAAGGTATAAAGAAATTATAATATATTAAGGCCGAAAAAGTAAAAAAATGACGTAGTATAGTTTAGCAAAAAAGTGAAAAAACGGCATAGTATAGTATGGCAAAAAAGTGAAAAAACGACATAGTACAATAAGGCATAAAATCACAAAAAAATTTAATGTTGTAGTAGGGTATAAATGCGTCATGGTATATTAGTGGCTAAATAGTGAAAAAAAATAGATTGTATAGTATGGCAAAAAAAGTGAAAAAACAACATAGTATAGTATGGCAAAAAAAGTGAAAAAACGACATAGTACAATAAGGCATAAAAACATCAAAAAACGTCATAGGATAGTAAGGTATAAAGAAATCATAATATAATAAGACCTAAAAAGTTTTAAAAAACGACATAGTATAGTATGTCAAAAAAAGTAAAAAACCACATAGTACAATAAGGCATAAAATCACTCAAAAATGTAATATTGTAGTTAGGTATAAAGGCGTCATGGTATATTAAGGGCTAAATAGTGAAGAAAAATACATAGAATAGTATGGCAAAAAAAGTGAAAAAACTACATAGGCATAAAGGCAAGTATGGCAAAAAAAGTGAAAAAACGACATAGTACAATAAGGCATAAAAACATCAAAAAACGTCATAGGATAGTAAGGTATAAAGAAATCATAATTTATTAAGGCCTAAAAAGTTTTAAATAACGACATAGTATAGAATGGCAAAAAAAGTGAAAAAAAAGACACAGTATAGTATGGCAAAAAAAGTGAAAAAACAACATAGTACAATAAGGCATAAAAACATCAAAAAACGTCATAGGATAGTAAGGTATAAAGAAATCATAATATATTAAGGCCTAAAAAGTTCCAAAAAACGACATAGTATAGTATGTCAAAAAAAGTGAAAAAACAACATAGTGCAATAAAGCATAAAAACATCAAAAAACATCATCGTATAGTAAGGTAAGACATCATAGTATAGTGAGGCCTACATAGTGAAAAAAATACATAGTATAGTATGGCAATAAAAGTGAAAAAGACGACAGTACAATAAGGCATAAAATCACTCAAAAATGTAATATTGTAGTCAGGTATAAAGGCGTCATGGTATATTAAGGGCTAATTAGTGAAAAAATAGTATAGTATTGCAAAAAAAGTGAAAAAATGGCATAGTTCAAAAGGGCATAAAAACATCAAAAAACATCATAGAATAAGAAGGCATAAAATACATTATAGCATAGTAAGGCCTAAAAAGTAAAAAAAAAAAAACATGGTATAGTATGGCAAAAAGAGTGAAAATATGAGATAGTACACTAAGGCATAAAAACATCAAAAAAAGTAATAGGATAGTAAGGTATAAAGAAATCATAATATATTATGGCTGTGTCATTTTTTCACTTTTTCTTTGCCATAATATATTATCATAGTAAAGTAAGGCATGAAACGTCATAAAAATGTCAGTATAATAAGGCATACAAAGTCATAAAAATGTCATCGCATTCCAAGTATGGGATAAAACGTCATAGTCATGAAAAATCATAAAAACATTATAGAATTTTAAGGCATAAAAAGTCCTAAAAACATTATAGTATTGTAAGGTCCAAAAAGTCATAAAAATGACATAGGATAGTAAGGCATAAAAAGTCATGAGAACGTCATAGTAAATTAAGGCATTAAAAGTCATAGTATAGTCAGGTATAAGAAATAATAAAAACATCATAGTATAGTAATGCATTAATTGTTATAGTATAGTAAGGCATGAAAAGTATTAAGAACATCATAGTATAATAAGGCGTAAAAAGTCTTAGTATAGTAAGGTATTAAAAGTCACAAAAACATTATAGTATAAAAATTCATAAACAGTCATAAAAAAATCATAGTTTATTATGTAATAAAATGCCATATAATGTCATAGTATAATAAGTCATAAAAAGTCATAAAAACGTAACAATTTCATAATGTCAAAACGTTGTAGTATAGTACCTCATAAAAACACCATAGTATACTAAGGCATAAAACATCATAGTATAGAAAGGCATGAAAAGTCCTAGTATAGTAAGGCGTCAAAAGTCTTAGTATAGTCAGGCATAAAAAGTCATAACAATGTCCTGGTATAGTATCGCATAAAACGCCATAAAAATGTCATTGTATAGTAAGGTATAAAAAGTCATAAAAACGCCATAGTACAATAAGGCATAAAACGTCATAGTATAGTAAGCATAAAAAGTCATAAAAACGTCATAGTATAGTAAGGCGTAAAACGTCATAGTATAGTAAGAAATACACTGTCATACTGGATCTGTTGTATGCAAATGTAAAGGAGGCCTACACAGCTTCACCACTTGGCAGATCAGATCATAATCTGGTTTTTCTTCAGCTTTCTTACAAGCCCTGCTTACTGAGGCAGGCTGCAACCACCCGCTCATTCAGGAACTGGACCCGGAGGCCAGTGAGTGTCTAAAACACTGTTTTGAGTGCACAGCCCGGAATGTACTGTTAGAGTCACAGGAAAATGATAAAAGCAAGGACCCTGACCGTGATAGAATGGTTGCAAGTACCACGGAATATATTAACTTCTGTATGGATATTGTAATACCAGCAAGGACTGCACACTGCTTTCCAAACAACAAACCCTGGATCACCAGTAACATCAAGACCCTCCTCAACCAGAAAAAGGAGGCCTTAAGCAATGGAGACAGGGAGAAGCTACAACATGAGCTGAAGAGGAGATTAAAGCAGGAGAAGGAGGACTAAAAGAAAGTGGAGAGGAAGCTGCAGCACCACAACAGAGAGGTGTGGAAGGGGATGAGGACCATCACTGGCTATAAAGAGAAGAACAGCCAGGCAACATCAGGTGATGTGGACAAGGCCAATGAGTTCAACCTGTTCTACAACAGGTCTGACACAGCCTCACCTGTTCTCTCTCCCACTGCTTCAACTGCAGCTTCTCCTACGGCATCTCCTCCACAACCTGACACTGCAGCTGCAACTCCCTCCACACTGGGGTCAAGTCTCCTGTCCTTTACAGCAGAGGAGGTGAGGGTGGAGCTCAACAAGCTACGCCCTGGAAAGGCAACAGGCCCAGATGGTGTATGTCCAAGGCTGTTAAAGGACTGTGCAGCCCAGCTGGCTGAGCCTCTCAAGAGGATCTTTAACTTTCCTGTGGAAAACAGCATGTCTTGTTCCGGTACCTAAAGTAGGACGACCGGATGAAATAAATGACTACAGACCGTTGGCCCTCACATCACATATCATGAAGACCCTGGAGCGGCTGCTTCTCCACCTTCTGAAGCCACAAGTTGAACATGCACGAGACCCCCTACAGTTTGCCTACAAAGAACATATTGGAGTGGATGATGCCGTCCTTTACATGCTCCACCGGGCCCATGAGGATTATGGTCTTTGATTCCTCAAGTGCATTTAACACCATCCAACCCCCCATTCTTAAAGACAAGCTGGAAGGGATGGGGTTGGATCCCTGCTTCATGTCCTGGATTGTGGATTACCTGACAAGATGACCACAGTACGTCAGGCTGGATAACTGTGTCTCAGGGACAGTGATGAGCAGCACAGGGGCTCCACAGGGGAATGTTCTGGCTCCGTTCCTGTTCACCCTGTATACAGCGGACTTTAAATACAATCAGAGTCCTGCCACATCCAGAAATAATCAGATGACACAGCTATTGTGGCGCATATCAGGAATGGGCAGGAAAAGGAGTACAGGGATCTAACAATGACCTTCAGTGAATGGAGCGACAAGAACAGCCTTCTTCTGAACACCTCCAAGACCAAGGAGATGGTCATCGACTTTAGGAGGTCTAGGCCCACCCTTTAGCCAGTCAACATTTGAGGGAAGGACATTGAGGTAGTGCACACTTATAAATACCTAGGTGTGCACCTGGACAGTAAACTGGACTGGTCCCTGAACATGGACGCCATCTACCGGAAGGGGCAGAACCAGCTCTTTTTCCTCAGGAAGCTCAACAGCATGTCAGACATGAACGCAAGGAGACTGGATAAGCTGGTCAAAAAGACTGGGTCTGTGCTTGGCAGGAGTCTGGACTCACTAAGGATTGTTGTGGAGAGACGCATGCAATGTAAGATGGAGGCCATCTTGGACAACACCAACCATCCTCTCCACAACATTCTGGCAGGACAGAGAAGCAGCTACAGGTGCACTGCACTGCAGAACAGAGAGGTTCAGGAGATCCTTTGTTCCCACTGCCATCAGGCTATACAACACCTCAGCCAAAGGAAGTGGACTTATCTAATTATTACTGTTCACTGTTTTTATTATTGTTATTTTAATTATTATTATTTTTTATTAACAATGAGCTAATGGACACATGAATTTCCCCTAGGGGATAAATAAAGTATGTATCTATCTATCTATCTATCTATCTATCTATCTATCTATCTATCTATAAAAATGTCATAGCATAGTAAGGCATGAAAAGTAATAAAAATGACACAGTATAGTATGGTATAAAAAAAGTCTTAGTATTCATGGTTATAGTTTCATGGGATTTTTCAATAGAAATTAAACTCATACTTTGATATATCCACCATTTTATGTTTATTCCTGTTCGCAACCTGACTCCTAGCCTACAGAAGCCAGGGTTAGCTTGCTATTTAACCGTAGCTAACATGGTTAAATAACATCAGTTGACATTTTTCTGGTGACATAAGATACCACTGTGATATTCTCACATGACATGAGCCTTCGGATAGCCCCCTCCCTTTTAGTCAATCAAATGCTAGCATGCCTAGATCCGTTGTCTTGGAGATGTAGCCTCTTGGAGGGCACATTGGAATGATCTAATTTGACTTCACTCCAAACATAGTGCAACGAGTTAACTCAAATATTGGGCGGGACAATTCTGTTCTCTCAAAATTTTGGTAGGGACATGTCCCTACTATCCATATGCAAACCTGCATCCTTGCATTTCACTCAAAATCACAAATACAGACGTCATAGTGGTGCGCTAAATGAAAAGTCAAGAGGATTCATCCCCTGAGGAGTATGAATGTCTGTACAAAACATCATGTAAATCCACCTTATTTTATAGTCTGGACTCAAGTGGCTGACCAAATGACAACCAACATGCCGTTCTAAGAGCCAAAAACAAAGCCACAAATAAAATGGTCTTTTTATAGCCTATTGCTTTTGTTGTTGTTTATCAGCTTCTTTTTTGGCTTTTTCTTCTTTTCACCAACAAGTGTTATCCCTAAAGCTTTTATCTATTATGTATGGTGGTGTGTCAAAAACCGGCACCGGCTGTTGTGAAATGTCGGTCTGCTTTTTGGGTTGCACCTGTTCAGGTATACATTGCCAATAAAATCTGTTTTAAACAGAGCCAACACAGGAAGTGGCACATTTCACTCCATTTTTGTATTTTTTTGTTTCAAGTATCAAGCGCAATCAAGTATAAGCCCAGTAGAATCAAACTTTGTGAGGTGGTGCAAGTGTTGCAATGCTTGATTCTGCTGAATGACCAGTTTCCACACAGTGTTTCACAATAGCGCTACCATCTTTACTGCAGATTTCTTACGGCATAAAGTTTATATACAAACTTTAACTTCACCTATTTTCAGAAAATCTTGTATACACTTCTATGCTCTATGCCCTCTCATCTATCCATGTCTCTCTGCTCTCTTTCGCAGATTTGAATCTAGCAGCAGCTATCATGGCCCTTTTGAGTCTGACGATGATGGTCATGGGCTCCATCTGTATCGCCATGTCCCTGAGCAAAGGAGTGCAGTTCTTTCTCAAGCCAGCCTCCTTCTGTTTCATCCTATCAGGTGGGACTTCACCCTAAAGTGGTATCAGGGATACCTTTTTGCACTGAAGCATGACTAACAGATTAATATGTGGCAAGATGATGATCATTTGGTCTTTATATAGATATGTCTTTCACAGCTTAGAGGGCGCATTGTATTAAATGATCTGATCTGATGTGGTTTCATTTTGTTAAATCGCTTTCACACTTCCTATTCTTTTTTCCCTCTGTTCAGGTGTATTGGTCCTTCTCTCTATCCTGATATTCCACCAATCTGTGTTGGCCTTGCTGTCCAGTAACCACGCCATACCATTACACCATGAGCTGTCTTGGTCAGTGGCCTGTGTAGGCTCAGCGGGAGCCACTCTTATTATTGGAGGTTTCCTCTTCGTCATCCTCTCTCTTCCTTTCAGCCCTTGGCAGAGATGCTTGCCACACAAGAATAGCGCCACCTAGCACTTGAACGCTGAAATATACAGAAAGTGTTTTTGATTAATTGCTTGAGGGCAAGTAATCTACAAAAGCTCATTTCCTGAGGGCTACAACCTTGAGCTTGCTCTTGGCATTTAATTTGTCAAGGGAGGTCAGAAAAGGTCTTAATTAAACATATGAAGAAAAGTCAGCACACGAGGAATCCCTCCAGAGTTAGGCTAAAATTTGTTTGGGTGTTTTTTTTTTTTTTTGTAGAAAATAGATGAAGGCTTCTGGCCTACCCATAGCCGTACAAGCACACATAAATCACACAAAATCTTTTCTGCTTGCATAAGTAGAGTGAATACATTGTATATTATAAAACTTTTTGTAGTCTCTTTAATATGAAAGCCCATTTCTGCCAAGAAAACTAGAAAAGAACAAAACATAGAAAGTTAGTGGCAAGTTCTTGAAATAAAACGACAATGTTTGCCCATGTCCTCTATAATGACACATAGCAGCATTTTTGGATCTATCAACAGGATGTTTAGGCACCAGACTGACTTTGTTAAAATATGTACCTTGTTAATGTGAGAGGTACATTGGGGTTTGGGCTAAAATGACCTTCATCACCATGGCTACAAGAAGAAATACAAGCGATGATCATAGTCTTGGTTAAAAAAAACTGTCAACTTATATTCATATGGGCTCATACAATTTTATCTATTACTCTGTATGTGACCCGACAGAGGGGAGGGCAGGGATAAGTGGTGGGTTAAGTTATAATAGGGGATCATAGGAGGTTAAAATGGAGGGTGGAAAATTATTTATAATAAATTACGATTGATTATATTTTGACTGAGGCATAGCGCACCAATGTGCTCATCTTGGGTTCTGATAGGTATACATTCTTTTTCTATAGCCTATTCATACCATTTATTTTTGTATTTCATTCCACGTCACTATGCAAATGTAAATTTCCATACATTTATAATGTACATGTGATTACCTTAGTGAACCGATGTAGGATGTGTTCTGCAATGTCAACACAATACTTCAGTTACTTGATTTTCATATGTAATGTCTCCTCCATAATGAATGTAAATACGGAAAAAGGTAAGCAGATAATAATTTGGTCACACAAAATCAAACAAACAAAAAAAACATGTCCACTGTTGCTTGGAAATGGGACAGACAGAGGCCTCCTGTGATAAAGTCTGACATTTTGTTGACCCATCCATCCACTCTGACCTCTTGCCTTTGTTGTGCTATAACAATCTCAGCTAACTTACAGCTGCTAGAGGGCTGTAACCTGAATGCAAACATGTCGTTTTACAAAATTATGAGTTGGTAAGTCAAACATTTGTAAGTCAAAACAGACAGTCAGTAAGTCTAAATTTTTTAATTACTATCTCATAATCTTGACTTTCTGAATATGTTTTATTTTTTATCAGGAATACATTTTAATCATTTTTTTCTTCTGGCAGAAATGGTCTTCCACAGTTGGAAATTCCTAAAGCACCATCACAATGTATCACTGTCAGTGCAGTGACAAATACTTTGTTTTTGATCATGTTAACAATTAGTATGAAGGATGTCCTGAAGTTGTTTATCATATCTACAACATGTTGCCTTATGAAGTCAGTAAGTCATTAATATTCTAGCATTAAGTCCTATGACGCATCTTTTTTTACACTTCATACTTGATAAACAGGAGACTTTAGTTGTCATTATTTATTACTTGTCTGTGTTTTACAACTATTGGGTGAATGCTGCTTCATTATATCAATGTAAGATGAATGAAATCAACTGTGAGAGGAGATGATTAAAATACCCTTTTGTATATCAGAGAATTCTATGGATTCACTTTTTAAACTCAACTCTGTACATAAAATGAATGTGTTTATATTTTGTGAATGGTCACTGTTTGTTGTTTTGTGTCAGTCACTTTATTTGGAATATGTATGCAGTAAATACACTTTATTAGTGTCATAGGATGCTCACCTTTTCTATCTACCAGGAAATTGTATGTGCACATTTCTACTCATATGTATCTACAGTACGTGGCATTAGTTCTGCTTTTCATTAAAGGGATTTGACATACAATTATTGCCTCCCTTTTTGTTTGTTGGCGTGACACCCTGTCTGTCCTCAAACTTTCACCCATTTTCACCCCTTCACAGTGTGACTCCTAACCTCTCTGCCAAACCTGCCCCTCCCCTCTCCCCCTCCTCTATAATTAGGCCACAGCTCATCGCAATGCATTTCACCGCAGAGGTTAGGAAACCTTACCCTTGAATTTCAACGATGGACCCCCCGCTGGCCTATCCTCATACCTCTGTGCCCCCCCCCCCCCCCCCCCCCCCCCCCAACCTTGACCTCAGAGTGTGTCTCCTGTTGTCTCCAGGGGAAGCCAGGGTCACTACTCCTCCACCCCTCAGTCCCACACACAGACAATTGATCAATTTAGAAATGTCCCAATCACTGTCCTCACAGCCGGCCCACTGGAGAGTTGAGAGGCATCCGTACAGTCACATTCACTTACATGATCACCTTTACACACACAAACAGGCTGCTAACTCCCAGTGGGCAGAAACTGAATCCACATGACACACTATCCTGGTTGTATATATAGCTGTTAATAGTTCTACTGAGACTGTGTGACAAGTGGTGTGCAGACACTAGTTGCATGTTTGCAAATGGAAATGGGCTTCCAGGAATTCTTGACAGAGGACCTGTAGATTGAAAGTTGAAGCTCACAAAACAGAAAAACCGAAGCTGTTATGATTGATATGTTGCCAAAAATATTAATGACCATATATTTTAAGATGTATAACCCATAGCTGTGATAAGGAATGGTGCCTGGGTAGTGAATGACATGAGTTTGCTTTGGCAGCCTCTCATCGTTCCTCCTTGAACCTCTCATCGCTGCATCACTGTGAATGTAACTAGATTGCAGAAGGTATGATAATAGCAGGGAAGGGCACTGCAGATAACTAATCTTCAAGGTCCAGGAGCACTGCTAGGAATCTCAGGCTCCTTGTCAAGGATGTGACACCGCCTTCCTGTTGCCCTTATGCATCTGTATCATCTCTTGTCTCTGAGGGTACTCTTTCAGTTCGATCCTCCCTGGAAAGATTCCCACATTCCCCACTCGTCCTTCCAGTGATGATCCCTCTGAGGTCAAGCAAAACCTGCCCAGTGGGATGAAGTGACCAAAGCATGACTGTACTTTATAATTGTTCATGCAAAATTATGCATGAGGTACCAGATGGGCCCATCAGAGAAAAAACAAACTGTACTCAGGAAGGGCAGTGGTCACAGAAAAGCACACTGAATTAACTTTCAGTTGCTTTTCTCATTATCCTGTTTGGCAAACACCACCCATCTGCCACTATCCATATATTAGCAAGTTTTATGAGCCTCAGGTGTGACAGAGAAGGTTGAAGTCTGTTTAGGATCACAGCATGCCAAAGATTAGCCAAGGGACCTTGAACTTGAGTAATTACTAAGAGAAATGTTTGCTCACCAGTGTGTGTGTGTGTTTTATAGCTCAGCAGTGGAGAGTAACTAAGTACATTTACTCAGGTACTGTACTTCCATACTATTTTGAAGTTCATGACATTTGAGTATTTTCAATACAGCCTACTTTATACTTCCACTCCACTACATTTCTGTGGCAAATATTGTACTTATTTGACACTTATTTGGCAGCTATTTACACTAATTACTATCATCTTGTGCGTATGTGCACATGTTAAACTGAGATTTAACTCTAAAACTGAGCAAAGAGAACATTTCCCCCCTTCAGCAGATGAATATGAAAATAACCTTGTAGTGTCAAACTCTGACCAGGTGAAGGAGGTAATAAGCAAAACCCATTTTTGAGTGAAGGAAGACTTTGGTTTAACTTTTTCAGTGCAGGATTTTTCTATTTGTACTGGAGTATTTTTAAAGTGTGTCATTGCTACATTGACTTAGTAAAGGATCTAAATACTTCTACCACAGCTGTTGTAGTCTGTCAACAGATAATCTTGAGGGATACTCAAAACACAGCTATAGGCTCAGGCTGTACTTCATACCAAAAAAGCAAAAAAGAAACAAAAGACAGCAGTCTGTGAATATGTCTGTTATTGTTTTTTTTTTTATAAACTTCGTGCAGTACAGTGTTTAAGTTTATCACACATTTAGATAAACCATAATCATTTGTCTAGATATATCTATTCTCAACTACATACTATTCATATTGCCCACATAAATGCTATCTGTGTGCAGTTTTATCACATTTTTCTTTTTCTGAAATGAAATCAAAGAAATGAAAACGTATAGAATCTGGAAGCGTCTGGTTGTTGTTTTTGTTTCTTCATTATGTCATGTAGCAGGTGTGTTCATGGTTTCAACCCAGATCTGCAGTCACCCGGGACAGTTTAGAAGTGAGAGTTGGGAAAGGGGGTGGTGGGTGGTGGGTGGGGTGGGTAGTGGGATTACATGTCTTTACATTCTCATCAATATAAACAGAACAGGTCAGAGTTCAGACTCAGCAGTCAGCAGTCACAGGGGAAGCACAGTGAAAAGAATCTTTGGGGAGGTTAAGGGATCGTCTGTGCGGTGAATCTGTTATTGGTCATGTGACAAAGTATGGGGAAACACTGCTCATGTGACCAAATAAGGGCAAGGGAGCGGCCAAGAGGGGTGCCGTAAGATGGGCGGATGAAACCACCCAGCAAGAGTCCAGGGAGGGCACCAGGAACGAAACACTTGAGCCAACCCTGCCCAGAATGCATACCCAGTCTGAACAGTGGTCCCGAAAAACGTATCTATAGACTTTACAAATATATGTATGCGTAAATTACAATATACAGGTATCTTTTCAAAAGGTTTTCTCTATAGTGTTTTTTTTTTTTTTTTTTTAACCCTCTCAACCCACATATACATATTGTATTTTTTGCCACTGAAAATGATGAGTTGCATGTGTCACTTTGGGACTCTTCATAGAAAAAAATGATTAGGTTTTTTGTTTTTCTGCTCAGGCAGCAATCTTTACCTGATTCTGTACAAATGTATTATTCTATGTCTCTTTTTTCTGCTTCCTCCAGCCAGAGGTTTCTGTTAATGCCCAAGAACAAACATCTTCAACACGACTATAGCTACAAGTACTACTGTTAACACTGATTAGAATGGAAATAAGACTAACAGAGGCCCATAGAAAACTCAGACTCATAATAACAATGAAGTTGGTCAGTCATCTCAGTCACTCACATTATTGTTGCATTTCTTTCTGTATCAATATTGGAAGACAATTTACAGTATTCACATCTGACTTCATGTTATAAATGAAAATTATATAATATGAGGGTTAAAAAAAATAATACAGGCTCTCATTCTCCCACATATTGTGCACACTCATGCTTGACACAGTTACACACAGCTCACTGACAGTCACAGTGGCTGTGCATGGAAGAAATTCACAGTAAAAGTTGTCAAGATCTGAAATTAAAGTGAAAAAAACAAAAAACAAAACACGAAAATTAAGATTTCATTCCAAACTATAGTGTTTGCAAATATAGCTAGCCTGTAATAACGCTAAGAATAATCACAACAACAATTTTACATTAATAATGATCTGGTTAAATTAGCAGTAATATTGCACAAAAAAATATGTGAAACATTTTCATAATAGCCCAAGGTTAATTGCGTTTGATCATTAACAAAATAAATCATTTCTAGCACATTAAAATATCAAAATAGTTTTATTGTGAAAGTTCATTGTTGTTGTTATTATCACTCTGTTATTACTCTTCTTCTTTTTGTTCTCAGTGAGATTGAGTAGACTAAATAACAGTGAACATGGAGGGAGAGATATACCGTTTCGTTTGTCTGTCTGTCTATTTCCTGTTGAGCCACACAAACACAGTGCTCCTCTCTATCTGTCCTCTTTCACCACTACCCATCCTCTCTCTTCTCTCCCTTACTCCTCGCCTCCCCCTATCATACCCTCTTTCTACACAGGTGTTGTCTTCCTATTGAGGGTGTTAGAGTTGCTCTCCCTGTCTCCTTTCAGCCTGTCCAGAGTCCCCATCCCTCGCTCCCTGTCTACTGTGGATGAGGTGAAGGGTGGAGGACCGGAGCCCACAGAGTTGGGCATCGGCGCATTTGAGTTGGAAGAATTTGAAGGATTGTGGGACTTAAGCGACGGAAGTGTACCGCTCATCATCACTCCCCCTCCACCGCCATCCTTTGGGAAGCAGTTGTGGAGCTGGTAGAGCGTGGCCCTGTCCACCGTTCCATACATGGGCGGCAAACCCCCCAGTTTGGGGTCACGGGACAAAGTGTAGAGGGAGATGTCGCCTCCAGCCAGGGCCGTGTGGGAGCGAGAGTGGGGGTTAGGTAAAGTGGACACTGAGATGGGGCCCTGGGAAAGCAGCGCAGAAGGGGGCAGGCCAAAGTTCTTGCCCCCACCTCCCCCTACAGGTGAGGGGTCTCGGGAGCGGGAGGGGTCAGTGGAACGGGATGAGGAGCGGGATCTGCGGCGGAAACGGTAGCTGGGCAGGCGGAGCATGGCGTGTGTGGTGCTCTTGAAAATGTCGGTGCGCGAGCGACAGCGCAGCTCCTTGTTCTTCTCGATGTAGATGTTGACGGCCAGCACCCCAACCATCTCGGCCATGATGAACGACAGGCCTCCAAAGTAAAAGGACCAACCGTAGGAGTACTGCCACTTCTTATCCTCGTCCTTCTTAGGAGAGATGTCCCCCAGTGCAGCCGAGATGTACACGATCACACCAATTATGTTACTCAGACCTGGGAGAGCAAAGAAAAATGGTATTTACAAAGGAGCTAAACAGACCCAGAAAGACCAGCTTACAGTGCTAATGAAACATTTGTTTGACATAATGATTTGTGACATTCTCCGTAAAGACAACTGGCACGATATGGACGGGATGGCGAATGTAAAAAACTCTATTAAATTGACAGAACAGTCTAAACATAACTGGACACTTCAAAACAAAGCATAAAAACTGTTATGGCACATGATGTTCTCCAGACCACCACTCACACATGCAGACAGACCTGCACACAAGCAAGCACATGTATTTATACACAAGATGCACATACCTGCAGCCACAAAGAGGATTCCTGCCCCAAGGATGATGTTCCTTTTGCTCTTATAGAAACGACTAGCAGCAATGCACACCCCTCCCATCAGCAGCAGGATGGCACTGAGGATCGGGAAGATGTTGGAAGCCCTGACTACCCCTAAACAGAGGACAGAGTAAACGGTAAACAGCAAAAACTAGAAAGAAAAAGGAGTATAAATGCGTGTAAAATGTCATGGGACCTCTGTGACAATATCTGACTTGTCTTAGAGTTATAAGTCAATTATTCTTGGAAGTAATGCAGTGTTATTGTTTCTCATTTTATCTTGTCACTGTTCTCTCTCCTTCACTCCCTCACCCTGTCAGAGCTGTGAGTTACTTCTAATGCAGACTACTACTGATTCCTACTGCTGGAAGATTCAACTTGCAAAATAGGGTGGCTTTTATTGTGAGGCAGTCACAGGAAACAAAATATATTTATCAAAAATGCACCGACAAACAAGACAACAATCTTTTTCTTCAACAACTGCTATTACCGCTGCTGCTGTCTGGAAACTACTGTGGCCGCTGCAGCATCAGATTGTGGTTGCAAATATATTTGACCGTCTTCTCTATTAAAATTGGTTTGGCTACGCTTTAAAAAACATACACCAGTTGTTTCTCTGTTGTATTTTTGAAAACACAGCTGCTCAAGGAATGTTAACTGTAGTATTAAACTGCACAACAATCACAAAACAGCTAACTTATACTATCTAACCCAGGTTTGGAACCTAGGCAAGGAGGCAAGAGTCTGAATAATAGCCACAAAGAGAATAAAAATAGTTAAAGCTGCTCCATTCACATAATACTTGGTGAGGAAATTAATTACTTAGTTCTAGGCACACGATTGAATCAAACCCTTCCCATGTGGCCTTCAGTGCTTTCAGGAAGTCTGCCAACCATGCACACACATGCACAAGTGAACACACACACACACACACACACACACATTAACACTCCTCTCTCATCTAGGACAACTAGGCCACGGGAGAGAAAATGCCACCTAAATGCCAGCAAAATGTCTCTGCAACATTGTAAACAGAACACAAGCTTTTCCTTATGTATGCACGGGCACACGTGTAGCATATCATGGAGCAGAAAGATACCACTGCAGGGCACTGAGTATGAACTAGGGCACCCCCATCTCCCATGACTTTCTGTGCACACGCTCACATGTTTATTTCTTGCTGAGATTATCGTCTGAGGAATGAGCAATAAAAACACCAAGCTTAACAGGTTATGGAGAGCAGGTTTAGGCTTATTTTCTCTTCATTTCTCTGCTTCTTAGCAAAGCTCCCCTCTCTCTCATCATCCACGCCTTGTAATGCTGCTATCGACTTACGTAGGACGTACTCTGCCCCATCATGGTCAAAGTCTGCATCCTCTGGGAAGTGGTTGATCTGAGAACACACTCCTCTCTTCACTCCTGGGATATAAGAGGAGAAACAGCGGTGACCAGACACAACAAAAGACAAGAACTCATAACTGCAGCCTTAAGAAAAGAGAACAGCAAATATCCTCCTGAGAGACAAACTGATGGACACCTCAACACAGTCATATCTGTGCTAGAAAATCCTTCTTTTACTCCAAGCGTACAGTATGTGCCTGATGATAAACTTCAACATACTGATAAAGAACATCACACGAGTTAATGGTTCTTCTAGGAAATGGAAGTTAGTAACATCACATACACACATGTAAATACATACAAGTATGCAGACACACAGGCAGACAGATAAGTACCCGCTGGGGTCTTGCATGTAGACAGACAGACGAACGGAGGGATGCACGCACGATGATGACAGCACACCACTGTTGCTGATGGATGGATTGTGAGAAAGATGGAGTGATGGAATGAAGAGACACAGACGGAGGGAGAAACTGACAGATGTGGGATGAGCTGGTCTCTTTCTCACAGCTCTTATATTTCCACAGGTTGGTCTGTAAAGAAACAGATGGAGGTACAAAGGGGTGGGACATCAGTTGAGCCACACAGATCAGTGTTAGCAGCCTCAGACAGAGCTCAACGTACTTCAGACTGTTTCAGGTGAAACATGCCCACGCGAATGCTGCTTCAAGGAACTTGTTTAAAAACATTAGTGTAAGTTAGCATATGTTAAATGCAGGACCCCAGTGGTGAAAGAGGTATTTAAGTAAAATTACCAATGCAACAATGTAAAAATACTCTGCTGTATAAGTAAAGGTTCTGCATTCCTAATCCTATTCAAATGAAAGACCAGATGTACTATCAGCTAAATTATCAAGTAAAAGTATTAGTTCTGCAGAAAAAAGTTTTTCTGCAGGGGCCAGAAAAAAATACCATATTTCTTTCTGGCCCCTGTGACTGATATATATTATATCTGACGTTTAGATTGTTAGTGTGATGCACCAATGCATAAAGTGCATTTTACTTTATATGCAATCAGGTAATTTAACCTAGGGGTCATGCCCCCCCAAAGGGTCACAGTATAAATCTAAGGTTCCTGAGATGTTTATTGGAGTTGGAAAGAAGACAAAACAAAGTTTATCTATGCAAATTTAAATTCATTTTTTAAAAATATTTTTCTAATATTTTTGGTTTTTGGGAAAAATTTGACCGTTTTACCTCTTTGAACCTCAGACATTACACAACAATTAGATGATATTATCCAAGAAGTTTAACCGGTAAATCAGTCTTTGGTCAAACAGCAAGGGGCCGTCACCAAATATATAAAAAATGGTTTAATATATAAAAAATTTCTAAAAAGTCTGTCAATATTTTATATGGAAAATACTAATTTAGCTGTTAGATAAATACAGTGGAGTAGAAAATATAATATTTAAGGAGCATAAAATGGAAAAACTCAAGCACAATTTTGAGGTACAGCAGGTGAGTACAGTACACTGGAGGACTGATTCCTTATTCCCTGAATGACTTGAATGAAAGCTCTAACATCATCTCACAAATTTCTGTGCTACATGAACAAAAATCCTAAAAATAAAATAAAAATAATTATTGGCATGAAAGTCAGGGTAACCCCACCTTCAATAAACCTGCAGATGCTCTGGAGAGGACAACAGGACACATCTCTATCCACAGCATAATGTGCCACCCACCCGCGGGCATAAATCTTTTAGAGCTAGCATGTCCTGCATTTCCACTCCAGCTACACCTCACTGCATCACTGCACGACTACTGAGCATCTATCTTGGCTGAACACTCCACAGACATCAAGGATACTTGACCTCTAAGCCATGCCAAGACACTGTCTGCTTTACTGCACCACAATGTGAGAGAAAAGACTGAAAGAGAAAGAAAGAAAACGACGAGGAGGGGAAGAAGAGGAGAAACCAGTGAAAGATGAAATGAAATGTTTGGGGGAGTGATACAGAGGGATAGCAAGTGGAGAAACTGAAAGAGTGAGGCAATGGAGGGAGTGGGTGGGGGTGCACTGCAGAAGAGCTGCAAGGGCTAGAGCTTATCTCTAATTGGCTGCTTTGCTATCAGGAAGCTTAGAGATGAGGACAAATTAGCTTTGTACAATGACCAAGCACAGGATGGGCCGCGGATGCTGTATAAGGAGAGCCAGGAGTTTTTCCTGGAGACAGAAGACCCTTTACCTCAGTTTCTATGTGAGCAAAGGCTCAGCTCGCTAACTCACACCTCTTTGGCTGTAGCTGCTTCACTCCAGCCCAGCCTTTACTGTTGAGTGTCAGCCAGTCAGTGTAATGTATAATGAATTAGCAGCTTGTGTTGCAGTGACAAAATTGAAGATCGAGAGATGGCCACTGCCAGTTTCTGTATCTTCTGCCACTTGGAATGGGAAGTTGATGGGTTAATGTGGGCCTTTAGTTTCAGCACTTTAAGGAAATTACTGCAGCCTGAACCGAAGACAATGATTAATGATTATTTTGAGTGAACGTTACGCTCCAGAATTATCTAATTTTACTGCAATTATGCAAAACTGTTTTTTTTTTTTTTTTGCCACTATGGCACGGTCTAACAGATACCAAAAGGAATGTGCATATGTTGATGCAAATAATGATTACTGGTTTTACAGCAGTGCTGCAGTTTCCTAAAGTCAAGTGAAAGACTGACACTACTGAACTTCAGCATTTGTTTTCTAACTATTTACACTGATCCTGCTTGGCTGAGCAAACAATGAAAAAAGAGATACAAGGTTTTTACAGCAATGACTTCAGTTCAGTTGGAGCTGATACGTTAAGTTAGATTCATCACTATCTCAACCAACCCGATTAACTGGTCAAATACTTTTCACAGCAGATTCAGAAAGACAAGAGTTTGTAATGATAACAAAGTCTAAGTACAGAAACCTTTATATTATATATTGCGCTGTAATGAACGCCTTCATGTTTCAATGATCTGTATACAGTGATTTAATAAATACATCTGCTGTCTACATAGCAGTAGATAAAGGGTCCAGCTGCTCTCGTCCTCCTCTGAGCATCACTTCAAATCACACACATCCAAACCCTCACAGCTCAGTCTGAATTACTCTCCAAGGGAAATACAGTCCATCTAGTTGTGAAGTGGGAGGAGCTGTTGGCTCTGTAAGTATTTTTCACCACTCTGATTTCCCATTCCAAAAATTTCTTGATTTCCTCAGTTTTACTTATCATAGAAACTTCAAGCAGTAAACATTCATTTTCTATGCAAAGATATAGTGGAGTAATGGCATCCTGAGCAGGGAATGAAGTTACACCCCCTGTGTATGTGTTGTAATCTGAGTTTCTCTGTTCTTTGTTTTGGTATCCGGTCTGTACGTGTGCATGTAAGTTCTTGTGCACGCCTCAGACAAAGAAAGAGATAAGACCAGAGCACAGGCATACCAGTCGTGGGGACTACCGGCTCAAATCCCTGGTAGGCTGGTGGACTGTCAAAACATCCATAAAGTTTTTACCAGCTCCGTCAGTGTCATTCGTGAGGCCGGTCTCAGCAGATAAGTCCAAGGCTGAATTTCTTTCCCAGTCCGACTGTGATGATGTGAATGATGTTTGTGGGCCTTTGGAGCACATCTGGGGCATGGAAATGCTCCAACTGTGAGTTGTGTAATTTCATGTGAAATGCCCTCCCACTCCACAACTCTATTCTCTGTTGCCTGAAATAAGATGAATACGATTTGAAAGAACACTTATCCAATATCCAGTTTCTCCCGCTTAACTTCAATCTTACTCTCTGTCCTGAAGGCAAGAAGATCTAGTCTGACAACATTTGGATCTACTTTAAGGGCTAAATGGCTAGAATGTTGACAGAGCCTTATTGCCCTATGCCAAACTTTACTTCACACACTAAACTGAAATGAGCAACATCAACCAAAGCAAACTTGTTCCAACGTGCATCTCCAACAGTCCAAATCCCAACAACAGACCCAAGATGTTTCCCACAGCCTCTTTTCTACCTTCCAGGCAGCATATCCTCCACAGTCCAGAGTGGGTGAGCGCCCCAGGGTCCTTCTTGTCCTTGTTGTGGGGATCATCCTGGGTGATGTTGGCTGTGCTGTTGCAGATGAGGGCGCGGGAGTACAGCCAGTAGTCCGTCCCTATTGCCACCGTCATCAGGCCGAAGGCAGCGAATGCCCCCACGGTGGTGAGAAGGATCTGGATCCCCTTCTCACACACCATGCCTTCAGAGAGAAAAGATAGAGGCAGAAGGACAGAAGGGAGAGGAGGAAAAGGGTGAATGTTTAGGAGTGCATAAGAGAAAGAGAGAGAATAAACAGGTGTTAACTGTGGAAACAGAGAATGAGAAAGATTGGGATAACCAAGCAGGAGTGTGTTTGCATTCATACACAAAGTACAGTTTATTTAAAAAAAGAAAAAAGAAAGCCAACAAGCAGGTGAGATGATGAGGGGCAGGAAGAGGTGAGGGAGTTGAAGAGAAAAGACGAGAGCCAGAAGGAGGCGGATGTGGGAGGTGCATAAGTGGGTCTGTGATGTGTCCTTGGAGGAGAGTTGGATGACTCTGCTGACTTCGCTTAACAAGACAGAATTGATGTGAAACACAACAGATCACACCCTCCCAATCTCGGTCTATTCCATATTCATGACCCTGACACCGTTCTCCCCCTCAGAATCATAAGGGCTAGAGATGAATACACACACACACACACACACACACACACACACACACACACACACACACACAACACACACACACACACACACACACACACACATATACATATACATACAAAGCAGCTGTAACATGGGATCAGCTTGTACCTGTTAAAGTCTTTATTGGGAAGGCAATGTGGGTGCACCTTTTACATACAAACGTGAATGTACACTCTCACACCAATCACATCACACAGTTCACTGACAGCTCGTCACCCTGACCCACGTTTGTCTAAGTTGCTATTAATTTACCTCAGTGGTCTAAAATTGCTACAGTAGATATTTACTACTTGTGTTAAACCTCAAAGTTTCCCTTTCACACTGAATGAACTGATACTGTCAGAGTTTTTAACAGGGTAAAGCAACATCTGAAGGTGCAAAGTGTGATAAAGTGAGACTTTACCTGACGGCGAGTTTCTATCCTTCGACTCAATTTTGAAATCTTTCTTTTCCTCGTCAGTGAAGAACGTGCTGTCCCCTCAATCCGGACAGCATCCATCGACTGTTCTCACCCGCTCCCCTCTCTCCTTCTTGCACTTGTTATCTCTCTCTTGCCTCTTTCTCTTTTTCTCTCTCCCTCTCTTTTTCTTCCTCACTGGAAAGGTGGTGTCAGTGGAGGTTGTGGCTTGAACGGTTGTCCCGCTCTCCGTCCGTCTGCTGTTAGCAGGAAGCTTGAACCAGAGAACCCATGGTCACTGCTCTGCTGCTGCACATAAGAGAAAGCAAAAGACAGGGATATATTGCATTTTATTAGTTTAGTTACAGAAGTATTATCAGGCCAGATGCAAATAACCTTACCCTTTATTTGCAGTTTTGTAAATTTTCATGCTTGTCTAAACTCTGGCTTTTTGCCTTTTCTTTTACTGCACTCTGTTCGCACACAGAAGAGAGAGTGACCTCCTCTCATTGAACCATCCTGTTTAAAGAAAGATTGAAGGAATTCATTCACAATTCACAATTAATCAACAAACAGTTTGGTTTAAAAATGTTAGAAAATAATGAATATTGCCTTTTACACTTCTCTGACACCTAAGACGATATTAAAAGTTCTCATTTTGTCCAAGCAAAAGTCAATAAGCTGAAGATATTCAATTTAATATCCCATAAAACGAAAGAAAGCAGCAAATACTGATAACTGAGATGCTGCTACTGAGATATTTTTTGGCATTTTTAGACATGCTAGTGACATGGCTCCAGGGATGACAATGTCGGACTTAGACATCTCAATAACTATTGGCTAGATTGCCGTGAAATTTGGTACACACATTCATGTTCCCCTCAGGAAGAATTGAAGGCTAATCACTTTGGTGATCTCCTGTGGCTTTTTCTCTCGCACCATCAAAAGGTAAAAATTATGATCTGTCGAATACTTGATTTACAGCCAAATGCTCCAGCTGCACATTGAGTTTGGTAGTAATTAACAAATGCTAACATGCTAAATTAGATTGTGAACATTTTGCCTGCTTAATATCAGCATGTTAGCATTATCGCTGTAAGCATATTGGCATGCTGACATTAGCATTTAGCTCAAAGCACCACCGTGTCTAACTATAGCTACACAGAGCTGCTAGCAAAACTGTAGACTCTAATTGTTGTTGCTCGAAAATGACTTCAATCACGTAGGCTTCACCGAACAGACTCTACCGATTCATTTTCTGTCAATCGGTTCAACGAGTTATTCTCTCAGCTGTACGTTCAATACTACAGATGCTTTACTTTCATTTTGTAGAACCACATTGTTACTGTGTTAAAACAGATAGTAATTACAGTAGTGACAGTGTTACTGTCTGAAGACTGAATGACTCCAGAGCGAGTTGTACTGCATCTAGTCTGAATAAGAGGAGCAAGAGGGGGAGGCAGAGAGGACCAACCCGACATTGTTACCATAGCAACATTGAATTCCAAAGTCTGGATCAGCATAGAGCGAGGGGGGAAAAGGAGAGGGGCAGGCAAGAGATAGAGGGAGAAAGAAATGGAGAGAGCAAAGCAGAGAGAGGACAGAGAAGAGAGAATGGAGAGAAAGAGGCAGAAATGAGGGGGAATATTTCAAGTCACTAGTATGAGTGTTGACTCTGAAACCCCAGACAGACAGACAGACAGACAGACCAGTGCGCTAATGCTCTATCAATAGATTTGTGTGTGACCACTGCGACACAGATGCTCCCAGACACACACACATACACGTGCACTTAAAAACACACATGAATACACAGTGTCTTTTCTTGATAAATTAAAAAAAAATGTGCAGATGAAGCAACACCCATTATTCAGCAAACATTATTTAGCAGACATAATGCAGTGCAGTCAAGTCTGTTAATATTTTATGATGCAATATGGCACCGTGATCAAAATAGGTTACATCCTGTTTGCATTGTGAGACCCAAAACAGAGCTGCCTCAGAGACAGAAGGAGAGATGGAAGGAGAGACGGTGTGTGGTGTGTGTGTGTTTTTATGTGCGTGTGTGTGTGTGTGTGTGTGTGTGCATTTCCTCTCCAGTGCATCTGAGGATGGGTCTAGTCCAATCTTATTGAATCCCAGTAATGTTCCCCTCAGCTCCCCTCAGTTAGACAGTTAGCCTCGTATCTCTGCGTTCAGGCTCCTTATTATGTAAACTGTCAAATGACACCACCACAGTGCAGCTTATTTATACATTGTGGGTTCATATGTGCAAGTAAACAAGTGAATGTGATTATGCATGTGTGTTTGTGTGTGTGTGTGTGTGTGTGTGTGTATATTTGGGTGTGTTGTATGACCTTCCAACCCTATCAACATACTGCCTCTCCCTGAGGAAAATACTTGTCCAGAAGGGGATTACACTATCTCCAAGGCCTAAAAATGCAGTATCTAGTGTGTGTGTGTGTGTGTGTGTGTGTGTGTGTGTGTGTGTGTGTGTGTGTGTGTGTGTGTGTGTGAGTGTGTGTGTGTATGTGTGTGTGCGTGTGCGGTCTTTGACTCCAGTATTTAATGAATGACCTTAAGAGTAACCTACTAAGTTATTCCCCGTAGCAGAAACTCCCCTGTGTAGGAGATCATAATTGTCATTTAATTATCTGTAATTTCTATTTTCCACCAATAATTAAGAAAGAGGGAACGAGGGGGAACGGGACCAAGAGAGCGTGAAAGAACAAGAGGGCAAGAAAAAGACAGAAAGTGTGAGAGTTTAAATAAACTGGTTAGACTAGGGGACTGTATGAAAATTATTAGTGAGGGGGAGAAATAGCGATGGTATTATAATTTCGTTTTTAACTGTTGGAGTGCAGGAGAGAGTTTGCATTACATTTATTATTAATTTACACATTTACACCTGTTTACAGGTCTTGAGGAGTATTTCTGCAAATGTGAGAAAAGAAAGTACAACACTAAAGCTTCAGTGCAGTAGGAGACCTTGGTGTAAGTACTAAGTACTACATCTATTCAATAAGTGAAAAGAGATCAGGTAAAGCAGAGCACAGTAAGTGCTCATTAGGCATGTTTGGGTGTTGGAGGTGTTAGGAGAGGAGGTGCTCTCGGAAGAGGTGAGTCTTCAAGAGATTCTGGTCTGATAGCATTTGGTAGCTTGTTCCACCATCGGGGAACCACAAACGAGAACAGTCTGGTCTACCGCAGCTGAGTAAGTGTCGGCTGCATCTGAAGACTACAATTTTGAAAATCCAAGTGAGCTCACCAAACCTCTGTAGCCCACTCCTCATCTCTGCATAAGGCTAGCTCAAGGCTACATTAGCTGCTACTGGCATAACACAGCCTGATCTCTAACAGAAGAGTTGGTGGATAGCGTTGCATTGTAGGTACTGTTGGCACCAGATTTTAACAATAACGAAGAATGTGTGGAATAAAAATGACGTTGTCTCTGGTTGTGCTTCATCGATTTTCATTCTTTTTTTTAAATGTTCATCATGAGTCCAACAATGTTGTAAGAGTGCAATGCTAAATCTGCAGAGTGTTTCTTCACCACCCCTGTAATTTCCATATAATCCCTAATAACAATAGATTTGCCTAGAGTGGTGAGACATTCTGGGTAATTTCAGTTTTAGATCATAGCTGGATTAAACATATAAGTAGGCTATATGATTCCTTTTCCCATAATGCCGAGCTTCCAAGAGAGAACTTACCCTTATAGTGTTGCTTTTATAGTATGTTTGCAACACTCAGAGGACTCTGGGCCAATTAGCTGCAGCAGGATGTACTGCAGTAACAAAGGCCAAGAGCATAACGTTGGGAGCTAGCTGCTGCAGGAACCATTACAGGACCAGGCTCTCACTTGTCAGAAAACTTCAGTTGTAATCAGATCTACCTGCGTGACTCATCCCCAGCATGACAGAAAACCTCGCTTGTATAAAATATAAGCACACCCATTGAGTTGTGGCTCCAATAATGCAGTCATAAATCACACAGGAGATTTGAATTTTGTAGCAGCTGCTCCATTAGCTATTCATTGCATAAATCAACTACCAAACTGCTTGTTGAATAAATGATGACATTTGTAATAAATTTTTCCACACATGTGAAAGGCAATGGTCCTGTGTGGGCATGTGGGAATGTTTTCAGTGTAGATACACAACAAAGTCACACTACATTGAGCATTGCATTTCCAGGAGAGGAGATATGTCTCGTTTGAAAATGACCAAAATCAGGATTGCAGTTAGTGGAAATGACATAAGCTAATGCTGATTGCTTGACCAAGAGAAAAAAAATGCACTAGGCCTACTTGTGATGACAGCTCTAAAAATACAAGCAGCGTATTCTATTCTGAGTGCTTGATGCCAGCAGTGAACATTAAGAAAACATGCCTAAA
The DNA here is from genome assembly GCF_021018895.1 of Seriola aureovittata. Classification (NCBI taxonomy): domain Eukaryota; kingdom Metazoa; phylum Chordata; class Actinopteri; order Carangiformes; family Carangidae; genus Seriola; species Seriola aureovittata. Next base: position 11,546,003 of record NC_079370.1, read on the forward strand.
TATTCAGAGCAGTGACCGAGATGATTTCTCTCCTTAATCATGAGAAAAAAGCCACACACCTGAGCTTATTGCTGCGATCCTGCAGCTGGCAGGCACAGACACATTTACGTTTGTACACACTCACATGCCGACACAAACACACACACACACACACTCACACACACACACACACACACACACACAGGTGCACAGAAAAAGATCAACACGCAAACAAACCTTTGGCATGCAAGCGCATATGCAGCCTCAAACCCCCACAACTGTCAAAATGATGACAATAAAATCATAAAATAGGTCATCTTTAAAAGGCACTTCAAAGCAGAGCAAAACTGCCATTAAGCTCATGTGAAGAGTCCACCAAGATCCTCAGACTGCATGTGACCAAGTCTCTGCCTGTCTGAGCAGAACAGCCTGAGGAGGCAGTGACAGTAACACCTTGGTCTAAGAGGCTCCAAAAATAAAGTGTCTCTGGATGACCTGACGCTCATGAACTCATGAACATATGCTTAAACACATGCGCACGTGCAACCATGCACATGCATAAAAACACCCATATTCACTGGGAATGTACTCTCCAGCAGCAGCCCTAATACAACATGGCCCCTGAAATTTATGTTTTTTGTACAGAAAGAAAGATGTTGTTAATTCATTCTCCTGCCATTCACATAGGGGAAAAAAGACAGTAACTCTTAATACAGACTGTAGGGCTGACACTAATAATGATCATCATTATTAATTAATAATTTAATCTACAATATGTCAGAAAATTAATTGAAGGTTTAAAAAACATGCCCACTGCAAATTCCAACAGTTCAATAAGGATTGCAACTGACAATTATTTGCATTATTTCTTGATTAATCAATTAATCGTTTGGTCTATAGAACGTAAATGTACAGTGAAAAATGCCTGTTACAGTTTCATAGGTTGAAGTCTTAAGACCAAAATTTTAAATCCTAAAGACCCTTTTCAATTTACTATCACATAGAACAGAAAAGCAGCAAATTTTCTCAAATGAGAAAGTCAAACAGGAGAATATTTGGTACTTTTGATGAAAAACAACAAATTATTAATCGATTATCAAAATTGTTGAGCTTTGGAAGTTCATTTTTGACCATTGAAACAACAGTTTACAAGGAAATCTTAATTTTGTCCTTATGCATTTATTTGCTTCCCTGCTGAGAAAAGATGAGAAAATTGCTACCACTCAGTCTTTATGCTAAGCTACATTAACTGCCAGTTGGCTCTGGCTTTGTATTCCTTGGCTGGGCATGGTAACTTCATGGGAGTCCTGTCATCACCAAAAGTAACCCCAGGGAGTCACTACAGCCAGCCAAGAAAAGTAGTTCTAGCACCTAACTCCATGTAAAACCACAAATTGTCTTTTTTACACTGTTGATTTTGTACGGGCTAAATAAAATATATAAATACTAAGATTTTTCTACCTTTGGACAGACCCAGGCTTACACTTTCCCCATTTCCAGTCTTCATGCTAAGCTAACCTAACCAGCTTTGTATTTTCTGTACATGTCTGACAATGATATCTATCTTCTCATCCATCTCTCACCAAGAAAGTGATACTCATAATCACGCTTTCAAATAGGTCTAAAGAATCTTTCCACTCATGGTCGACTTGCTAGCTTTTTCAAGAGCCTTCAATCACATCTCATGGTTTTCATAAGCAAATAGAGTGGATGATAAATAATAAATGTGCAAAGTCTTGTGATTTTTTGTGAAATCAATCTTCAGTTTTCCATCAATAAACTATTCTCCTCATCACAACCAGACCGGTTAACAGACGTGTCACTCATTTATTTAACCATTAGCATAATATTACAGAGCGACACCTTAACTAGAAGTTTGCAACTTAGATATGAGCAATCTCAGCCACATAAATCTATTTGACCTAAATCCTGTAAATGGTAAAAATGTTGATGAAGTTTGGTCTGATGAACTTCAATATTTTACATAACTGAGACTCACACACACCTACACTCTGTTGTATCTAGTGATCACAGGTCTCATGTTGTGTATCTCCAGTCCAGTAAGCGTGCTTGCCTGTCAGACATGCTAACGCTGTGTCTGCTTTATGTTTACGCTGCATGCCTCTGCACACAGACAGGCCAGTGTACAATAGATCACTGTAACGATACGGTTCAGTCACAGACTCTTACAGCCCTGATCACAGAGGGTGCGCTAACTTGCACAAAGCACTTAAAAACACCAAAGCTGGGGGTTAATTGCTGCACGGGTCACAGCCATTGAGACAAGAGTCAATTAGAAATCTGTGGATAAAAGCCTCTGCTCACTAGAATTATAAACAATGTAGTGTACTGAATCTGCAAATGCAGCAAGCCTGTGTTTAATTTGAATTCAATTAGGTAAAATTGCAGGTTCAGACTTTATCACCAAGTAAATAAATAAGCAGGAGTTTGTTTTGGTGCATAGGTCATAAGTTACACAGTAATGTGATTGAACGGAGGTATTTTGATGATTACATTTGTTATGGGACCCTGAGATTATCTTGAGATATCTGGTACCATCAAGAAAATTGCAGCAACAGCATTGAACAATAGCTACATGACAGATGTGATGATCATTGCAGAGAGTGAGAGGAGACCTGACCACCAAACCAAAATACAGTATGAAAGGAGAGTGAAACAGTGAGCCAAAACAAGTGGAAACATTAACAAGTTACATAGATTCTTTCCAATTGTTCTGGACCGCGCGTGCATTAGATGATTATGATTTGGCCAGCGCTTAAACACAACTAGAGCCTGTGTGGGCTACGCACCAGTATTGACTGCAATGAGTCACCTTACAGCGTAAACAGCAGATCTGAGAGCCGGCTGAGTTTTGAAAGTATTCCAACATCCACAGGAAACGATCATCAAAGCCACACTCACACATCACACACATAGTAAGGACGATGTTTAGTACGTGGGACGAGGAGGGGCTGAGGGGGTGTGACCAACAGATGGCGGGGGGGGGGGGGGGGGGGGGGGGGGGGGGGGGGGGCAACCACACCTCAGTGAAAGATTCACTGAGAGGTGAGCAGTTAATGGCAGCACTGTGACTCCAGGAATTAAACTTTTTCATCACTGTTTGGAAAATATTTGATTTGTCAGTGCACATAACAAAGCTGCACATGTCCTTTAAAGTACAAGAATGTGTAGCATTAAACTTTTCATTTATGCAGTCATGAAAAGTCAACACTTGAGTTATTGTGCAAACTGTGCATCTACAGAGTTGCATGGAATGGCAATTAATTAAGTTTGCCATCCACAATCAGCTGTTTACTAATTGCATTCAATCATAGTAGAATGTGCAAAAATTACTATTAATCTGGCAGTCAGCGCCCATGTTCTGACACGGGCACTTCACACATTAGTGAGATTATCTAAATATTCAGAGGTTCAACGGTAAACCTGTGACACTGCCCACATCAAGTGAGAGCCGAGTGGATCTGCATCAAAACCATAAAGGGGCAGGTGCTCATGGCCATTTATGCTGACTGAAAAGGAAAGACTGTTCTCCTGTAATAAAGAGATGCAGCACCTGAATCAAAAGCTCAGCTCAGTGGGGAAATACGTGTGCTATAGTCACCAAGACTGCAAATGACCACAACAGAGATAATTCATCTCTGAGAAAAGATTCAGAGTTGTACCTGTCATGGTCTGCAGCCCCACTGATGACAGGTATAACTCACTACCTTGTTTTTTGACAGTACACAGTAACTCCTGAGTGCTGCAGTGAACACTCCTATAGCATCTACAATTCAAGACATTTCATTCCACCTTCAAGCCCAGATGTGATCTGAGCTGTGATGAAAAGTGAATGATTGATGGGGCTGCCAGATGTTTGGCGCCCTTTGCCTCTGGATCTGTCAGAACACAGAGCGCAGGTCGGCCAGTGAGAGGAGACGGTGGGCTGAATAGAAAATGAATCTCATAACGCATCAGATAACATGATGTGGCCCGGGTCCAACGTGAAGCTAAGATGCTGGCCCTGCACTGTGAGGAGTCCAGCAGCAGATGCTGTGCAGACCAGTGATCAGACACATACAAGCGCAGAGCTACGGGGCTGAGAGCGTGCAAAGCTCAAGTATAGTGATGCGGACTGCGGTGCATTCATTAACAGAGTAAGCTACACATATCACCCTGCCTGCATAGGCTACACGGTGGAAAATGGACGCCTAGCATCAAGCGGCCGGTTCAGAGAAAACTCAGTGGACTGGGACACAAATCACACATTAGGTCACATATCCACATTCACACACATAACTCCTGATTGTGGGATAAAGTATTATCTCAGCACACACAACAGATATTTTAGTCCCAACACCTGCGGTGCGGATGCAAGCAGAGCTTCAAACGAGCTATTATAAGGGTTTCATTTGCATAATAGACGTTGCCGTCGCTAATTATAGGCCCGCGCAAATAGGTGGGAAAATGATGATTCTGTATTTAATCAGAGATGTGGCACAAGTCTGAGAATTATTATAATTATTTTTTCCGTGAATTCCGTAGTAGTGGGCTAAGTTGCAGGCAACGTGAAACAAATCAATGTGGCGTGTAAATTTCACCGGATGAACTGTGATCCATTAGGCTGCAAAGTGAAAACAACAGTGACACGGTGTAATTATAATCATTAAAAGAAGCGTGTGGAGGTCTTACCTGCAGGCTTTTTATTTCTGAGATTCGCAGCGCGTCGCACTCCCAAAGAGAAGGAGATGGAGGGAAAAAGAAGAGAGGGG